>NW_008334056.1:1031973-1032829 GCF_000622305.1 Nannospalax galili | reverse complement strand
CCCTGTAAGACATAAAATTGAATGAGTTTTTTAACCTTTAAAAAAGATCTCCATTTCATTTTAGAATATATTGCTCCTTGCAGAAAGACTCATTGTTTGGATCCTTGGCGTCTGTGTATGTCTATAAAGTCATAAGGTAGATTTCAGTGGTAATGTTTATCACCTCTACTAATTAACATGACGTAAATTTCCATGCTTCTTCCTCAAATATAATACATTTTTAAAAATTTGTTGATGTGTGTGTGTGTATGTGTGTGTGTGTGTGTGTGTGTGTGTGTATATACATCCCAAACCATCTTATTCAACTATACACCCACTTCCCAGGTAGCAACCGCCCATAGCCTCCCTCCCCCCACTAGAGCCCTTATGCTCTGATATCCACGCTACTGTCAGCTGTGTTGTCAGAACCCCCAGCCATTCCCCACTACTTGTCCATCTGGTGAATCTAGTCAGCATTTAGACATCTTTGTTTTAAGAAGGTCAGCTGTTCCTCATCTAGTGGCAATCAGTTCTCACTATTCCTTTAGATAAGATTTGCGTCTGCTGTTCATTTTACCAGCTCTATGCCGGGTTACTATCTGGGATTCCTTTTGGCCACCTTGGCCAACAACTCAAAAGAAGGTGTCACCTATCTGGCATTGTTGCTTGTTCTGTAGCCTTTAGCTATGCATATGGACTCTTAAAAAATTATATCGGCCCCTTTAATCTTTTGTTATACTTTCCTTTTGGGTGTTTAAGGCCATAGAGTTGGCCCAGATAAACCAATTTATTTTTACTCCTAAGGCCATTTGAGGATCTGTTCCTCAGGGGTCACATGGGCTTGGGAGGAGCCCCTGGCTCCTTTCTTTTACCAGTT
>NW_008334056.1:1023135-1031358 GCF_000622305.1 Nannospalax galili | reverse complement strand
CATTGTCTCACCCCTCCATCATGGTTTTCCCACTTAAGGTGCCCCCGTTTTTCCCATTTCTCCATTAATAATACCAATTTTTATCCGTATGTCCCTTGTTAAGGCCTGTAGTATTCTTAAGTTTTAAATTACAGACTAGTCTGAAAGACATGATAAAATCTTTTGTGGTTCCACAGCATTCATCATTCTTGGGATATGAATCATCTGTTTAGTGTATCCACCCTTTATGAGCTACCCACTCGTTAGTCACATTTAGAACCTACCTCAGCTATCGGCACAAGTTGCAGCTTCATGGTGCTGATGTGTTCAGGTGACCCTTACACAATAGTCCAATGCTCGTCAGAGGGCCCCTGCCATTCACCGGGCCCTGGGTAGCACATACAGGCAGATACACTAGTTAACAGATTATTCATATCCCAGGATGGATGAACGATCTGGAACCACATCAGAACGATCTGGAACCACTTGTGAAATTTCATGTCTTTTATCTGCTATGAGAAACTGCTGCCAGTCTAGCGGCTCAGCACAGAGTACATTCATTATCTTACACTCTTGGAGGTCAGAAGTCTGCAGTGGATCTTGCTGCCCATAGGACACTGCGTTTCTTTGACCTTTCCAGTTCTGGAGGCTGCCTGAAATTCCTTGGCTTGTGGCCCTTCCTTCTTTTCAAATCTTTTCATCTCCAGTTTCTGTGTTTGTGGGTGTATGATTCTCCCATCTCCCTCACTGGCGTGCTGTCATGTGCTCTGACCCCTGCTTCTTTATTACAGGGACACGATGATGGACCTGTCAGAACAACCCTCCCCCCACACCTTGCTGCTGAAGGTCACATTGTCCCTGGTCCCAGACATTAGGATTTAGACATCTTTAGGCTGTCTTTCAACCATACCACATTAAATCGAATATTTTTGTTTCTTTTTAGCTTTTTTCCCCCATGTATTTTCTTTGTCCTTGGAAATCCCCAAAACCTGTATTCTGCTTCCCTGTTTTGCTGGAAATGTGTTGATGGAAGGCGCTTACCTGTGATTGTTCAATTTGAGTTGGTGAAAGGGTTTAAGTCTTACTAGTTGTCACTTTACCTAAAATGTCAGACTCACAGTAGTCGCTCATCAGAGCAAGTGACAAGTGCGATTCTTAAGTAACTGACCCTTTAAATTTGTGTCTATAATCATGTGAACACACAATGCCCACACACAGACACACATGCACACACAAATACATAATGCACAAATATGCACATTTGTACACATATTGACACAAATATATGTACATAGAAACATACATACACATGAATACACCCATACATACACACACATGTATACAAACACATGCACACACGTGCATATGCATGCACAAATACACATGCATATGCATATACATGCACACATGTATACATAAAGTGCTCATGCATGCATATATAAATAGCACATGCGTATATAAGTAGCACATGCATAGAAACATACATGCATATGGATACACGTATGCATACATGCATACACAAGCACATGCACTCACATGTACATATAGAGACACAAACACATACACATATTCACATGCACACAGGCATGCATATATACACATATCCATGCACTCATAAACACATGTACTTACATGCATATATAAACACACATGCATACAAACACATGGATACACAAACACACACATAGATGCATATGGATACACGTACATAGACTCCTATATAAACACAGATGTATACAAACACATGGACACACATGCACATGTACACATACATGCACATGCACTCACATATGCACATGCGCACGTGCAGCAGGTTTGGGGTCACCACGTCTTCTGGCCTCCAGGAGCTGGAGCCCAGCTTGCTTGTGTACATTTATCTGGCTAACTTGCTGCTCTGCCCTGTGTCTGTGGAAAGCATTGGTCTGATGCTCTGACAAGCAGGTGCAGTTATGTTACCTTCTCACCTGTCAGTCACTGTCTCCCACCACAAATGAATAAAAATCCACAGAGTCACAAGATGTTTGAGGATACAGGAGGAGCCGTGGGTTTACCCCACTTCCACAGGCTACTGTGACTAGGACGTACGCCTCTGACGTAGCATCTTCTCACGTGACGTTTACGACCGACTGTGCTTTTCACCATCGTTATTAATTCTTATTAATCACCATCGTTATTAATTCTTGTCTCTCCTGCTGTGTGTGCGCGGAGGAAGGGTTCAAGTACTGTGGGGGGCCGGCTGGGATCTCAGGAGGGCAAGGGGTCATCGTAAACTGTTTTCACAGAACGTGGCTCTCACCTCGTCATGCCCTGTAGTGGGGTGAGGACAGGCTGGGCCTGACTGAGGAATGACGGGGAGAAATTAGGAAGGTTGGTTGACGAATTCTAGGGAGGAGGGTGCGGTTAGGGGAGTAAGTTTATTCTTGAGCCGAACGTGAATGGCTTGGCTTGAGATGTGGATCCAGGTTGCTCCAAATGACATGTTCTTATGAGGAGATAGTTTCATCAAGTGAAGCTTTTATAAATCAAGGCACCTTTTCAAGTGCATTGGTGGGAACATCTGGTAGGTGGGTTATAGCAAAGCAGGGAGTCTGCCACAGGCCTCAGATGCTCTCTGATTGACAGTCTTGGGTTGATGGAAGCTGGCGGATCTGTTGAGTTAAACCATTCCAGAAGCTGTCACCTGATGATCCTGAGGCTGTTAGCTCAGACACAACAGTGATCAAAGTAATGGGACAGGAAGATAAAACAAGATAATTGGGCTCTGGATCTGCAACCTCAACTCTCTGTGGTCATAAAGTTCTAGTCAGTAGTCTGCTTTGTAAAATCCTCAATACAGGCATGACAATTTTCCTGGAAACTTGAGTTGACAAAAGCATAAAGCCGAACCGGCAAAGAAGTTGGATGTGCTATGGCTTGATGTGTGGCCTGGTGTCTGGGATTGATTACAGAGGGCAAGTTCGGGGAGCGCAGCTGGTGGCTTTGATCATGGCATTCATTCTTGAACACTTCCTTTACCATGAAAGGGCAGAGACATCTCATCTCAGTGTGGAGATGGAGACTCACTCGGTCTTCCACATACTCTAAAGATGTGTAACTGACGGGGTTTCATATTCTATGCTTGCTCAGCTTGGCATCTCCCATGAGGCACTGAGGTGTGGAAGAGCCAGGATGGCTTCCATTTTATCTTCGGGTTTGCAGACCTGCTGTTTGAGTGTTTTTGAATAGACAAATTGAAACAAAGTATTTTAAATGTGTATGTTTTTATTTTTTATTTGCAGCTGCGGCCGAGGGAAAAGGCAGGAGCGGGGAAGACTTTTTTCAGAAGGTAAGCGGTGTTTTACTCTCATCTGGCTTGGGGTTCAGTAAGCATAGTAGCCTGGCATCAGCACCTGTACCTGAAGCCCCTGGCCTTTCCCTAGGGAGAGAGCAGGGTTTGAGGATTCAGCCGGAAGTGGTGGCCCCAGGGAAGGCTGCCAGGCTTCATGACCAGACCAACACAGACCTGTTCCGATCATCCTTTCTTGCCATGTGCTAATTCCTCTTTCCCTGGCCATGCCTGGCACGGAGGTGGATGGTTGTCTCTTAGGCTGCCCCTCCTTCTGGTGAGCAGCACGTGGATTGGGTTTGTAATGTGTGAAAGGTGTTCTTTGAGACCTGCTTGCTCTCGAATGGCCACCATGCTCATTCCGTCCCTGTTGTCCCTGGAGCATTCCGGCCTTCATTGACACCATTTGGGCTAGTGATGAGCACGTGGCCAGGGGAAATAGGGCTGGGCCCCGCTGGGAACCCATGAAATGAGGAAGGGTAGTTGATGAATTCTAGTGCTGTCTCACAGTGTTAGACACAGGAGGGTGTCTTCCCCTTTGAAAAGACTGCCTTGGATCCACCATCTTCTCTTCCTCGTTGGTTTTATTGTGTTTGTGTCGTTGTGTTGGGATTCAGAAAACATGTGTGGAGAAGTGGTCACAGAAGAGGAAGCTGGGTTATACATGGGGTTAAGTAACACCCTAGGGGCCACCGGGAAACCTTCATTCTCTTATCTCCTGTACGATCCACTTTTTGGGGGGATCAGATTGGTCATCTCTATTTCCTTCTGAGAGTATTAAAAGCAGGCTTCATCAGGGCTGACACATTGTGCTGCATGTGGGGGTGGTCAAATGAGCCAGGGATGTCCTGCCTTAGAGGGCTGTATGACATCTGGAGACACAGCAACATGAATTCACAGTAGGAGTGTCCAGGGTCAGAGGGGGCTAGGCCCATGGCTGGTTTTCAGGAGGTTGTGAGGGCTTCTTGCAGTCTTTAGAAGAGTAAAAGTCAGGTCAAGAAATGTGGGTTGGGAAGGAAATTCTCCACAAAGAAATAGAACTGTATGAAAGCTTGCTGTACTTGACGCATTTGGCGTTCCTTGTGCTAGGTGAGATGCACCATCCTGTGTGGTGAGGAACTTGGCCTGCATGGGGAGAGTGTTCCTGAATGGAGTCGTTTTGGGGCTGGGGGAATAGCTTAGTCAGGAAACCACTTACAGGCAAACATTGAGGACCTGAGTGTGATCCCCAGAACCCATGTATGAAAGCCAACCATGGTGGTGCATGCTTGTAATCCCAGCTCTACGGAGGCAGAGCTAGGCAGATCCCTGGGGCTCGTTGATTGCGACAGTCTGGCCTGATTGATGAGCTGCAGGCTGCTGAAAGACCCTGTCTCAAAGGAAGTGGCTGGGACTGACACCTGAGGTTGTCCTTTGGTGTCCACATGCACTCATGTGCATGCGTACCATATATGTGTGTGTGTGTGTGTGTGTGTGTGTGTGTGTGTGTGTACTTGCACACAGGAACACACTCACACGCACACACATTCACACACAAATGCATTAAAGGGGGGGTTAAATTTTAAAAAACTTAATGCTGTGACGGGCAGATAGAACATCCCAGTTCACCAGTCTCTGTCTGTGCTTTAGATTCTCACAGCAAAAATCTCCATCCTGCTGAAGCCTCTGATGTGGTTGTAGCAGACACCGGTTCATGTCCAGCTTACCCTAAGTCGCTGACCAATTAGGATAGGCTGGTCAAACAGGTTCAAGACCAGAGAAGACAGCCCCATTCACAGCGCTGCCTCTGTCTAGCTGTAACCGTCCGGATGGATTGTCTGGGGAGGGTTTTCTTCCTTACTTTATCTCACAGAGAGATGGAAAAAGCAGACCTTTCAGCCTCGTGTGAGTCATACATGTTATAAGCCAAATTAAAACATGGCCCACACAGTCCTAAAGGACTTTCATTCTTAGAAGATTTGCTAATATTTATCACCCTTTGTGGGATCATATATGCATTCCAAAATCCTAAGTGGAAACACATGTGCATCCAGGAGCACACGTGATCCACGGGCTCTGACTTGGAAATGTAGAAACCACTTTTGGACGCAGGTGAACAGGGTCCATGGGTTTGTAAGCGGGTGGGGTGGTTTGTGTCTGGTTGCTTGGTTTTTGCTTCTTGAGAGGCAGGTGCCCACGTAGCACTTGAAATTTGATCCTGGACAAACCAACTTCATGAAAGGCAAACATCTGAAGTTCCGGGAGAGTAATTTTCCGTGTTTCAGCCAGACAGAAATAGAAACCGTGGTGGTCCTGCGGAAGTAGGAGGCACCTGGGGAAGGGGCAGCCGCATCTCCGGAGCTGTCCCCTTGCCATACACTCTGTCCCTTAGTGACACCTTGGGAAATGGTGAAGAAGAAATAACACCACATCTGTGCTCACTAGCATCTCTTCATTTGAGGCAGGATCTCACTCTGTAGCCCAGGCTGTCCTCAAGCTCACTTTATAGTGGAAGCAGAGCTCAAACTCAAGGCAGTCTTCCTGCCTCAGCCTCCTAAGTGCTCGGATTGCAGGCGTGAACCTCCACGTCTGCTCTTCAACTACTGTCTTTGAAGAAGCACTAAGTACTTTTGATTGAAGTGCCTTTCACTCTGGGGCATGCATGCCAAACAAGTTAAAACCCTCTCTCTGAATTTCAAGTTCAACTCCCTCCTGATTTGGCAAGCATCTTCTGAATCTGGGAGGGTTCCTGACCCTTCTACTGTGGTTCTTAAGTCTGGGATGGAGAAGTGTGAGATCTTCATGAAACTGCTTTATGTATCATGAAATATGTGTAAAATTCATATTAACATGATTTTACTAAATTACACTAAATATAATCTCATGTCACTTCAAATTAAAAATAGAATAAAATCTTTAATCCCAGCACTTGGGAGGCAGAGGCAGGCGGATCTCTGTGAGTTTAAGGCCAGCCTGGTCTACATGGTGAGTTCCAGGACAGCTGGGGCTATAGGGAGACCCTGACTCAAAAAGACAAAAAAATAGAATAAAACTTAAATATTTATCATTCAGAGTAGAAAGTGGTAGAATTATTCATATATGTTTAAGTTTACCTGTGTTGTAAAATGCCCGTGGCGGTCAGAAGAAGGCATTGGATTTCCCTGGAACTAGAATTATGGATGGTTGTTAAACACCATGTGGGTGCTGGGAATTGAATCTGGGTCCTCTGCAAGAGCAGCCAGTGCTCTTAATTGCTGAGCCATATCTCTAGCCGCAATGTTCTTATTAAAAATATTATTTTATGTGTATGACTTATTTTTCCTACATGTATGTAAGTGCATCACATGTATACAGTGCCTGCAGAGGCTGGAAGAGGGTCAGATCCCCAGGAACTGGAGTTACAAACAGTTGTCACTGCCATGTGTGTGTTGGGAACTGAATCCAGGTCCTCTGGAAAAAAACAGGTGCTTTTAACCACTGAACCATATCTCCAGCCCCTAAACTGTTTTTAAAGATTTATTCATTTCTATTTTACATAATGAGTGTTATCCTGCATGCATGTATGTACACCATGTGTGTGCATTGTCTGCAGAAGCCAGAAGAGGACATTGATCCCTGGAACTAGATAGAGGTGAGCCACTATCTAGAAACTGAACCTGGGCTCTCTGAACGAGCAGCAAGTGCTCTTAACCACGGAACAATCTCTCCAGCTCCTAAATTTGAGTTTGACAGAAATAAGATTATCTCATATATAAAGTTTGACTTAGTATCAATAGTTACTGTTTATCTTTCTGTACCTTGGTTTCTTCTGGAGTTTTGGTTCCTGCTGCTTCTGCAGATACACCTGGTATCCTTCCTCTCTCTCTCTCTCTCTCTCTCTCTCTCTCTCTCTCTCTCTCACTTCTCTGTGGCTTTCCACCTTGTTTGTTCAGACAGGGCCTTTTTCTCAGCTTGGAGCTCACAGAGAAGGCAAGGCGGTCTAGCCTAGAGATCCACTTGGTGGGCCTTGAAGCTTTCTGGGGCCTCTGGGGCCTGAGGCTGCTGTGGCACTGGGAGTCCTACCACAGGGAATGCATTGTCCCCAGCTCTGGAGGACAGAGTGCCCAAGGTCAGGGTCATGGGGAATGCATTGTCCCCAGCTCTGGAGGACAGAGTGCCCAAGGTCAGGGTCATGGGGAATGCATTGTCCCCAGCTCTGGAGGACAGAGTGCCCAAGGTCAGGGTCATGGGGAATGCATTGTCCCCAGCTCTGGAGGACAGAGTGCCCAAGGTCAGGGTGCCCACAGGGTCCATCTGAGCACTGTGGGAGAGAGCCTGTTCCATACCTTTCCTATCTGCTTGGGGTCCTAGGTGTCGCCTGGCTCATGGAAGCGTCACCTGATCTCTGCTGCATCTTCACGGGGCGTTCTACCTTCTGGGTGTCTGTGTCCAGACTTCCCCGTTTTCTGCACTCACAGGAGGTTTAGGTCTAGCCTACTCTGATGCACTCTCATTTTAACTTACCACATGTGCAGTGACCCTGTTTCTATCTGAGATCCCAAGGGTTAGGGATTCAGCATAGAGCCTTTTAGAGGTAAAGTTCAGCCTCTTTACCCTTTAATGGAGGGAAAGACTGCAGAAGGTTTTATTGTAATAGGAGAATTGGCTGAAATAATAAATATTTATTGCATTTGTATATTCAATTTATAGGTGGATTAACTGCTGTCATTCTGTTTTGTTTGAACAAGTCATGTCTAAATTGACTTGAATATCAATATAATAGACCTGAAAAAGAAATATTAGCCTATAATTGTGTAGGTTACTTTGAGATAACTGTTGATATACTCAGTCTTTTTCATGTATATTAAGATGATTTTTAAAAGTTACAAATTAAACTATTTTCTTTGGGTTGTGTGTATGTGTGTGTGTGTGTGTGTGTGAGAGAGAGAGAGAGAGAGAGA
>NW_008334056.1:1008105-1023123 GCF_000622305.1 Nannospalax galili | reverse complement strand
GAGAGAGAGAGAGAGAGAGAGAACGTTACAAAGTTACTATATTTTTTATTCCCTGGATCCTTTTGTTTTAAAAAGAAAGGAATGTTTACAATTTACCAGCTCTCTCCAGTTTTCTTGTCTACTGTTAATGGTAGGTCTGACTGTAACATGTGGAAGCAATCTAGTGTGTGTGTGTGTGTGTGTGTGTGTGTGTGTGTGTGTGTGTAGGGGCGGGGGTTGGGCAGTTGTTCGTGGCTTACTCATTGTCCTGTTTCCTTTAATCACTCCTTTTCTCTTTTCTCTTGTGAAGATGATCATGGTCAGATCTTTCTTGGAGGAGAATGTGTTGGAGCACAAGGTGGGGATGGTGCAGTGATGTGTTCCCTGTGTGACTTGCCAAAGGCTTTAGACACTTGTGTCCTGATGGCTGAAGATGACAAGGTCCAGTCGATATCTCTGTACCCTTTGATGGAGGCCAGGGTTCCTCTGCATGAGACTGCATATGGAATTCCGCCAGAGCACGCATCACGGATTTATCTGTTTAATTATTTAGGTTTTTTTTGTTTTTTTGTTTTTATTAGATAGTCTCACTCCATGGTCCCGGCTGGCCTGAACTCTCTGTATAAACCAGATTGGCCTGGAGCTCACAGAGATCCCCTGTCTCTGCCTCCTGTGTGCTGGGATTACAGGTGTGTACCACCATGCTTGGCACAGCAACTGTTTTAAATGGAGGGGTATTTTGTATTTGTAAACACATTTCGTATTTGTTTCTTTGGAAGATTGGTCAATAAACTGTCTTGCTGCAGGGACTGATGTGACTAGCTGGAATGAGACGCCGTTTGGTGATTGGTATGGCCTGTTATATCACCCTCAGATTCTACTCCTTTAGACAGATAGCTTTTGGAATCTTAAAACTGGAAAGCAGAGTGTGGCCTTCTTGAAAAATTACTTTTAGGAAAGTTTGGTTCCCCTGTAGCTCAGCTTGAATAGGTGGGTAGTCTCAGATGGGGAAACCAGAATCTTTAGTTGGAAAGGTGGCAGAGGTGATCAAATGATGGCTGCTTCCTCCTCTGGCTATAGCCGTTGTGTTAAATGAATCCTACTTCTATAGCAATGCAAGTTTTGTCTGTCTTAACAGTGTATTCAGTTAACTGTAGCTTATGAATGTACTTTTCCAAATGCTGAGTGTGCATGCTTAAACATAACAATATTATGTTTAGGGCCTGGAGAGATCGTTTAGTGGTAAAGAGCATTGGCTGCTCTTGCAGTGGATCCCAGGTTCAGTTCTCACCACCCACACGATGGCTGACAACTGTCTGTAATTCCAGTTCCAGGGGATCTGACACCCTCTTCCGGCCTTTGTGTGCATTGCATGCATGGGTGCACTTACATATATGCAGGCAAAATACTCATACACATAAAAATAAATTTAAAAATTATTTTTAGATTTATTCAAAATTTTAATTATATGTATATATGTGTTTTATACATATAATGTGTGTGTGTGTCTGCCTGCTGGAGCCAGAAGAGGGCTTTGGATCCCCTAGAGCTGGAGTCATAGGTCTTGTGCGCTGCCTCACATGGATGCTGGGAACCTAACTCAGGTCCTTTGCAAGAGCAATATGTGCTCTTAACAACTGGGGCCATCTCTTCAGCTCCTCAAAGATAAAACTATTTTAAAGGTTTAACCTTAGTATTTGTTTTGATAGTAATCTATTTTCATGGTTCACAGTTCACACTTATGAAGGGGTGTGCAATGGTGAGTATTTGGTATCTGTGGTTTCAGAGGTTTTGCTGAGAAGATTCCTGGTGTGGCATTGTCACCCCAAACCTGAGTAAGGATTATCATTGCTGGCTGTCATCGTGAGTGGATGACATACATATGTGGAGAGAGGGAGGGAGGGAGGGAGGGAGGGAGGGAGGAAGAGAGAGAGAGAGAGAGAGAGAGAGAGAGAGAGAGAGAGAGAGGAGGAGCTTTGCTCATGATTCTATCACTTTGCTGTTTAGCTATGGATGCCTGGCCACAACCAAGACCAAGAGCACAGGTTCTCCCTTACCTCCTAGGACATCTGGTCCTCTTCTGAAAGGTTGTTGAAGATCAGAATCTACCCTGTATTATTTTTCTGTTGCTGTGATAAGACACCATGAGTGAGGCAACTTACAGAAGAGTTTATTTGAACTTACAGTTCTAGGGAGGGGTTAGGGCCTGTAATGGCGGGGGAGGCATGGCGGAAGGAGGCGGCCAGAGCAGATAGCTGAGCATGCACCTCTTCAAGCAGGCAGAGGAACCTGAGAGTGACTGGAAATCTGGCAAGGCTTAAGAACTCTCAAAGCCCACCCCTAGTGACCTGCTTCCTCTAATAAGGTCACACCTCCTAAAACTTCCCAAAACAGTGCTACGAAGTGGGAACCAACTATCCAGATGCTTGGATCCTCTGGGGGACATTCTCATTCAAACCACCACAACCCTAGGTGGGTGCTGGGAACAGAACTCAGGTCCTCTGGAAAAACAATAAACACTTTTCTTATTTTTTAATTTTTTTAAAAAAGTTTTATGTGTATGAGTGGATTGCCTGCATATATGTAAGGGCACCTACATTGTGCAGTGCCCATGGAGGTCAGAAGAGGGCCTCGAATCCCCTGGAATTGGAGCTGTGGATGGTTGTTTGCTGCCGTGTGGGTGCTGGGTCCTCTGCAAGAGCAGTCAGAGCTCTTAACCGCTGAGCCGCCTCTCCAGCCCTGCAGTAAACATTCTTACCGGCCATCTCTCCAGCTCCATAGTGCAGGTTTCAAGCTTGCTGCTTGGGAGTGTCCTGCATTCTTTTAGTGGAATGGGTTGAGTGTGCTACTGAGTTGTGTCTCCTCACTGATGTGTGGATCTCAGTGCCGTTGTATCTTAGAGCAGCACAAGACAAATTCAGTTCTAGTGTTTGCATTAAATATTATCATAAATGTGTCCGAATCAAGAAATAAAGGTTATTATGACAATTCTGTAATGACTAAAATTAAAGGAACCTTAAATGCTCAAAATATAAAGTTTGAAATATGACATATTCAAACCTTAGATTGTCAGCTTTTTTGGGAAATAGCTAATGATGTGGCAAATTGATTACTATTTGTAAGTATAGAAATCAGGACAAGAGGCAAATATCTATCTTGACTCAAATTTTGTTCCATCTCATACACGCACACACACACAAACACACACAAATGCACGTGCAGGAGGTCAAATGTTAACAGTGGTGCGCTCAGTGATGAGGTTATGGTTAGCGTTTTAAAATTTTTATTTACTTTTTCTTTTGAAATAGCTATTTCAGTCTGTTGCCCAGGCTGGTCTTAAACTCCTGAACTTGTGCAATTCTCCTGCCTCAGGCTCACTAGGAGCTCAGACTCCAGATGCGGGATGCTTTGCTTAGTCTGTTTTCCCACTCACTGAGCTTCACAGCAAGTTTCTCCCTACAGAGCAGGGCAGAAAGGAGGAAGGAGCACAGGTTCAGGGCCCGCCTAGGCCACATTCACTGAAAACATCCCGGAAGCCAGACTTCCCGTCGAGTACGGAGGTCGCTTCTTTGTTACTTAGGACAACTGTGAAGATAAAATCAGGTTCAAATATATACGGAACAGGTCAACTTTAGGTAGTGCTAATTTTTAGAAAAATGTCTTGGTTTATTTCATCCATTTGCCCTATTTGGAGGTTTGAAAATTTTGAGCGTTTTCTTTATATCTCTGTGTCTTTTCCTTAGACTAAACGTGGCATTCGGGAAAAATCCTTGTGTTTCCGTGTGTCTGATGTGGGTGTGCACATACTACGGTGTGCGTGTGGAGATGGGGTCTCTGGTTTGCTGCTGTGCACTCCAGTCTACTGGCCCACAAGCTTCTAGGGCGTCTCCTGTGCTGCCTCTTGTCTCACTGTAGGACCCCTGGGTTGCAGGGTGCTACTGCACCTGGCTTTACATGGGTTCTGGGGATCCAAACGCATGTCCTCCTGCTCAGGGGGTAAGTGCTTTACCCACTGAGCTGTCTCCCCAGCCCCGAAGACAGTTTTTTACTCACTGTGACTTAGTTCTCAGACCCCTCACCATCATGTTCACTTTCAGTAGCTAGATCCACATCCTATTTCAAATGAGGCAACACATCTGGGCACAGTAGTGTGGACCTCGCCTGCCCAGTGCAGTTGCAGCAACCTGGTCGTCATCATCACAATCTGGTGTGATTCAGGAGCACCAGAGGATTGCATTTGCTTCTCCTACTGTTGAACAGGCTACACATAGAAGAAATAAGAAGAAATATCATGTCCTGTTCCCCACCAGGCTAAAGAGGAAAGGTTGCCAGCAGCCTTGCTCGGTGGGCGTTCGGCTTAAAGTGAGGATACCTTTCTGGTTTCAGACTTGGCAGTAAAGCCTTCCATAGATACAGCGCACACGCTCTGTCTCTCACACTGAGCTCTGGACGTGGCATTGAACTTGAACTTAGCCTGGTACTTCATCTGGTGCTTGTGATTCTCATGATGTGAACATGTGGGGAGCCTCAGCCACAAGTTCTCCTGGCTTGGGAATGGGCTCAGTATTCCGGGTTCCTGTGTGACTTTCCTTCCTCTCTTCTGGATTTTGTAGGTAACCTGGAAACAAGGACTTAACTGCAGGGGGACAGACCTTAACACGATGGGGTCAGTACAGTGCCTCTTCGTACAGTGCAGGAGATATTTAGTAAGGAACATTGAGCTTTGCTGATGTGAAATGTGTTCACAGAAGATTGATACAGTATAAAGCTGCATGTGGTGTGTCTCTTCCAGAGAAGGATTTTGTGATCTGAGTAGTCTCACACTGATATTTTTCAGGGGTACACAGCTATTGGGGGACAGTTGGAACTTGAGCATGTTTTCAAAAAGTGACTTTATGCTTAATTATTCTCAAGAAATACATGCATTTTTTTCTTTTCATTATTTTAAAAATATTTTCATTTTGTTTTGAATGAATGTATTGCCTACATGTGTGTAAGTGCACCCGTGTTGTGCAATACTTGTGGAAGTCAGAAGAGGGTGTCAGATCCCCTGGAACTGGAGTTACGGATAGTTGTTAGCCACCATGTGGATTTTTTTCTTTTCATTATTTTAAAAATATTTTCATTTTGTTTTGAATGAATGTATTGCCTACATGTGTGTAAGTGCACCCGTGTTGTGCAATACTTGTGGAAGTCAGAAGAGGGTGTCAGATCCCCTGGAACTGGAGTTACGGATAGTTGTTAGCCACCATGTGGGTCCTGGGAATTGAACCCAGTTCTCTGCAAGAGCAGCCAGTGCTCTTAACTCCGCTTAACTGAGCTATCTCTTTGGCCCTGCAAGCATTTTTTCTTAAGCAATTACCAACCACCCACTGGTGGGTTATATTTACAGTGAAGGAAATTCTGCCCCACACTGCAGGGTTGGCAGCCAAGGGCTCTGACCTGGGGCAGCATAATGTATTAGAGAGACTGTCAGACCCTCACTGATTTGTTGTTGACCACTGATAGACTCAGGGTGCAGGGGGTCAGTGCCTTCAGTTGTGCACCCACTAGTGGCCTCACCAGGCTCCAGTGGATAATTCCAATCTTATGGTCAAACAGATGGCCCTGGTTAAACTAAATGGGTCACACAAGACCAAAAGTTATGAATTTGGGAAAGAGAATGGTTGGGGGGGTGTTGTGTGAGAGGGATGGGAGGGAGATAAGGAGATGACCTATGAGGAGAGTAATCAGAATACGTTTTATACATGTGAGAAATTCTCAAAGAACAGAATCAATAAAAAAGTAAAACAAAAAATGACTGGACCCCGATGAGTCCAGTAACATCAGTGGCGTTGACCTTGTAATCTCCTTCTGTATTAGGTTTACGAGGCAGTTCCCCATCCATATTGACCATTCTGAAGTCTGTGCCTCTGTGAGTTTAAATTTTGCTCTGTGTGGGAGACTTACAGTAGTGACTTGGTTCTTTAAGTTTGGCCTCTTCTATTTTCTAAAGAACAGCCTTTTCTTTCGGTGTGTCAGAAGTCTGCATTGTTTTTAGACAGAACAGATTGCTTTGGAATACAGGGTTTTTTAACACCCAGACCCAGTGCTCATCTCAGAGTCCTGCTTCTAAATGCCTGTGCTTGTAGTTTGTGAGATTTGTGACTACAGCCATCTCCCCAGGTGAGAGGGCAGGAGCAGGCTGCCGTTTCATATCACCTGTGGATTTTGCACGACTCTGCTCCCAAGTCTCCAATCACCAGAGCTGTGTGTGACAGAGGCAGGAGTGAGTCCTCTGCAGACAGTGGGCATGACTGGGAGAGAGTCTCCATACAATAACTGGGCTCTCCTGCCTCTGCTAATAACCCAGAGCAGGATGGGGCCAGCAGGGGAAAGATCATGAAGTGTAAGATGGGCCTGGCCATGGAGAAGCTGGGGGAGGCAGGTGAAGGAGTCATCAGAGGAACTCATCCATGGAGAGGCTTGTGGGTGAAGAACACAGAGCAGATGGAGCAGGGTGGGGTGCCTACCTGGGTCCTGATCTGTGATGCTCCTGGGCGCTGATCTGAAGCCACGCTGTGGCTTCTCCTTGCCAGTGTCACGGATGCTGCTAGGCCTGAACACAAACCTGACTGCAGAGCACAAATGAGTAACTTTAGGGGTGTGTATCACAGCACAGTTTGTGTCTGCAGAGTAGTTTAACCCTTTAAACACACCTGAAGCTGCACCTTTTATTTCCCTTTACTTTTCTGAGATGAGACCTCTCTGTTGCCTCAACCTCCTGAGTAGTTAATTAGATCTTTAAAGGAAAGATAAGATGTAATATGTTTACCTTAACTCTGTCATTTAAAATGATTTTAGCATCAGTGTCACCAGACTATATTAAACCAGTGTATTGTTACTGTCTGTATAAAATTCACATGCAGTGTAAGAAAAATATTCTTGGAGCTGGAGAGACAGCTCAGTGGTTAAGAGCACTGGCTGCTCTTGTAGAGGACCCAGGTTCAATTCCCAGCACCCATGTGGCGGCTACAAACTGTCCTTAACTCCAGCTCCAGGGGAATCCAGTGCCCTCTTCTGACCTCTGGCATTGTACAACACAGGCGCACTTACTTACATGCAGGTAATACAGGAATACACAGAAAATAAAAATAATAAATTATTTTAATTAAAATAGTCTTACTCAGGGCTCATTTCTTTGTAGCTAGTTGCTGGTATCGTTCATAGAACAGCAGGTCGTGACTGTTAGCTGGTATCGTTCATAGAACAGCAGGTCGTGACTGTTAGCTGGTATCGTTCATAGAACAGCAGGTCGTGACTGTTAGCTGGTATCGTTCATAGAACAGCAGGTCGTGACTGTTAGCTGGTATCCTTCATAGAACAGCAGGTTGTTACTATTATTCACAGTGGGTAAAGCACATATTCTTATTTCCAAAACCTGTTTTGCTGTGGGCTTTTGTCTCTCATCAGATTTCAGTATTGCTCGTTCTCCTTGTATGTTATCAGTACAATGTGTGCGTGTGTGTGCGTGTGTGTGTGTGTGCATGTGTGTGTGTGTGTGTGTGTGCACGTGTGTGTCAGCTTGTAGCTGGCCAACACTCAGACCAGTTAACTTGGCATACAAACACTTTCTGTTTTTCTTAATAATGGTTCAGGGGAACGTTTTGTTGCTCCGTTCTCTTAGGAACTGACCCTTGAATTGAATTACTGACTATCCCAAGCATTACTGTCCCATCTCCAGGGCTTAGCAAGTGTGGCCTGACTGAAACTGACTTTTTCTAGTTTAAATTTTTCTTCAGATATAAATTCCATCCTGAAAAAGAGTCCTCTTTGGGCATTTTAGTGGCGGAGAAGTAAATTTGACCACGTTTTTCATTTCTTTCCCTTTCCCCCTTTTCCCTGGTGAAATGGAAATGTTCTAGAAGCTTCGAGCCTGCCTTCCCTTCCTTCGCATCAGCTGCTGTAATACTTTTGTCATTCTGGGTGACCACTAGTCACTCCCAGTTTCTGTTGTTTGTTGTCCCGGAGATGACGATGGGCAGAGAACAGAGCCTGACGTCAAACCACAGGCAGGCGCGGCTCAGAGGCATTTGTGTCTCCCTCTTGACTTGCTTTCTGAGTTCACCATCAGTTACTTTCTTGGAAGAAGATGAACACCGCATCCCCACGAGCCCATTTACTCTGGAATTCCCAGGAAACTTAATCCCCTGTGAATAAGAAAACTTGAAACTCCATGAGTTTGAAGTTGTTTTCTTAAATAGAACTTCTTCCTGTTATTTTTGTTTTCTGTGCCACTTTCAAAGGCAGTGGACCCTCATGTAAGTCAGTAGGTGGTGCTGTTCAGGGGCACAGTAGTGTGGCTGGCTCCCAGCTCCATAGGTTTGGACACCCTGAGCTTTCCTTGGCTCTGCCTTGAGAGGGAGGTATGAGCAAGATGGAGGAAGTGGCCTTTCTCCTTTCTCAGGATAATGGGAACAGGGATATGTGTTTCTTCCTGTTCAAGTACCTCCTCACATTATCCATTTCATCTACTCATAGTATGACCCTTTCCCTCATGAGCTGGGATCCCAAATCCCTCCTGTTCTCTGGCTTCATTGGAAAACTGAACAGGCAGATCTCACTTCCAAAGAGCTTGAGTCTGAGGGATAAGGTTCTTAGCAAGAGGGGTTGGAGAGAGGCATGGGGTGGCTTCAGAGCTGAGCTAGGCAGACCACTCTCAGACAACGCTGCCTCCCCTGAGGAGCTGGGCCTGTGGAGGAGGAGGGGGCCTGTGCCTCCCCTAGGAGCTAGGCCTGTGGAGGAGGGGGCCTGTGTCTCCCCTAGGAGCTGGGCCTGTGGAGGAGGGGGCCTGTGTCTCCCCTAGGAGCTGGGCCTGTGGAGGAGGGGGCCTGTGTCTCCCCTAGGAGCTGGGCCTGTGGAGGAGGAGGGGGCCTGTGGCTCCTGTCCTCAGGGCACCACACTCAACAGAAGGGGCTTGTAAGTACCCCTGAGTGTGGCAGGAGCTTGTAATTGAGGAAATAGAGAACAGCTTCTCTGAGACATCAAGGCTCCTTGAGGACAGAACATCAAAGTATTGTCTGAGAAGGACTTTGATATTGAGAGATTTTTTAAAAAGTGTAATTGGCATGCTGAGTATGAAAAGAGAAGCCAGTGGATACGAAATTCTGAGCAGCGCTCGGATTTAGACAGCATAGATGGGTCTTTCAGACCTGTGACTCCAGGTGCTGAGTGTCTGAAGGGGACGCAGTGGAAAGACGGTTCCCACAGAAGAAGCTGTGGGCACCTTTGCAGAGGCAGCCGTGGGCAGGTAGACCCCTCCCCTCTGTTTTCTTCCAGAAACATGTTAAAGGTTATCCAGTAATTCCATGTGAGCTAGTAATCATTCCAAGTTCTTCAGTGGAAAGTTATAGGAATTTGTAAAACGTTTGAAATCCAGAAAAAAGCCAGCCAGCTGCGACCATCCTAATCATGGTTTCCACAGAGCTGGTGAGAATGAAAAACATTTGCACAAGCTGAGTGCAGTGACCCACCTCTGTAATCCTCGCACGTGGGTGGTTGAGGTGGGAGGATTGTCCTGAGTTCAGGCTAGCCTGGGTTATAGAGTGAGTACTGGGTTACAGTATGAGACACTGTCTCGCAAAACCAAAAGACAAACCAAATCAAAGCAAAGCAATAGTTAGAACGACTAAATATTTCGAATAAATTTGCTGATTCAGACTCTTCCTCTTTTGTGTGGTTCTGGTGTTTGAGTTTAGGGACTCGTGCTGGGCGGGTGCACTGCCCCTGGCCCCTTTTAATAAAGGGTTGAGGAACACACTTCTAGCAACCTGGATGGCTGTTGCAATCACAGGGAGATTATCTTTTAACGAGGCTTTGAAGCACGACTTCTCCTTTGTGACCCCTTTATTATATTTTGGACCATAAAACCACCGAGTTCGGAATGATGACCCTAAAAGAAATGCTTACTGTGTTTAAGTTCTCATCTGTCTGTGATAGGTCATTTAAAAAGTGTATTTTCAGGGGAGAAAAAGTGGAACATTTTTGGCAGTTGCAATTTATTTCTGGCTGTGTCTTATGGAAAGGAAACAAAAATTTCTGAGAAATGGATACAAATGATTCAAATTTGGCAAGTCATGGAAGATTGGGTTCTGTCTGTATAAGATTAAAGACCCCTTAAAGAATCATTGGCTATCAATTTAGCATAGGCTGGAATCAGCATTAAACCAGGAGTGCGGTGATGAATGGGTATGGGTAGTCGAAGCCAGGAACCTCTGAGGGCCAGCGGCCTGAGCAGGGCAGTGCAGCTACTCCTGTGGAGGGGCAGGTCTTCCAGCTGTGCCCTCTTCCAGCTGTGCCCTCTCCTGGAAAGTCTTCATTCCACCATTAACCACATTAGTGAACTTGAAGTTTGGAGCAGAGTTTGTAACTTTTCATACAGCTTTGGCTGTGAACCTTTAACTGCTGGTGCTTGAACCAAAGGTCCTGGTTCAGCTGTTCTGGAAGTGAGGCATGGGCATTGACCCTTCAGAAGGTGGTCTGGTGACTTCCCTAAGCTAGGGTTGGGAGCCACCAGGAGCCACATGGTCAGGGAAGAGACAGCGCCTTTGTGTTCATTGCTAGTGCTGATGAAAAAATGCAGTCATATACATAACTCATCATACATAATGTCTGCGACTTACTGTACATGTGTCATTTTGTCACAGATTTAACTTTCTGTTCAGCTTCATTCTCTTAAAATGTAATGCTTGGAGGCTGAGGAGATGGCTCAGTGGATAAAGCTCTTGCTGCGCAGCTGTGAGGATGGAGTTCAGATCCCAAGAACCAGCACAGAAGCTGGGCAGGCATAGTGGCTGTGTGTCATCCAGCACTGGAAGGCAGAGATAGGGATCCCCGGAACACGCCGGCTAGGTAGACTGGCCAATTAGAGAGCTCTGGGCTCAGTGAGAGACGCTGCCTCGATAGATGAAAGTGGAGAGCCACTGAGGAGATGCTCGACGTCAGCTCTGGTTCCCCACACCCACACATGTTCATCCGCATCTGCACCTATGTCTATACACACGTGAACAGGCATACACACATGTGTGCACCTCCCCACACACTTGATGTTACATGGTATTGTTTCCAAGATGGTATCTTATAAAATACCAGTTCTGTACTGTGTGAAAAAATATCATAGGAAAAACACTCAGATAAGTTTAAAAAATGCTGCCACATACAGTCTGAAAAGTTCTTCCTTTAAAATAAAAAAAAAAAACACCTCTTGGATCACCTTAGTGTTTTCCTAGCATTCTATAAATTTTTTACAGATACATGCAGCATGTAACACTTTCCAATATTATTTGATAAAAGATTTTCCTTGGCAAGAACTGGAGCCTGCAGAATTCAACAGCAGTGAATCGGTGCAGATTCTCTTCCTGCGCTGACTGAAGTCTGGGTTGGACTTGGTGCAGTGCAGCTGTGCAGCAGAAAACTTCATTAAGTTCCTCATGAAATTTGGAAGGGCTGAGAGTCAACAGTTTCAGAGTATAGAGATCATTCATAAAAACAACTGCTTCTGTGGGCCGGCCATGATTAGATTTTGACATCTTCCTTTCATCTCCCAGGTAAAGCTAAGTGTGACTTGGACTTTCATAGAAGGACTGGTTCCTTCCTGCTTACTTAGCCTTGCCCCACATTGCTGCTCCACCCAGTCTCCAAACCACACTGTTCCTTGACGCCTGGCTATAGGGGCAGAGACTACCAGAAGGTCTTTTGTCATCTTAGCTCTGTTCTTCACAATTGCTAGCTCAAGGTGAAGTAGTAGTAGACATTGAGTTGGTCTAACCTATGTCGACAACCCTCTTCCCTCCTTCCCTTCTAAAAAATTTTATTAATTAAAAAAATTTTATGTACCGTGTTGTGCAATGCCAGTGGTGGTCAGAAGAGGGCATCAGATCTCCTGGAACTAGAGTTATAGATGGTTGCTAGCAGCCATGTAGGTGCTGGGAATCGAACCTGGGTCCTCTGCAAGAGCAGTCAATGCTCTTAACCACTGAGCCATCCCTCCAGCCCCATTTCTTCCTTTTTAAAACCCCTGTATGTTATTTTCCTTTCTGCAGCAGTCAGTTTAGATTTTATTAATTTTCTTACATTCTTCTTTGAGTTGATATAGTCCATCTAGTTTCTACTCTTGAATTGAGGGACTTGAGTGTCTGGGAACCTAGGACACTGTTACATGTGTCTGGTTAGACTAAGAGTTTGTAGATTGTGGTATTCTAGGGCTGAAGGGACCTCAGAGAATTCCTAGGTTACTGTATAGATGAGAACAGGACCCAGGGAATTGAGGCAGTTTGTGCATGTGAGCAGTTGGGTGCTGAGGGAGGAGACCCAGTGCCCCTCTCTTTGTGCTCTGACAGTTCATTCATATCTTCCAAAAACTCCTTGTGCTTATTTAAAAAAAAAAAACACCACCCGAGTCTGTTCTGTTTTGCTACTTGGAACACACTAAACTGGACGTTGTTCCTGAAAGGGCTGAAGGTGTGGTCTGCTCTGAGCTGCTCACAGAAAGATGCCATGGAGCTCTTGAAGCTGTGGCAGGAGACGGGCGTTCCACAACTTGGATGGTCAGAGTTGGTGACGCTGGGCATCGCACCACACATTGCTGTCTCCTCTTTCCCACCAAAGATTCCCGCCATGCCATCATTTTGATTCATCCAGTGATTAGAACTAGTAAGTGATGTCAGTGCTGTAGCGTGCTAAAGCAGGAGCCCCAAACCCTGGCCTCCAGCACAGGCATAGCCACTGGCTGCAAAACCTTGGGCAAGTCCCTTGGCAGCTAACGGTCAGCTCTCTTACAAAAATGGGGCTCATTCCTTGTAGAAACGTTAATAAAATCAGTTGAGATGATGAACTCATGCTTGCTTTGTAAGCAGAAAGGCATTGAAGAACCCCATGTTGAGATCTGATTGACCGGAGAAGCCCCTTCCTCTCACTGTTTGATCTGAAAGGTGAAACAGGGTGACAGGACTGTGCCATCCTAGAGGGCAGCGCCCTGCCTGCAGCCTGTGCACGCGCAGAAAACTGGCAGCTTGTCTCAGTTGAGAGCTGAGTGGTTGCAGCTGTCATCTGAGGGTCCTGTTTTCTTAATTCTTGTATTTCATTGCTAGGTTTGATTAAAACCTTTCTTCTTTGCAGTGCTGAGGGTTGGACCCAGGACTTTGCTTGCATTAGGCAAGTGCTCGACATTCACCTACACCCCAGTGCCCGTTTGGTTTTATTTGAATGTTTTCTGTATTTTATGTTTTAGGGGTACACAGGTTTTCTTCCCCAGTAGAGACCTTTCCTTTGCACTCTGTCTCTGTCTCTCAGATGTTAGTGATGTGTCAAGTTCACATGTAATTGGGTAGTTGGTCACTGTGAGGGATACACCCTATCCATCCTTTGCCATGAAGTGAGAAACCGTCAGGACTGAGAGGCGATGGCTTGATAAGGCTGGATAAAGAGGTATCAGGGCAAACTGAGCTTCATTTTGGATGCAAAAAAAATAATTGTTTTGCTCGATAGAATGGGATGAAGTGATAATCCAAGTCTTTCAGGAGCAGCCTGTGTCTGTGGCTCAGGAGCATTCTGTGTCTCAGCCACAAAATTGGCCAGTCTGGCTTTTTTTTTTTTTTTCTTCACCACACACTCTGAGTTCAGCATTGGACTCAGAGCTCTTTGCTCCGATGATGAGGAGGGCTTCCGGGACAACTGACCTTCTGTGGCTCACTGGGATGGGCACTGGAGCCGTGATCATCCTGCTGTGTGAGCTCCTTGTGAGTGTTGGGTAAAGGTCATCGAGTCAGCCTTGTAAAGGACAAGACTGTAATCCCGTCTCCGCTGACTGCGTGGAGGTACTTTGTTGGGGGTCAGCGTGGGTACCAGTGGTATAAGAGATGGTCAGCGCAGGCTTGGTGGACCCGAGGTATCTGGTAAGTGCTGTGGTGGCTCCCTGGGGAGCCACTTAAGCAGGACCAATAGCCTGAGGGGGACCTGGGGACATCGGGGGAGGTGTGCAGACATGGAGAGAATGGGGCAGATACAGAGCATGAGGAGCGTCTCAGACCCAGAATGAAGAACCGCAGAACAGAACTAAGGATGCGTCGCGGTTTCTGATACAAAAGCAGATGGGAGGCGGCTGTTTTGGAGGGAAAATGCAATTTTCTTTAATGCCTTGACTTAGCAGTTGAGGTAGAAATGTTGAGGAACACAGGAGGGGACAAGGGCTGGTTGTCCCGTCTTCCAGGGGATGACGATGCCCCGGAACAGTTCCTGCACGCCACAGGACTGCAGAGAAAGCAGGTTTTTCCTAGTCATTTCATTAACCTTACAGAAAATGACAAAGTGCTTCATGGGCAACAGTTACCAGAACTTTCAAAAGGCCATGTGAAAAAAGGAAGGCTACAAAATACGAGCTGGGATTGCTGGGGTTGGGGCTCAGTGGTAGAGTGCTTGCTGTACAGGCATGAGGCCCTAGGTTCGATCCCCAGTCCTGCCCTCTCACCCCAAAATGAGAGAGGGAATGGGGGAGATGTGCATTCTTTCTGAAGATCGGGTCTGAGTTGGTATCACTCAAGCCACAGTTAAAGGAAGAAAGCTTCATTTATTCGGCTCTTTCTGTGTAGTTATCCCCATTTCCTGTCTCGGGCACCCCCATCCCCCAGCTAGTCTTCTCCTGTTTTGGTCTGGGTGCTGAGGAGATACAGACTATGCCTCACTGTGAATAGGCATCAACATGTGGGTCACCCAGAGTTCACAGACTGGAAAGTCCCCTTATGCTAAAGACCCCAAATGTCAGTCACAGCAGCTCTGGGACTGGGATTCCTGGTTCAGGGTGATGAGTAAAGATGCCCATTAGCCCTGCCTAGTAGAGAGTCATAGATGTTTGTTCTGAGAAGTGTATAGATGGGAGAAGATGGGGAAGGGGCAGCCCAGCATGGGGGGATCCCAGCATAGTGGGGGGGAGCCCAGCTTGGGGGGAGCCCAGCATGGGGGAGGGGCAGCCTAGCATGGGGGGGCCCAGCATGGGGGAGTCCAGCA
>NW_008334056.1:959599-1008084 GCF_000622305.1 Nannospalax galili | reverse complement strand
TCCAGCCTGGGGGGAGCCCAGCATGGGGGGGGAGCCCAGCATGAGGGGAAGCCCAGCATGGGGAGCAGCCTAGCATGGGGGGGCCATCCTGGGGGGAGCCCAGCATGGTTGGGGGAGCCTAGCATGGGGGGCAGCCTAGCATGGGGGGGCCCAGCCTGGGGGGAGCCCAGCATGGGGGGGGGAGCCCAGCACCTGGGTTTCTGTTCTCACCCTGGTTTCCAGTTCGTGGACTCACAGGGCCTCCAGTGCTCTGAACTCTATTTTCTTCTTTGTTCTTTTCTCCCTCCCCATCCCCTTCCCCCGTCCCTTTCCTCTTTCTTCATCCCTCCCTCCCTTTACTTGATAAATACATAGGTTTATGACGTACATGACGCTTTCATCTTTTAGACATTAAGGAACAGCTAAACCAAGCTGTTTGCTAGGCATGAGTCACCTACTGAACATTCGTGGTAGAACACTTAAAATGTGCTGTCAGCAGCTTCCGAGGTGAGGGACAGTAACTAGTGTCACCACGATGCTCAGAGGATCTCAACTCTTTTTGTCTAAGTGAAGTGTAGTGCTGGGGCTGGGACCATAGTTCAGTTGGCAAAGTGGTTGCCTAGTATGCACGAGGCCTTGGGTTCAGTCCTCAGCACTGCATGACAGGTATGGCGGTGCATACCCATAATCTCTGCACTCAGGAGGTAAAGGGGATCGGACCAAGAGTCCAAGGTCGTCCTCAGCTATGTAACAATTTAAAGACCAATGTGGACCAGATGAGACTCTATCTCAAAACAAAGGAGCGAGTGAATAATAAACAGGGCTGGAGAGGCTCAGTGGTTAAGAGCACTGGGTTCCATTTCCAGCACCCACAGTTATCTGGCTGTGCTGGATAATGTCATCAACTTGACACACCTAGGAAGAGGGAGCCTTGGGGAATTTTCTGTATTGGACTGGCCTGTGGTCATGTCTGTGGGATATTTCCTTGATTGTTGAGTTATATGGGACAGGCCCAGCCCATGTTGGTGGTGCAACTCCTGGGCAGGTAGTTCTGGGTTGTATAAGAAAACAGACTGAGCGTAGGCCAGAGGAGCAAGTCAATAAGCAGTGTCCCTTGGTGATCTGTGCTTCAGCTCTTGCCTCCAGTTTCGTGCCCTCAGTTCCTGCCTGGCTTCTCTCCAGGATGGACTGTAAGCTGTAAGGTGAAATCAACCCTTTCCTGCCCTAAGTTGCTTTTTGGTCAGGGTGTTTTATCACAGCAATAGAAAGTAATAACCACCTTAACTCCAGTTTCAGGGGATCCAATGCCCTCTCCTGGCCTCTGCAGGCATTGCATGCATGGGTGCACATAACATAAGTAAAAATAAATGAATTCTGTTTTTGTGGACAAGAGACATGCATTCCGCAGTTGTTGGATCCAAGGTGCATCATGTATTTGCTTCAGGCGAGATGCAGGCAGGACTCCTGTATTTGCTGATACTTTGATTTTCCTGAACTCCTTGGTGAATGAGGTAACGAGATCTTCAGTGATGGGAGCATGCACTGGGATTGATCCAAGTAATCTTCTTGAACATGTGATAATGAGAACTGTCTCCAAACATAACAGGGAGCTCATGCTTCGCCCCCAGCATCACACCTCGCTCCTGCTAACTCAAATTTGGACAGGAGTTACTTTTGGTTAAGCATAAGGCAATGTCATTTTATATTCCCTTTTCTGGTAGAGGCAAGATCCTGTAAGTTAAGCAGACTCAGTATTTTAGAAAGGATTAGAACGAAGGAAGAGTTGAGCTCCAGCTTTTTGTTCAACACAGTGCATGTGCAGTGACAGTATTCGGTGTGGTGACACTTTCCCATGAGCGACAACGTTTACTGTGGGTGTTTTTACTGTTTGGATGCTAAAAAGTGCTGGTTTTAAAAGAAGCTGAAGTCACTGTAATGGTACAGGAGAAATTGGAGCCCCCTATTGTGATTCTTAGTCTCAATAATAAAATAACTTATTAATCAACTCAAACCGAAGGTTAAGGACAGTTTTATTGGAGCTTAAGAGAAAAACCCTGTAAATATCAGCAGCTGCCCAAAGGAGGAGAACGGAGGGGAGAAGAAAAAAGCCTTGTTGTTTAAGCCAACATGGAGGTCAGACACATGACAGACCATCAGCCACATGGCAGGGAGGGGACTTTAGAAAAGAGTGAGGAGCCCAACGTGTTAGGGAAGGCATGCTTAGAAAAGCTACAGAGACAGGAAAGGGTGGTTACTCAGGCAGACTCAGTGAGTGGAGGTGGCTGCGTAAACTACCTGGTCAGCTACCAAGTAGGGGCGGGAATTCTGGACAGGAAAAAGCACCTGATCTCATTAAAGAACCAATTATTCTACTTGTCTCTTTAGCAGGATTTAAGGCGAACCCACCTAACTAGGAGTGATCCCTTAGTCAGGTGATTGACCCAGCCCACTGGACTATTAGGTCTCCACTCAGGTCAGAGATTCTGTTCTCTCAGCCAGAAAGAGTTTTCTCTTTATTGCTACTGTAACAGTAGGGTGCTTGCACCAATACGTTTACCTGTAAACAGACTGCAGTGGGATAGTTAATCATCCATATTTTAAAAGAAATCTGTATTTTAGCTTCTTTATAGGTTGAAGTGTTATAAGTCAAATTAGATTCCAAAGAAATTCCTTCCCTTTGTGACTGACGGTCTTTACGTTATACTTGATAGGTATTTGTCGGACATGAACTTAGTTGTTACAACTCTGGATTAAAAGACACTCTATACATATTGGAGTGCGTGAATGAAATGATAAATTTACTCATTGAAAAGTTTGAGGGCTGAGGTGATGGCTCAGTGGGTAAAGTATCCGTGCACAAGCAGGAGGACCCGCGTGTGGATCCCAACAGCCACTTAAAAGCCAGGTATGGTGTGGCTTGTGTGTGACTGCAGCACTGGGACATGGGGTGAGGGAGGCAGGTGCACTCCTGGAGCTGATTGGCCAGCCAGCCTAGCCATTTGGTGAGTTCCAGTCAGTGAGCAACTCTGTCTCAATATCAACTTAAAAAGTATCAACTCACGCAGATACTGAATGACAACGTCCGACTTCTACACAAGCATGTATGGATGAGTGCACCCCCCCATGCATACCTGCACATACACCATACACACACAAAATCTTTTGAGCCCATTAGTATGTATCAGGCACTGAGTTAGGCATGTAGGAATAAAAAGTGACCAATTCTGTCGTAGAGTCTAAGCTCGTGAAATGAGCAGAGATTTGACGGAAAGATACAAACACAGCAAAATTTAGAAAGGAAGTTGTCATCTGCACCTGTATGAGGGAAATGGGGTTGAAAGAGCACACCGAATGAAAGAGCTCTTCAGTTACTTTTAAAAAGAATAATTTAGAGGGCTAGCTAAATTTTAATTATTTTGAATCCATTGTAAGCTTAAGTATTTATTTCATTTTTAAAAGACAACTCTTTCCTACTTAGAGTAGCACATTTAAGAAATCTTGTCGATTAAGAATAGAACTGTGGTTTCTGTTGCATTTATTGAAATTCTTTTTCCAAAATAATAGTGTGTTCCTCAGAGCTGAGCCTCAGTGGGAGGAATGCACATCTCATGTGGGGCGTTGCTCTATGACCTACAGTGTCAAGGTACTTACTTAGTAGATAATTTCTTTTTATAGAACTCCCAGAGATGGTGAGGGATTTATTCCAACGCACACAGTCCGATCCCAGGAAGTGACCTGACGTCAGCTGATGGTTGCTGTTCAGCACCTGCTTGTTGGACAGGCTCAGAGCCTTGTTTACCTTTTAAGTTAGGACACTTGGTCTGGAGTTTTGCTGCTTTGCCTTTGTTCTTGTTGGGATTGTTTTTTAGGGATTCTTGCAGATGTCACTCTTAGGTTAGGGGAGGGTTTGATGCTCCCTAGTCGAATTCTTTGTTTTTAATCAGTGTTTTTTAAATTGAATTTTTGTGCATTTCGTATAATGTATCTTAATCATAGTTAGACCCGCCCCCCTTATCTGTACCACCTATAGTTTCCCCTACTGGATTTCATGCATTCTTGTCATCTATGTTAAGGCCTACCAAGTCAAGTTTGTATGCCCAGATGTCCCTCTGTATAAGTTCATCCACTGGAGCCTGGTCAACCTATCTAGTCACTTCCTTGAAGAAGACTAACTCTCCCTCACCCAGCAGTGATCAGCTGCCAATAGTCCCTCAGCTAAGGTTGGGGCGTCTTACCATTTCCCCACTTCTGTGCTGGGTTTTTGTCTGGGTTGAGTTTGTATGGGTCTTGTGCACGCTGTTACCACTGCTGTAAGTTCATATGAGCAAGTTCCCAAAAGTCTGTGAAACTCTTTCCTTGTGGTCATCCACCACCCCTGGCTCTTATGGCCTTTCTGCCTCTCTTCCACAATGGTCCCTGAGCCCTGGGTGGGTGAGGCTTAATATACAAGACCTCTCCAGGGACACACACTCTGGAGTCTCTTACCCTCCACATTTTGTCCAGTTGTGGCTTTCTGTGTTAATCACCATCTGTTGTATGAGGAAGCTTCGCTGGTGAGAGTTGAGAGAAGCATTGGTAGTCTCTCTGCATCCTGTGCCCCTGTGTCCCCTGAGCCTTAGGTGAAGGGGTTCCATTGTAGATGTGTCTTTTAGGGCTGGGCATCTCTCAGACACGTATTCTCCGTGTTTGCTCAGTTATGGAACTCTGTAATAGTTTCTGCTTGTTGCAAAAGAAGCTTCTGTGAGTGGCGAGAGGCATACTTGTCTGTAAATATAAGGATACATATTTAGCATATAGTAAGAAATTATGTTTGTCTAGAGATGTGACAGACTTAGGATTTTCTCTAGGATCTGTGACCTCTCCAGCCACGTGTATTTGACTATGTTTATAGTACTACACATGAATTCACTCCCATTGAGGATGGATTTAAGTCTAATTAGACAACTATCGATTACCTCCAAGATAAAAGTGCTACTGCGGCACCAGTAGAGATAGTTTGCTGTGCCAATAAATGCTGTGGTTATTGATCTTAGCTCCAAATACTTATATGTGACTATGAATCCTGATGTAACTGCCAGAGCCGAGAAAATTGAAAGGAATCATGGAGGTAAAGGGAAAGAAGGAGCTTGAGAGAGGGGGATAGTAGGAGACAGGTGTTATCAAGGGGGAAACGGGAAAATGGGGGCACTTTAAATGGGAAGGCAGGAGGGCGCGTTGAGGGGAGTGATAATGCTTTGGTGGTGTGAAAAAACAGAAGGAAATGTATTGTTTCAAAAGCCTACTGAAAATGCACATATGGTATCTTTACATGAATGTGTATGTAGCTGAAGGCTATGTAACAAGAAACACAGACCCAGATAGTACAACTCCCTTTGAGTTGTTGGTCAGGGGAGTCTAAGAGGCTCCCCAAATAACACAGTCTGTTGCCACAGCCCCTGCTTGCCTTGGGTTACTAGGTGCTGACTGACCAAGAAGACTTGTCTCTTGTATTTGCAAGTCATAGTCATCCAGCCAAGCCCACTTGTCCTTCAGGAAACCCCTAGCATCTACCTTTCTTAGGGAAGGCTGAATTGGCTGTGTGCTCAGCAGTCTGTTTATATTGAGGAAAACTCCTTCAAGACTTTGATTTAATAATGAGAGGAAAATACACATAATGAAAAATTCACCATTTTAACCATTTTTGAGTAGACAGTCCAGGGGCATGAAGTGCCTTCACCCCAGTGGGGAAGCAGCCCACCCACATTGATATGCTGGTACTTAAATGGCCATATGCTTATCGGAGACAGACTTTTAAAATTGAGCCTAGATGCAAACTGTTTTGCAGAGAAGCAAGCTGTGATGTTATAGCAGCAGTGTTATAAGCTCACAGGAGCCCTGAGGCTGCTGGGGTTCTTAGAGGCTGGCTTTGCACATTTCTGTGAATCCCAGTTATTCCAGAGTGTAGACAGGAGCCTAAGGAGGCCTATGCTATGTCAGTGGTGAGATGGACTCTGGCTTGTAGAGATGACTGAAATGATCAGCATCTTCTCCTGAAAGCTTCTTAGCCCTGAGATGTGGAAGCTTCCAGGGCAACAGCTAACCTCTGCCCTGTGTCAGTCCTGGCCCATCTTCCCTGCAATGTCTCATCCACGTGTGCTGTTCTGGAATGTAAAATAGCGATGCTGGTTAGGGGAGGGGTTCACGGCAGTGAGGCTGCCATTCTTCCTGGATGCCCTGGAACTTTCCCTGTAATAAGTTCCTGCTGACCTGAGGACATTTGCAGACTTTGTGTTCACACCCTGAGGTGCAGCAGCTATTTCTGTCCCCTTGGACCTGTCATTCTGGGTGGCCAGTGCACTTAGCAGAAGGTGGTTGATGGCTTAAGCCATTGCCCTGGTTACACATATCACCCAAGCCATATGTGCCCCCGAAACATGGAGCTCTTCTGCATTCTCCTACACCTTCATGCCTCCGAGGTGTTGTGTGCTAAGGCACGGGTCGACAAGTTGTCTCTTCGTAGATCACAGTGAAGGAAATCCTTTTAAAATGACCTTTAGTTAAAGGAAAGCTGAGTAGAACGTTTCAGTGTAGAACTGGGGGATCGAATTCCCTGCTCTCAGTCAGGCCTCTGAAGGTTTTGTGATGTTTCATGTACAAATTGGGATTTGAACATCAGAGGGGGATAATATTCTTGATTGTGTGGTAGTCACCTGTGTCCCAGAGGCTTTGGCCGGTTGTGGTGGCCGTGTAAGCTGTGCAGAGCTCTCCTCTGACGACAGTGCTCCTTGCTGCCTTCTTCCTTTGCATCTGATTTTGCCAAACTTCCCATGTTTTTCCGGAGGCAGTCTCCTCTGAAGTTGTCTATCAGCGCCTCACCATCAGGGTTAGCTGACCACATGAGCAGTGCCTGTGTCTCTAAAGTCTGAAGGGCAGGTGATTGAGTTTGATGATATATCGTTTTCTCCCTTCTTTCAGAAAGGGATTTAAAATGGTTCAATTGACATTGAGAAACAGAAAAATAAATTCAAGAAGAAATGGACACGAAGGCAAAGGGAGAGCTGGAAGGGTCTTGAGGTGAGGAACAGCAAGGTCAGAACACACCAGAACACACCGAGCTGGAAGGGTCTTGAGGTGAGGAACAGCAAGGTCAGAACACACCGAGCTTCCCTGGTGGCTAGAGGAAGCCCACAGGTCCCCAGGTCCACGCGATGAGAAACGAACCAGTGGTTCTGGGAGGACCCACAGGCAGTGATTGCTGAGTAGACTGACAGGCTTCTGTTATTCCTAGAGGAGGTGCTGGGGTATGTGTGCTATTCCTGCCACAGCAGCACCCTGGGAAACTAACAACTAACAATGCCCAGCTAACACTTGTCCATAACTCCAGTCCCAGGGGATCCGACAGCCTCTTCTGACCTCCACGGGCATTGCGCGACACGGGTGCCCTTACATGTAGGTGATATACACATACACATAAAATAATAAAAGATTTTAAGAATAAATGAATTAATTTTGAGGCAGAATCTTTTTTGGGTATAGTACTGTAATTCTATTTTTTGCTTTAAAATTTTTTAAAAATATATTTTATTGCACGCTTGTGGATTTTATACATCAATCACATTTAGCTCCCCCTTCCCTAGCTGCACTTCTCCCCACCATCGCCCACCCACAGGACTTCATGCGTTTTTGCTATATATGTTAAGGCCTATCCAGTCAAGTTTGTATACCCAGATGTCCTTCATGTGAGTTCATCACTGGAGCCTGGTCAGCCTGTCTAGAGCCCCTCCCTGAAAGATCATCAGCTTTCCCCCACTCAGCAGTGATCAGCTGCCCGTAGTTCCTCACCAAAGTTGTGGCTTGAGGCAGAATCTTAGGTAGTCTAGGTGGGCCTCATACTTGATGTCTAGCCACAGATGACCTTGAACTAACTCCCAGTTTTCCCACCTCCACCTTCCAAGTGCTGGGATTACAGGCGTGCCTCACCATGCTCAGTTTACACAGTGCCAGGGATCATACTAAGCCAGCACTGCACCAGCCAAGCCCCAGCTGCATGGTTCTTCATAAGTGTAAGTGTAGGGCGTAATATACTTCTTTCTTATTATGTGCTAATTTAACTTAAACAGTTCTCCAGCAGCTAAAAATGAGTATACCTAGGCTGAACTATATAACTGCGAGACAGCTTTGTGGATGTCATTTCTCCTGGCTGAGCAAGGTGGGGCTTGCCATTCTTTTTCTTTAACAATAACTCTCAGCACTTGGAACACACAGCTACTCTTTCTCAAGTACCTACGATGGATCCAGGCATCATACTCAGCCACTTGCTTCAGAAGAGCACCCTGAATCCTCCCAGAAGTCTGAAGCTTTATGTTTATTTTAGTGGAAGAAAATTGGCTCAAAGAACTTCTCGACCCGGCCAGGACTGCATGGCCACTGGTGCCTGTGTGCCTGGCACTGAGTTTGCCACTGGAGACTAAGAAGTTTGTAGTGTAAGGAAGATAGTTCGGCTCTTGGAGCCAAGTCCCTAGCACAGTCTGCCTTTATTGTGTTAGCCTGGGCAGAGTGCAGTGTGCAGACCCACTTACTCTGAGGCCCGGAAAGCCTCTGGTTTTCATTAGAGCCGTGTGCATTCCAGGTGGTGTTTGTGGCCTTCCACAGCTGGGGCCTTTCAAGACTCAGTGGGGGTTGTCCACCCAGGGCCACCTGAGAGGGATTGGAAAAACCAGATAAGAACAAGTACTTTCTTACTTTGACTTTTAAATGTTCTTAAGCTTTGAAAATATAATTGAATTGAACTTGGATGATGTCAGGAAGAGCGGTCTTCTAAAACAGAAAATGAAGTCATCTTCCATGTAAAGATACTTGAAATCTGATACTACTTCTACAGTGCCTGTCTGATGAGAAGTTAAAAGCCGTGTACATGATGGCCTTCTATCAGCCCCCCTTCATATATGTTCAAAAGTATTAGCAGGGGGTACCTGTAGGTGAAACCAGGGGAAAAGCTGTTCTTTGCTTTTAATTATTTTATGTGTATGAGCGTATTGCCTGCATGTATGTAAGTGTACCCGGGTTGTGCAATGCCTGTGGAGGTCAGAAGAGGGTGTCTAATCCCCTGGAACTGGAGTTACGGATGGTTGTTAGTCGCCTTGTGGGTGCTGGGAATCAAACCCAGGTCCTCTGCAAGAGCAGCCAGTGCTCTTAAATGTTGGGCCATCTCCCCAGCCCTGGAAAAGCTATTCTTGAAGATTTATTTTTAATAGTGTGTCCTTGTGTGTGTCAGAGTGTGGGAATGTGCACATGAATGCATGTGTCCACAGAGGACAAAAGAGGGTGTTGTATCCCCTAGCACTGGAGTTACAAAGTTACAAGTGGTTGTGAACTGCCTTACTTGGGTGCTGTGAACTGAACTGCCCCTCTCCTCCCTGTTGGCCCCTCAGCTTCATGGCATATACATTCCATTACCTCTTCCTCCTTCTCTTCCTCCTCCTTCCCCTCCCCCCTCTCTCCCCCCCTCCTCTTCCTCCTCCTCTTCCACCATCTCGTCCTCCCTCTCCTCCTCCTCCCTTTAGAGTTCTCTCCTCTCTCATGATGCCCTTTTATCTTTCATGTCATACATATGACTGCATGTATTTAAATCTAGATCTGCATATGAGAGAAGATGTGACATGAGATCGTTGCTCCTCCTGTGTCACCCAAAGCCCCCTCACTCTTGTCCACTTTGCTGTGGCTGTGCCTCAGTTCCTGCAGGGAAGCTGATGGTGTGCTGTTCTGCAGAGGGAAAAAGCACTTCAACCCCCCCCGCCCGCCGCCATTGGGTCTCCCTGTAGCCCCAGCGGGCCTGGAACTCACTATGTATGTAGACCAGCCTGGTCTCAGTCTCACAGAGGTCCACCTGCCTGTTTCCTGAGTGCTGGGAGTGAAGGCATGCACCACCATGCCAGGCACATGAACCCCGTTGTCCCTTTGGTGGGTATTTATGTTTCCAGGATGAACGAACGTGCGTTTAGAAATTGCCAGTAGTTGCTAGGCAGACTTCAACAAACACACAGCGCATCACCCAGCATCCAACCTGGCTGGTTTCTCAATTTAAGGTTTGTGACCCTGGCTTGAAATGCAGAGAGCTCTGTTTCTATTTGAACCTGGAACTCAGGGTGCTTTGCCAGCAATCGCGTTGGCATTCTGAGGCAGTCATGAAGTTGAGTCTCTTCCCCAGGAGTCCAGTTGACTGACTTTAAGCAAGGACACACTGCTGTTGTCCAAGACTGCTGGCCAGATCACTTGGCCCTCTCAAAGGTGACTGGAAACCTTAGAAGCACACAGCTGCCCCAGCCAGCCACGGCTGCTCCCTCATGCTGCCTTCCCAGATCCCTGACCGGGGAATGTGGGCTTACTGTGTCTTTCTCTTTCCTCTGGGAGGAGAACACAGTCCTCCACACTCAGTCATGGTCAGCATTTACCTCAGTGAGACTTCTTGATGAGTTTGGAGCAGGGTTGGAGACACTGAGGAAATACTTTCCTGGAATAGCCATTAGATGTGTGAGTGACGTGTGCAGAGCTCTGCCTGTTGCCGCCTTTGCTTGTCTGTGGGTCCGTCTGTCCAGGGTTTGCTGTCTTTCCAGGTCCCCTGAGAACAGTACTGTGCGATTTGTTAATAGATGAGAAATGCACACTAGTTTTGGAGGCTGACGTTTAAGAGACAGCGCCTTAGAATGTGCTGGTCTTCCTGAGGCCGGGAGGACCACTTTCATTGGTTCTTTTTTTTCTTGTTTTTTATTTATTTTTATGTTTATTTTTGAGACAGGGTCTCCCTGTAGCCCCAGTTAGTCTGGAACTTGCTATGTAGACCAAGCTGGCCTTGATCTCACAGCGATCTTACCTGTGTCTGCTTCCTTGGGGGCAGTGCTGGGATTAGTGTGTGCACCACCGGGCCGGTGTTTGCCTCTCATTCTTGTCAAGTAGCAGTAATAATGTGAAATGTGAGTTTACCCTGATCTAATAGGAGGCTCAAACCTGCTCTGTGTGTGTGTGTGTGTGTGTGGTGTGGGTGTACACATGTGCCCTGATGAATGCTTCTGTTGGAGGGTGTCTTTCTCTGCTGTTTTCTACCTGATTGCCCTGAGGTGCCTGAACCTAGCCCTGATGAGCTTCTGTCTCTCCCCCGCACCCCACCCCCGACCCAGGACTGGGGTTATAAATGTGCATGACAGTGCCTGACCTTTTTTTTCTTTTTCTTTTCTTTTTTTTTTTTAACGTACATGCTGGTGATTCAAACTCAGTTCTTCATGCTTGCACAGGAAGTATTATAAATGTGCATGACAGTGCCTGACCTTTTTTTTCTTTTTCTTTTCTTTTCTTTTTTAACGTACATGCTGGTGATTCGAACTCAGTTCTTCATGCTTGCACAGGAAGTGTCCTTACCCAGTGACCGTCTCCCCAGCCCTAAGCCTATGATTCTTCGGGTTAAAAGTCTCTACAGTACGACACAGTTGCTTTATCGTGTTTGTTCCTGAGGAATGACTCTCATGGCTCCTTTTAAACAGGTTTAGGGCTCTTCCAAGTATGACTCATCTGTTTGGATAATATTTCCATAGAATTGAGGCTACGATAGTAACTGTAAAGATGGATTAATTCTGTGTAAGCTCACACTGCTTTTCACCCATTTTATTTAGTCTTGTGTCTGTAGCATGTTGATGGAGACTAGCAGGCTCTGGGGGCTTCCTCTTGGAACATCCGAGGAGCTCCACAGCACAAGTGTCAGAAGTGGCTGTGTGGGATTTCTGTGAGGCTCACAGGGAGGCAGTGCCCTCTTTTGCTCATTCCTGGAGTTTTAAATTGAATATTACAACCAGTTTTATGGAACCATGTTTTAAATACAACAGAAAATATTTATTTTTGTGTGTTAATATTCTTTTTAGAAAAACAACCCATCCCTCCTCTTCTACCCCCCCCCCCCTACACACTTTGAAACTGTTTATATTCCTTGGGAAAATTAATATAGAAAGAGTACATAGTATAAAATAAAGGGTAGCAAAATTCTCTCCCCAAAGATACTCTGCTAAACATGCTCACATGTACAAATTTGTCATTTATTTTATAAGCTAGTCTGCCTTTTTAGCTTTTTTAATCCCACCAACCTTTCTTGTTTCTGGCTACTTTTCTATTTCAGGATAAGGGTACAAAGGGCTGTTCCTTACATCTTCTAGAAAGAATCTCCCCATGCTCTCACAGTTTAGTACCTGTGTCCTCATGGGAGAGAAGCACGGTTTGCATACTTAAAATCGATACAGTCCTCTCCAGTTCCCTTTGGGGTTTATCTTTGACTAGAATTCCATAGAGGAGTTTATATCCTTGCTGTGACCTACTGATTTTGTGTTGAAACTTCAGAGAATATGCTGAGTTCAGTAGTGTGTTTTCAGAACTTTTGAGCCTTCCCCAGCTACATTAGAATGTCGTTTTCTTTTCTCAACAGAATCTAATGTTCTCCTGTCTTATTTTAATTAGAAAATATTTGCAATAAAGCATATGACATAGTGAACTGCATTAAAAAAGTAAGTTGAACTTGCTTTTTTGTCACTGACATCTGGGAAGGGGGACTATCACCAGGAATTCCAGGCTAGCCTGAGATGCATAATGAGTTCCAGGTCAGCCTGAGCTACAGAGGGAGTCCCTATCTCAAACAAAAACAAACAAACAAACAAACCAGTTCCTTTATCTCCTCAGTCCCTTAAGGGCTCTGGCCCATAAGCAAGGGCAATCCAAGGACTTGATGTGGACCCCCTCCTACAGAAGAGGAGACGGGGGGGGTCACTTGCTGAGGTTGCTTGTGGGAGTCACCTGAGGAGGAGAGTGTGGTACTGTGCGGCTGAAAGTGCTCATGGAATATAAAACATCTCCATGCCCTTCCTCAATGAGCTGTGCCTTACAGACAGCATGTGATGGATGCTTGGAGTCGGATCTCCAACCTCCTGCTTATCCGGCGGGCTCTTTTCTTACACCCACTCTGAATCTTTTCCTCTGCCCTCTGCTGGAGAACTTTGGAATGAACCCAAGCCTTGTGTGTGAAGTTTTACTAGGCTTTATGCAAGCACCCTTCATCCATAGACTTAATTAAAGATCCTGTGGTGTGTCTACACCTACTGGCTCCTATGGCAGTAGGCCCTGCAGCGTTGGGGTGCACACTGACTGCTTAGTGCAAAGTCCCCACTGAGCACGGTGCTGCTGGGTCCACTTAGCTTGTGACCGTGAGGACGTCTGTTCTCTGTTCTCTGCTCCTCTTTCCACTCCGCTTTTTATCTGTGGATAATCCCACAATGCATATTTTACTGGATTTCAATAGGATTTGACATGTGACCCCCACAGTTGACAAGTAGAACTCAGTATAGAAAGCCACGTGGCCCTGGCATTCTGAGGAGAGCTGGGAGGACTTGCCAACATCTGAGGACAAGTCTTTTTCTTTCCTGTTTCTCAAAGGCACAGCCTTTTCCAATAGTGACGGCCACCGTGGAAGCCACCTGCTCCCTGCAGCTCTCCCCAGAGAGACAAGAGAGAGGAGGAGGTGGAGAGTCACTGGGGACAGGGGCTGGCTACGTGTGCAAGAAGAGACCAGCATTTCGTTACCTGGTTGCATGGCTGCTTATGTGACAGACGTGCTGGTGTGCATTGTTGCCTGTGTGAGACTGGAACAAAGCATGATGGAGCTCTTCCCCATCTTAGCACAGGGCAGGGAGACACAGCTGCCAGAAGCTGAGCTGGAGCTCCTCGGTACCCACCTGTGACCCAGGCTGCTAGGTGAGTCAGGCCGGCAACCACCCAGTACACACGCCCTGAACATACACACACAGGCATATGCACACACACATGTGTATACATGCACACACATATACATACACATATGCACACACACATGCACAAGGCACACACACATATGCACACATTTGTGCAAACACACACACATATCCACACATGCACATACACAGGTACATGCTCACAATACATACATGTGCAAACACACGTATATACACATATGTATTCATGCACATATATACATACCCACATTCACGAATATGCACACACACATGTGTATACATGCACACACATATACATACACATATGTATTCATGCACATATATACATACCCACATTCACATAGATACATCACATACATGCATACCCACACTTACATTCGTACACATACATACATACACATACATATATACACATGCACACACATCTGTATCCACATATATATATACACATGTACATCCACATACATGTAAACACATACACACCGCACTTTGCATTCCAACACACTACACACCTACATAAAAAAGTCAGACAAATTTACAAAATAATAAATGGGAGGCTGGAGAGACGGCTCCACAGTTAAGAGCACTTTGCAGGTCTGGTTCCCAGCACCCACATGATAGCTAACAACCATCTGTAACTCCAGTTCCAGGGTATTAACACCCTCTTCTGGCCTCCGTGGGTGTAACACACACAGGTGCACTTACATTCATGTGGACAAAAGACTCCTCCCCATAAAACTAAAAATAAGGAAATAAAATTTAAGAAGCACATGTAACCCAATCTGAGGTGTTCCTGTGTCTGTTTCGCCCGTATTGCTGGTCAGTGGGCTGTGGTCTAGAGCAGGTCTGAATCGAGATGGAACGGCACCGTTCCCCTGGTGCCGTGTCCTCTTCCTCTTTACTCCACCCTCTGTGCCAGTTGGAATGTCCTGAGCTGTTGATTTAGTTGGTCATGGAGAGTAGGATTTGAGTTTGAGTGAACTGTGAGGGTGAAGAGCTCTCCTTCATTGCCCTGAATTGCTAAGATTTCTCTAGTTCTTATTTATTTATGTGCGTGTGCGCCTTCATGAGATCATGTACAGCAGCCAGATGAAGGAAGGCATCAGATTCCCTGGAGCTGGAATTACAGGCAGTTGGGAGCTGATGAGGTGCTGGGAACTGAACCCACGTCCTCGGCAAGAGCAGAGCCCCCACTCCAGCCCCTGGACTCAACTTGTAATACTAGAGGTGACTGGAATTTTCTGGCTTCTTAACTTAGTGCTAGGATGTAGGGACCGGATTCCAGAGGCCAGAGCTGGGAGCGTCAGGTCAGTCGAGCCCTGTTTGCACTGAACCATGGTTGCTTCCTGAGCTTGGTGGTGTGAGAGACTTCAGTCCCACAGCACTACCCTGACCCACTGGCTGCGCTGGCTCTTCATGCCTGAAGTGCGGCTAGTGGAGCTCTCACTCCGAACATCCAGCTACTTTGTATTACTTGACTAGAGCAGGCTTTGTTGAAATCGCTTTATTTTGCTGAATCTGACTTATTTCCACTTTCATTACAGCACGTCACAGCCACTCATTCTTCCTAGCTTATAATTTCTTTTTGGTAAAACTCCACTTTCTCATATTTTTAATAAGCTTTTAAAATTAACCTGGAAGTCTTCATTAAAAATAAACAAAGATGAAAAGATGTCTCAGCAGGAATGTCTGAAACCAACTGCAGTTCCTAAAAATTTACAAGACGTACAAAACTTCTCTCGGAGTTTGTTGAATCATGTTTTCTAGAGACCGAAATGCTGGGCTCCCTCCTCACCTCACCCCCAGTTTACAAATTGCTTTGGTAGGTGACGAGGAATGCCTGCCTTGAACACTTTCCAGGCTGGGGTGACGGGCCAGGCTCTAAGCTTTGTGACCTCAATTGCCCATTTGTCTGCAAGTTGGGAGCGAAGCCAGGCTCTTCTCCAAGGGAGGCTCTGGCCTTCTCTGCATGGGCTTCTTCTACACAGTGGGGACGGGTTCCGTCTTGTGTCTGTTTGGCACCAGCCCATCTGTCCACATCGAGAAGGCACAGCACGCACCAGGGCTCTGGTCTTGTCCCCAGCAGCACAGCTGGGACTCATGGGGAACCATGGGAGATTGCCTACAGCCTCTGGCCACCACCCCATCAACTAGCCTGCTGTTCCCTCACCAGCCACATGTGTCCTGTCTGTACCAGTTCCTTTGTTTCAGGACAGGAACCCTATGTGCAGGGTTGAGATAGTCACTGCCTCAGCCCTTGGAGATTGTTCTAGGCCCACTCTTGGCTTTATCGTTTTTCCCTCTAATTTTTCCTTCTGAGATTCCGTTTGATGCTTTTGTTTCTTACGTGCTTTTCATACCTTGCAGTGCTCACGTCACGTCACTACAACCTTTGTATGTAAGACTGCCATCTTTTTTTGTTAATTTGCCTAAAATAGTAGAGATTGTAGTTAAAAATAAGTGTGACAACTCCAGGTTTTAGGAAAAACTCTGGATCACAGTTTTTCTGTATAGTTTGAGATCTTGTTCTAGGTTTTACAATGGTAGGCCTCGCTAAGATAAATGTGACTTTTTGAAGCCATTAGGATGCCTCAGCTGGTAAAGCTCCTGCTGAGACCTGACCACGGTCCCTGGGACCCACATAATGGAGGGAGAGAATGAACTCTCACAAGTTGTCCTCTACATGGGCACATGATGCACGCACGCGCACACACACACACACACACACACACACACACAAATTAATGATATGTAATAAAAATTTACAACAAGGAGAAAAAATGTTTTTATGTAACAGGATTAGGATGGTTGAGAAAGCATGTTAATTTCTCAGTCAGCTGGTATTAAAGTGTAAGGAACCGCCCCACATTTATCTAGTTGTGCATCTGGATGTAATGTACATTTAAAATTCATATTTAGTTATTCAGGAGAGTGAGGGAACAGGAGCTGTGGCTGGTGAGGAGTAAGCGGCCTGTTTCATTAACCGTGCTATGGCACCCTTTGCCTCGTCTGACCTGATCGCCCCATCTTTATAACTGAAGAAGCTAGACCAGGTGGATCTCTCCATGCCACCTGCTGTGAAGTTGCCCAGTCTTCCAGATGCAGCTAAAACTGACCCTCAAGAAGATAACTGGTCATGGCTGCTGGTGGACTTCGTCCCTTGGGGACCATGAGCTTGGAGTTGGGAGGCCCTCAGAGTGGTCAGGCGAACGTGTGGTTTGGCGGATCTTGGTGTTGTCTCTTGGCTCCAGACTCGGGATCTGAGTGATTTGCTTATGAACGTCAGTGCATGATGGTCATTTGAGGTAAAGCAAAGCCAAGAAATTGCATGCTAGCCTATGTGCATGTGTGACTACAGTGACAGGAGGGTCACTGTCACACAGTCACAATTTGTTTTTGTTTTTTTTTTTTGGGTCTTTTTGAGACAGGGTCTCTCTGTAGCCCCAGCTGTCCTGGAGTCACTATGTAGATCAGGCTGGCCTTGAACTCACAGAGATCTGCCTGCCTCTGCCTCCTGAGTGCTGGGGTTAAAGGCTTGTGCCACAACACCCAGCTCAAGTTAATTTTTAAAGCAAGAAAAAAAAATTTTCAGTTTTTAAGACAGGTTCTCACTATGGACCTGGCTGGCCTGGATGGAGCTCTCTTTGTAGACCAGGCTGGCCTTGAACTTACTGAGATCCATCTGGCTCTGCCTTGCAAGTGCTGAGATTACAGACATGTACCACACCCTGCAGGAAATTCTATATAGGTGTGAAATTTTAAAGTTTGGAAGGGATCATAGAGTCCCACCTTGTTAAACATTTTTGTTTCATGCTTTTAGGGGAGATGAATGTACAAAATTGTTACTGTCTGGTAGATTCTTGATTTTTACATAACCTACTTTAATTCAGATTTCTTAAACACACCCTATATGTGTAATTAGAAAACACTAAACACATACTGTGCCCAGAACAAGGCACAATAAATGCTCTCTTTTTTTGTATTTCTTTATTATTTCTAATTCAGAATTAGAAATCTGTACCCATGGTGCTGAGCAGAACTTGCCTTAATGCCATGTTATGCATACACTTCTATTTGGCCATGAAAAGTAGCATTTTAACCTTGAAGATAAGAATCATTCAGAAAATAGATTGTGTATTGATTACATTTAATAAAGACGTATTAGAAGACATATTCTTTGAAACAGTGTATTGAATATTTAATTGGCATGCGTCAGTTTGACAGGTGATGCCACTGATGAAGCTCCCATATCCACGAGAGGGTGGGTAGGTTCCCCTGGGCTGGGCAGAGACAAACTCTGCCCTGAGCCTCGCCAAATAGAAATCAGCTTGGAATTCATGGAGTTGTCACCAAAATTCCAGGGCTGTTACATCATCTTGGTGGATCTGGTTTGTTTTCAGTTCTGAGGCTGTGCCCTGCTGGTGGGACAAATACTCAGTAAATCGTAGTCACATGGAGACTGTGACTACCCGAGACAGGTAGGCATCAGACTGTGTACCTTGCTTCCGAAGAGTGACTTGGTTTCCGTGAAATATTGCTCAGCATTTCTTCAAAGCAGATGAAGTCTGAACTTTACATAGCTAAGCATGGAAGACTGCTCAGTCTGGCTCTCAGCTCAGCTGCTGGGTTGCACTCAGGTCTCCTTTGAATCCGGCTCCTGTGCACCCTTTAACAAAGAGCAAGGAGCTAAGCATGGAAGACTGCTCAGTCTGGCTCTCAGCTCAGCTGCTGGGTTGTACGCAGGTCTCCTTTGAATCCGGCTCCTGTGCACCCTTTAACAAAGAGCAAGGGAAGCATCGTTGTGTAAGTCAGAGGTTTACTTTGGTCTTCCAGAATATTCGAGTCCTTACGTTTTTTGATGTAAGGATTCGATTCTATCACTTCATATTTTCACAGCCAGCAGAAAGAATGAAAATACACCAGCCCCCTGTACTCGGTGGAGACTGCTCCCAAATCTCAGTAAGTTGCACATGGCTCTCACATGAATGTTTTGCCTGCATGCATATAAGTGCGAATGTGCGTACAATGCCTGTGGAGGTCAGAAGAGAGTGTTGGGTTCTCTGGAACTGGGATTATGGACTTAGCTGCCATGTGGGTGCTGGGAACTACTAGGTCCTGTGTAAGAATAGCCAGTGTGCTTAACCACTGAGGCATCCCTCCAGCCCGTATTTTTGTTTTATGATACAGGTCTTATTAACATGTAGCCCAGTCTGATCTTGAATTTGAGATCGTACTGTCTCAAACCTTCCCAATATTGGGATTACAGGTGAGCACTCTTGACTGGCTGAAGGTGTGTTATGATGGAGGCAGAGACCTGGCCTGGAGTTAGCCACATCATTTTAAGCAGCTCTGTCCTCTGCTGCAGTTCATTGTGGCCGTGTCTATTTAGTGCTGTCTTAATCAGGCGTTGTTGTGAAGATGTGCTGCTGGTGGTCCTCAGCTGCAACTTCGACACGCAAACCGCTCAGATCCTGAGTCTGGAGCCAAGGGATGGCACCAAGATCTGCCAGACGGCACATTCGCCTGGCTGCCCTGAGGGCCTCCACTCTCCAAGCTCGTCAGCCTCCTCACAGCCTACCCATCTCTCCCTATTCTTTGATGCTGTTGCACCTTTAGTTTTTTGGTTTTTTGATTTTTTTTTTTTTGATCTTTTTGAGACAGGGTCTCCCTGTAACCCCAGCTGTCCTGAAACTCACTATGTAGACCAGGCTGGCCTGGAGCTCACAGAGATCCACCTGCCTCTGCCTCCTGAGTGCTGGGATTTAAAGTGTGCACCACCACGCCCAGCAGCACCCTTAATTTTAAGTCAGTCTTTTTGGGTTTTTTTGATACCAAGATCTCATTTTGTAGGCCAGACTGGCCTTGAATTTAGTTTGTAGATTGGGCTGGACTTGAACTCTTAGAATCCTCTTGCCTCAACCTCCTGAGTGCTGGATTTATCCACGCACACCACCACACCTGGCGGTTCTTGAAAGCCCAACCATAGGTCATGGCTTCCACCAGGGCTGCTGTGATCACAGATTTGGAAGCAGTCCTTTGAAGTGCAGCACCATTTACCGTTGGAGTTTTTTGTATGTGACGGTGCATTGCACCGTGCTAGATTTGCTCTGTCTAGATTAAGGCCTCCAGGATGTGCTGATTTTGCATTTTTGCAAAAATTCATTTTGGCATGTTCTAGAGGAAAGTAAACTGAGTTTTTATGAGTCTCCATTGGCACTTGGCATCATTGAACAGATGAACATTCTTCTGATTTAATTATGTGTGCTCAGGGAGTGTGGTCAGAGAGGAAAGTTACCTCAGGGTAAGATTTCCTAAATGTAAAGAGTTTTGCTATGTGATAATTTAAATTTTTGCTGTCTGAATATATTTCTGGGGTTCAGGACTCACAGCATGGTATCAGTTGAAGGTCTTGAGTTCATTTTCCTTTTATGCCTTGTCGTGGTCTTGGGTCTGCAGCTCTCTTTAATGAAGCTGTTGGCTCTGATGGCACACAGCACTGCCTCCACTGCATGTAGGTGACCCACGACTCCCTTCCTGTTCCCATGTGTGACGTAGCATGTGTGTATCGCACTAGTCCCTGCCTGGTGGGCATTTTTGTTGTTCACAACTTTTTATTGTTACAGAGGAGAATTTTCAGTCATTTTCCAAGCTCTCTCCTTTCAAGGGGAAAACCTAAATCATGAACCATCATGAACCATCTCTGGAAATAGAGACAATTCACTCGACTTGTTTTAAATACATTTTAATTTAATAAATAACTAAAATGTAAGTTTTATGGTGTCACTGAAGCCATTTGAAACAAGACAAGAACTGCAGGATATATTTGCCTCTTCTTGTCTCCTGTTAATGTTGAATTTTGTTATTCCTGAGGATTCTGGAAACACAGATGCTTGTAATAAGCTGTGCCAGTGTCGCCACTGCTCATCATCATGACACTGTCAGAGAGCACAGGGAGGAAGGGTCTGTTTTGGCTCATCATCTCACAGGTTCTAGTTCATCATGGTGGGGAGGACATGGCAGAGCAAAGCCGTGCACCACGTGGTGGTAGGGAAGGGGGAGGGAGAGAGAATGAGGGAATGGATGAGAATGAGGGAATGAGCGAGAGAGAGCGAGAGAGAGCGAGAGTGAGAGAGAGAGAGAGAGAGAGATATGCTTGTAGGAGCAGACTCCTCCTTTCCCTCCTCGAATCCCAGCCAGGTTCCCAGCCCCTGGGATGGTGCTGTCTGCATTCAGAGAGAGAGAGAGAGAGAGATGCTTGTAGGAGCAGACTCCTCCTTTCCCTCCTTGAATCCCAGCCAGGTTCCCAGCCCCTGGGATGGTGCTGTCTGCATTCACCTCTGGCTTCTTGCCTTGACTAATTATCTCAGAAACACCTTGGCAGACAAATCCAACAGTGTGCTTTCTATCTTGATCCAACCAAGCTGATCGTCGGGATTATCACAGTATCTTTATCAGAGATTAAAATACATTTTATGAGCCTAATGAACATGAAGAAATTAAAGACTTGCTTTCCCCATCTCATTAACACGTGACACCCTTGCTTTGTATTGTGTCCGCTGCTGAGTACAAGTTAGCATCCTACGGTTGGCTTCTTAAATGATGTTCAGCATACTGGTTTGTGCTCTGTGTAGGGACCTGTAAAGCCACGCAGCAGATAATCTCCATAGCAACAGCCACCATCTGTTGAGCAGACACTGTGTTGTAGAATGCTAACATGCTGCCTCTCAACATGGATTCTCTTAGTATTGTTAAATAATTCTGAATCGTTACCCCACAGTTAAGTGATCTGAGGCAGATAGCTTTCCAAAGGAACGTTTTACTGAATCCCCCCGTCTGTGTATTCTTTATGTGACAAGGTGCCCCATCTTACCTACATACGACAGTATAGAGCTCCCTGAAGAGTGGCACTCTTACATGTGCATTTCATTGATTTATAATCACTGCCCGTCCTCATCCCTGTCCACCTCACTGCTGTGCGCTGCTCTGCTCCCCACTGGCTGCGTCCTTGGCTGTTGACTGAATTGTACTCTGTTTCTCTCCTGCCTCTTTTCCTTGATGCCAGCACCTGTGTCCTGGGGGACATGGGGAGTCAGGGAGGATGGGAGGGAAAAGCAAATCTGGTATTAATAATCAGGAACTCACTGACTCAGAGCCCTGTATGACCCACACGCTGTGTTCAAATGCCACCAGATGTCCCAGGCATTTCCCTTCCCCGTTCTGGTCTGGGACCCTATACAAGAGCACACACTGAATTTAATAACAAATGAATATATTCTGGTCATTAGAGTTCTAACCTAATTCCCCAGGGCTCTTCTCAGCCTGTGTTCTGAGGTGAGACACGGCTCTATTGCCTTTAGTGTATTCCCTTAATGTCCACTTAGTTCATTTTCCTCACTGTTACCTGTAGTCCAGGAGATAGAAGTCCCTCTGCCACCTGATGTCCTCCTCCATCTGATCGCCCCCCACCCCCCTGCTGCCTTCCTTCCCGAGGTGGGAGGGAACAAGAGAGCTCGCCCGCCCATGTTATGCTAAGACCCAAAATCCTCTCCAAGGCTCACATCGTGAGCTCCTGGTCTTGAGCTGGTCATGCTGCTGGGGAAGTTTCTGAAGTTTCAAGACCAGTTCTTGTTGAGAGAAGCAAGTTGCTAGGGACAGGGCTTGGAAGGTGACCCCAGTCCCTCCCCCTGCACGCTCTCTGCCCCTGGGCTCCTGTGCTGAGCATGACTGTGCCATCTGTTGCTTCTGCCACCATGAAGTGAGATGCTCTGCCGGCCCTTCCCCATCAGCATGAACTGAAACTCCAAAACTGTGAGCCACAGGTTTCCTCAGCTCCGTCACCTCGGCAGGTCTTGTGGCCACAGGGATGCATAAATAATTAATACATTCACCCAAGTGAAGGAAGCTGCCGCCAGAGCTGAAAAACGCCGCATGCCGTGGCTGGGGACGTGGTTTGGTGGCTGGACACTTGCTGCTCCCGTCGAGGACCTCAATTCAGTTCTTAACGTTGACATCAGGAGGCTCACAACCTGTAGCTTCAATTCTCCGGGAAATTCTGGCTCCATAGGCTCCTATACTCGTGTACACACACACTATTAAAAAAGTACCTTAAAAAGAGAAAATGTCATATTTAATGTTACACTCTGTGTCTCCTAAGGAAGTTGCTGACATTTAAAAAAGTCAAATCTTTGTTACCAGCCCTTTTCTCATATTACAGCTCTTCCCCGTGTGGACCAGGGGTTTCAGGCAGGGGCTCACAGCTGCATTTCTTTGACACATTTGCATTCTTGCCTGGTGGTGGGACAGTGCCTCTGAGAGGGGAGAGTCTGGGCCATGGGCAGAAACCTGCTGCTGCCAGAATGTTTTAAGGGATGTGTGAAACTGCTGGAAGGGCTCATGCACTGATCCTATGTGGAGTCTCTAAGCTCCCTCATGGGCTTATGCACTGATCGTATGTGGAGTCTCTAAGCTCCCTCATGGGCTCATTCACTGATTGTATGTGGAGTCTCTTAAGTTCTCTCATGAGGTCATACACTGATCATATGTCGAGTCTCTTAAGTTCTCTCATGAGGTCATACACTGATCATACATGGAGTCTCTAAGTTCTTTCATGGGATCATGCACTGGTCATATGTGGAGTCTCCTAAGTTCTCTCATGAGATCATACACTGATCATACATGGGTCTCTAAGTTCTCTCATAAGATCATATACCGATCATAAATGGAGTCTCTAAGTTCTCTCATAAGACCGACCATACACTGATCATATGTGGAGTCTCTAAGTTCTCTCATGAGGTCATACACTGATCACATCTGGAGTCTTTTTCTGATGGGATCATATACCGATCATGCATGGACTCTCTAAATTCTCTCATGAGGTCACTGATCATATGTGGAGTCTCTAAGTTCTCACATGGGATCACACACTGATCACATGTGGAGTCTTTTATGTCCTTTCATGCCTGTCCCAGCTTCTGTCTCATTACTAGATCCAGAAGGGCTGGTGTCAAGCCCATACCATGTGCTTTCTACCCAGATTTCCAATTTCTTGAAAGAAGCCAGGCATGCCCCAGCCGCAGCCACCTCCTTCCGGAATACTGGAGAGAGGTGGTGGAGAAGCCTGGCTTGGCTTGTCGTGGTCAAAACCCCAGACCTGAGCATAGCAGGAAAGTTCTCGGAGTCATCTGAAGCCCAGTTCCAGGCCTGTGTGAGTCATGATGATCTAAGAAATTCATCTGTTTCCTATTTTCTGGAGACTTAGTTGGTTGCTATTATCAACAGTGTTTAGGTTTAAGTAATAGAAACGAAGGTATAGAGTTTCCTGTGTATGCTGGGTTCAAGTTTTCTTCAGTTGTCGGCTGGTTCATCCTGCAGATTCTGTGGCACAGGTTTACATTAAACAATCTCTTGCATAGCAGAAAATAGCTGAAGTCATTGGAGGGTAACTGAGTCCTTTAAAATTTCACTTACTTAAAAATTGGATTAAGTATTATTTATACTGATTTCAAATCTGATACAGTTTAGATTTTTGAACAAGAGATTTGAGCATGGTGTGGTGGTGCACATGTATGATCTCAGCACTTAGGAGGTGGCGGCAGGAGAATTAGAAGTTCAGGTCTGGCGTTCAGGGTTATCCTTGGCTATCTAGCAAGTTCAAGGCTAGCCAGGGCTACACAGACCCTTGTCAAAGAAAACGAAGTTTTGTAATGTTGTTCACTTGACTAAATACTGAAGTTTTTTGCTTCTGTGTGTCGGGGGTGGGGGGAGCACACATGCATATGGTGCACATACATGTGCATGCACATGGAGACCAGAGGTTGATGTCAGGTGTCTTGATCGCTCTCCGTTTTGTTTACTTAAGGTCTCTTGCTGCACTTAGAACTTGCAGATTGGGCTGGTCTAGCTAGCCAGCTTGTCCTGGGGTCCCCACCTCTACCTCTCCAGAGCTGAGGTTGCAGGTGGGTTGCTGTACTTACCCAGCCTTTGTGTGGGTACTGCAGATCTGAACTCTGGTCTCTACTGTTGTGACAAATACATTATCCATGGAGCTGTCTCTCCAGTTCCTGAAGATTGAGTCTTAGAATTTTAAGGTGTGATTCCATTTTAAAATATGAAATAAAGTAAATACATAAACATTAGAATATAATTTGAGAAAAAAATTAGAAAATATCAAAACTCTACCTGTAAACTTTGGAAATGGTCCTATTTTGGAATTTAAAAAAGTCATGAATCAGGACTGAAGTGTACCATGTCTTAGGTTTTTAAATTTCCACTGAGTTTCCTATGTAATGAGGTTCCTCAGGAAACATGTGGCCGAGAAGCTCTAAAGAGTGAGTGAGTGTGTGTGTGTGTGTGTGTGAGAGAGAGAGAGAGAGAGAGAGAGAGAGAGAGAGAGAGAGAGAGAGAGAGAGAGAGAGAGAGAGAGAGAGAGAGAGAGAGAGAGAGAGGGAGAGAATGCTCTCTTCATCCAGAGTACCTGAAGACTTTAATGATTACAGAAGTACTCCTATTTACAAGCCAAAGAACTCTCTACACAGACCCTGGGGATCCCTTGTTAGAAGATGTAAAAGGCCCAACGACTGATATAGAAAGTTAAGAGCAGGTTAAGACAGAAAATTTATAATTTTCCCATAAAATTATCTGCAAGAATTAAAACCTGTTAAACGTCTTAGACAAAAGGATATTCCATTTTATTTGTATGTATGTATGTGTGTATGTATGTATGTATGTATGTATGATTAGTTGGCAGGCCTTGGGATTAAACCTATGGCCTTATACATGTTAGGTGTGCAGTCTACAACTGAGCTACCCTAACCCTGGGTATTCCATTTTTAAGTATCTGAATGAGATGAACTTTTGAAAACATTTCATGTCTTTTAATGGTAAAGGTAGAAGGTGTATCAGATTGTTAAATAATTTGGGAGTGGTCGTGTTGTTCCGTAGCGATCTAAAGTGACCCATCAGCTAAGAGGGACACATTTACTCTGGATGTGGGAAATCCCTCTTGAAAAGTGAAGAACATTCACTAGAAATACCAGGTGCTTTGGCTAAAAGCTCAGTCATTGATTCCTTTCTAAAGGTTTTATTTATGTGTATGTGTCTGAGTGTGTGCTACATGTATGCTGGTGTGTCAGAGGCCAGAAAGGGCGCAGGAGTCCCCTGATGTGGATGCTGGCAACCAAATTTGGGTCCTCCAGAAGAGCAGAGAGCACTCTTAACTGTGCGGCCACTTCTCCAGCCCTAGTTACTGATTCTTATGCGTTACAGCGAGGCGGTCTGAAGAGACACGGTCACAGCACAGCTTCCCTGACTCTCAGTCCCTAGCGTTAGAAACATAGGAAAGGCCCACTTGATCGATTGTATTATGCTTTGCTATGGTTCACCCTAACAAATGAGCAAACTGTTATGAGAAGAATGTAGGATATTTTGTAGCAATCTGATGAGAAGATGGAAAAAGTGTTGAGCATTCAACCACTCCCTCACACGTGGAAAACTTGCATTAAGTGAGCTTGTTATCAAGAGTTCCTCTTTTGAAAGTGGGCACTCGAGCGGATGCAGCGTTCACTTGTGCAGTGTTTAGAATGGTACCTCCCACACTGCCAGCCCTCAGATTTGCTGAGGAAATAAAGGAAAGATGACACTGAAAATTTCAATTAAAAAGTTTGGGAGGAAAGAGACTATTCTTTCAAATAAACCAAGAGCACCTGACAGCAACTGATCTGCCTTTTCTCCCTAGAGTCCAGCTTTTCTGGAATGTCATTTATGTGTGGGCCTGTGTGCGTGCGTGTGTGCCAATGTGTGTGCCCACAGAGGCCAAAAGAGCACGTAAAGTCTCCTCTCCTGTCACTCGCTGCCTTCAGTCCTGAGAAAGGCGCTCTCACTGATTCCCAAGCTAGCTGGCAGGCCATTGTGCATGCAGGCTCCAGCTGTCTCCACCCCCGAGTGCTGGAGTTACAGGTATGGCAGCCTTTCATATTGACATTTAAATTGAAATGGACAGCACTTGGTCTTTCATCATCATATTACTTAGAATAAGTCTTTTGAGATTTATTTCAGTGCTTAAGTGTATCATTTGACTATTGTTTTGGTCTTGAATAGTAATCTAGTATATAAATGTACAATTCTTAGGTTTTATTATTTATTTTGTTCGTATGCATATGTATGTGTGGGGCCCTTGTGCCACGGCATGCACGTGGTGGTCAGAAGACAAATTTCAAGAGTTGGTTCCATCTTTCTGTCATGTGTGTCCTAGGACTCGAACTCAGGTTGTTGGGCTTGGCAACAAGTACCTTTACCTGCTGGGTCGTCTCAACGGTCCTAAATGAACAATTCTTTAAAAAAATTGTATTTTCTTTTTGTCTTTTTGAGACAGAGTCTCCCTGTAACCCCAGCTGTCCTAGAACTCACTATGTAGACCAGGCTGGCTTGAACTCACAGAGATCCTCCTGCCTCTGCCTTCCAAGTGCTGGGACTACAGGTGTGTGCCACCATGCCCGGACTAAAAAATTGTATTTTATATATGTAGGAGTGTTTTGCTTGCATGTATGTAAGTATACCACATGTGTGCAATGTTTGTGGAGGCCAGCAGAGGGCGTCAGATCCCCTGGAACTGGAGTTATGAATGGTTGTCAGCTGCCGTGTGGGTGCTGGAAACCAAACCTGAGTCCTCTGCAAAAGGAGCTAGTGCTCTTAATCACTCAGCCATCTCCTTTATCCCCTAAGTACAATTCTTAAAAAGTGCTTGTTCTATAGTTGAGAGGCATCTGAATACTCGTCACCAGCCCTGGAAGATAAAATTTGCCTTTCAATTAAATGAAAATGTTTAGTTGAGTCCCTTAATTTTGCCTCTAAGGGGATGAGGTGGAAGAGGCCATTCCTGACTGTCAAACCATACAATGCTGCTTAAAGGCAAAGCCAGGACCAAGGGACACTCCTGACACACAACTCTGGGGTCCTCAGCAACTTCCCTTCCAAGTTGAGGTGGGGACCATGCCTGCATATCCTGCAGCTGAAGTAGAAAGAACACACTCACATTTCTGTATGCGGTGGCCTGTCCAGTGCTGGGCTGTGTGCACCAGGTGCTCAGTAAGCTATACTCAGCTGCCTCCTCTAATGTAAATGACCTTTATAATGAACATAATGAACTAGAAAATCCCCAGTCAGCAGTTTATATAGTGTCAATCATTTTATAATCTTCCACTTTAAAATATTTATTATTTTATTTATGTGTATGTGTGTGATTCTGTATATGGATATGTGCAAACAGTTGCAATGCCCTTGGGGGCCAGAGAGGGCATTGGACCTCCAGGAGCTGGAGTTACAGGCAGTTTTGAGCTGCCTGACATGGGTGCTGGGAACTGCACTTGGGTCGTTTGCCAGAGACATCTCTCCAGGCCTGCTCATCTTCTCTTTAAGAAGATACACAGCGTTCAGGCCGCAAGTACAAGTTCTTTTGGAGGGCTCCCTTGGTCATTTTAGTTGGGAAGAGGACATTTTAGGAGCTCTGATGTCAGTTGCTGCATTGGGCCAGGTCGGCCAGCTTACACAGTGCAGTCCAGCTTACACAGTCCAGTCCAGCTTACACAGTGCAGGCCAGCTTACACAGTCCAGTCCAGCTTACACAGTGCAGTCCAGCTTACACAGTCCAGTCCAGCTTACACAGTGCAGGCCAGCTTACACAGTCCAGTCCAGCTTACACAGTGCAGGCCAGCTTACACAGTCCAGTCCAGCTTACACAGTGCAGGCCAGCTTACACAGTCCAGTCCAGCTTACACAGTGCAGGCCAGCTTACACAGTCCAGTCCAGCTTACACAGTGCAGGCCAGCTTACACAGTCCAGTCCAGCTTACACAGTGCAGGCCAGCTTACACAGTCCAGTCCAGCTTACACAGTGCAGGCCAGCTTACACAGTCCAGTCCAGCTTACACAGTGCAGGCCAGCTTACACAGTCCAGTCCAGCTTACACAGTGCAGGCCAGCTTACACAGTCCAGTCCAGCTTACACAGTGCAGTCCAGTTTACACAGTGCAGTCCAGCTTACCCAGTGCAGTCCAGCTTACACAGTCCAGCTTACACAGTCCAGTTTACACAGTCCAGTCCAGCTTACATTACACAGTCCAGCTTACACAGTGCAGTCCAGTTTACACAGTGCAGTCCAGTTTACACAGTGCAGTCCAGTTTTCACAGTCCAGTCCAGCTTACACAGTCCAGTGCAGCTTACATAGTCCAGTCCAGCTTACCCAGTGCAGTCCAGTTTACACAGTGCAGTCCAGTTTACACAGTCCAGTCCAGTTTACACAGTCCAGTCCAGCTTACACAGTCCAGTCCAGCTTACCCAGTGCAGTCCAGTTTACACAGTGCAGTCCAGCTTACACAGTGTAGTTTTATGAATGTCCCTGCTGCCTCTCCTTGGTGAATTCTTCTCTGTGAGTTTTGGAACCTCACTGAAATGACCTTATACAATGAGCTTGAAACTTACACTTGCCACTCAGTTTTTTTCTTCTAGATGGATTCAGTGTTTGGAATCTCACCTTTAGGTTTGACCATAGATGAAGAGATTCTTGAAATGCAGTGGCTGTGTCCCAGCCTTCTCATTTGGGCTTACTTATGTCACTTCCCCTTCAGCAAACACATTTTAAGGATGGTCTCAGTGTGTGTGGAGCTGAACTGGAAATTCTTTTGGGAAAACTCAGTCTGTGGATGATACTGAGCCCTGTGTTTCCTCATCACTTCTCATGAGTGTTGTGTGCCTTGGGTGGCCATAGTGCAGCAGAGCCGAGGGAGCTGTGGAAGGCTTTTCCTTCCCCTGGAAAACAGTGCGCCTTGTTCAGACTGGGAAGAGCCCAGAAACTCAAGATGCGCCATGAGCTGGCGGTTAGTCCTGTCTCCAACACGGGGCAGGAGCATGCCTAGATATTTATGTCAAGGGTTAATAGCTTTTGTTTGGGAGTAAAGAAAGATTGTAACAGTTAAGTGTGGTTGAGGGACTAGTTGCTAGTATGTGCATTAAGGAAAACTTTCCTGAGAATGGTCACGAGCTTGTTTGTGTAGTAAGACTGAAACTTTGTCTGTGGAAAATGAGGCCACAGCTCCCAAATGGTGTATGAATAAGTAAATAATTGTTAGTGCTACCAGTGGAAAAACTAAAAAAAAAATGTGTATACAGTGCTACAATGCTTACCACATAAGGCGTAGTTTAAGTGAATGAGAGTTGGCTACAAAGTTTTAATTTTCAGTAGGTTTTAGAAGTTGATCTTCTGACTTTTAATTACCAGGATGATTTGGCTTTATTCTCTGAAGATTAATTTTTAGTAAAATTTAGTGAAGCCTTTCATAATTTGTCATTGCCAGAAATTGTCATTGCAAAGAAGAATGAGGGGGTGTTCTTTAATTAAAAACTTGTGCCTGATAGTGGGGATGAAGGCTGTAAGCAGTCTCCCAGGGAAATATTTTAGAATGCATTAATGAGTAACATAACGTGACATTTGGGAAGCCTGTTATGGTTATGTGCTGTTAAATAGATTCCAGAGCGCTTCCAGAGTAGTAAAAACAAGCCCGACTCTCTTAAAATGTCACATAATTAAGAATGATCATTACTTCACAGAATTAGCTGGAAATTCCTCCATGTTTTTTTCTGAATTGACTAGTTTTGTTAATTAATACATGTTAAATACTTTTGTTCTCCTCCTCTGCAACATAAATTTGGGGATAATAATCCCAAACTGTGTGAAAATTCCAGTGACTCTCAGGATTGAATTTCTTCACATCTGGAAGGAGAATGTTTGAGAGTCACAGAAAGACTGCAGGTGACAGGCTTGGGGTGTGTGCTCGGGGACACTATGAGGTTTCAGCATTTCCTTAAGAAATGCTGTTTAGTTACTCAAGATTTTTCCAATGAAAATACACCCTAACTCTAACCCTGGGAGAATTTTTCAGAAAATACCATATACCCACTAATTTCTGCAATGAACTTAAAATTGTTTCAACATACCGATGCATATGTGTGTCAATCTCTTTTCCGAAATGTTTTTCAAAAGAACAGTGTGGTCAGCAGTGTGGTCTCCTCCACTGGCAAGTGTGAAAATAGCAGATGTCCAGGCCAGGGTCTCCTCACAATCCCAGAGTTCCTCCCACAAGTCTGTGCTAAGAGCGTCCTGTTCTTTCTAAATATCTTTCCTGTTTTCCACACACAGGTCTGTTTGCTTGCTCCCTGACCCATGTTCATTCTGCAGTGGATTTATTCATTTGTATTTCTTAGTATTTTTTATTTTTATTTTATGTGTATGAGTGTTTTGCTTGCATATGTGTAAGTGCGCCACACATGTGTGATGCCAGAAGAGGGTGTCGGATGCCCTGGAACTGGAGTTAGGGAAGGTTGTTAAACACCATGTGGGTGCTGGGAGTCAAACCCAGGCCTTCTGCAAGAGTGGCCAGTGCTCTCACCACTGAGCTGCCTCTGCACTATTGCCTTATTTGTGTTTCTTCATTTCTCCCAGTAGACTGTGTTGTGGTTGGCCGTGATTTAAATCCTGCTCATGACTATATACTTAAGGCTTAACGTAAAGACTGGCTCATACAGGATGCAGTGAGTTTTTGTGAGTGGGTGGGTTCTAATCCCTAACGGTGATAATTGGTGTCACCCCCTTTGATGTAATCAGGCTTCCTGGTGCAACTCACTTTTCCAGGGCAGCCTGTGTGGACTCCGTGGAATCCGTGTTAGACAGTAACATTGCATTTAATTATACACTGGGGAGGACTGTTGAGTTGTAAGTCTCTCAAGGAGGTTCAAGGTGGCCTGGCACATCATGGCTTCCCTGGGTGTGAACCTGCTCTCTCACACTGAGTTTGTTTTAAAAATGAATGCACAGCAATAAAAATAAACCTCACTAGCTGGTTCTACTTCATAGTGCATGATAATTATTTCCTGTTTTATCCCATGTCTTGGAAACCGAGGACAGACTGACAGAATCTACATTTCTCAAAACTAGGGCTTGGAAAATTAAGTGGGTTTAAGTTAGATTCTCTTTAGATGTTAAGAACATAAAAAGTTCAGAAGGGAAAAGCCATCGGGACCCTTGCTGGAAGAATCCCAGGCAGGTGACCAGAGGTGCCACCAGTCCAGTCGTGTTCTATGTTGATGAAGGGAACCTGGGGCACGTCTTCGCATCCAGAGGACCTCCTTTGGAAACTCACTATTAATGAAATAAATTTTGATGCATATAAATTCCTTGAATGTTGCTCATAACTTCTTATAGGCTCCGTACATTTTTCCTCCATCAAGATTTAAGAACACAGAAAGTGCTTTCAGCTGTGCTGTATGGCGACCAGCAGGGCAGCGCTTGGTGCTTCTGACATCTGGGGGGAGTCATTCCCCAGCATTTATTTGGGACTTGCTTATAACTCAGCCTCAGGCTGATTCGGACTTGGTTTTTCAGCAGGATTTAGCTCTGGGCTTCCCCACCACACCCTAAACCCCAAGTCCGGAGCTGTGTTGTAAAGCTGTTTGTGCTTTCTTCCTGAGACCGAAGCCTAGCTGGTTCTAAAGGCTTCTGGGCACCAGCCTCTCAGGTGCTGTGGTGATGGGAGGACCATTTCATTATTACAACTGTTACCAAATTCTTCATTTTCCTTTCAGCCCACCTCAGATAAACAGTGCACAGTGACTGGTTGTATTTGGCATGTAAATATGCTTGGCTTATACTGAATTGTGTTTATTTGAGTGGTGATTTAAAGAAATATTTTATTTATTTTTACTTTATGAATGTATTGCCTGCATGTGTGTAAGTGCACCCATGTCATGCAGTGTCAGAGGAGGTCAGAAGAGGGCATTGGATCCCCTGGAACTGGAATTAGGATGGTTGTTAACAACCATGTGGGTGCTGGGACTCGAACCCAGATCCTGTGAAAGAGCAGCCAGTGCTCTTAACCACTGAGCCATCTCTCCAGTCCCTGAAATCTTAAATTATTTTGGAATTCAGGCGATTTCACTTACCGGCCTAGTTCCGAGCGTCTCTTGAACTGTCCACAAGTCTGGCTTCTCTGGCAGGCTTCTGCACATGCACCTTGGGGCTTGTGTTCCATCCTGGATAGGTTTGCTCTTGTTTGCTGCACACCCCACCACTCTTATTTTTCTGAAACTGAGGTCAAAGGTCAGTTTCCGTTTGTCCCTGTCACTGTGCCACTGACTTTCTCCTTGTGGAGTAGATGACCACTGGACCCAGGTCCATAGGTCAAGAGGATCGTGAGAGGAGGGTAGCTGTGAGTGCCAGGAGAGGCTGTGTTTCTTTGTGTAGACGACTTTCCTGAGCCTGCTTTTCCTGTGCCCACGGTTTGCACTGGAAGCGTGGAGGAGCGTGGACTGTGTACATTCGGTCCCGTAGACAAGCTCCTATAGACATTTGATTTCAGGCCTCCTGGTTAGAAGCCTGATCCTATGAAAGGGAATTGGTTCTACCACCATGTGGTCTCTCAAAGGATAACAGAAGCTTCCAACTCCCTTGCAAATGAAATGCCCAGGTATCATCTCTGTGACTTGTCACAGGGTGGGTGTCATTAACTTTCCCTGTAATTAGGGCCCCAGAACCTGGCAAGTTCACCTAACACAGGCTTTGTTCTCAGGGACTGTGTGGGTGAGCGTTCCCCTTTCCCCACATCCTCTCCAACATTTGGTATCATTTGTTCTCTTGATCTTAGCCGGTCTGACTGGGGTAAGATGAAATCTTAAAGTGGTTTTAATTTGCATTCCCTAATTATTAGTGATGTTGAACGTCTTTTAAGATGTTTCATAGCCATCTTTACTTCTTTTGAGAACTCTCTGTTCAGACCCTCAGTCCATCCTTTAAATGGGTTACTTGCTTTTTTGATTCTTTGTTTTCTTGAGATCTTTTATGTATTCTGGTGTTAATCCTCTGTCAGACGTGTTGGTGAAGATTTTCTCCCATTCTGTGGGTTTTCTCCTCACTTCCTTGGTTGCTTTTTTTGATGTGCAGAAGCTTTTTAGTTTAATGAGGTCCCATTTGTTGATTCTTGACTTTATTTCCTGAGCAATTGATGTCCAGTTTAGAAAATCCTTCTCTATACCTATATCTTGTAGGTTTTTGCCAATGTTTTCTTCTAACAGTTTCAGGCTTCACATTGAGGTCTTTGATCCATTTGGAGTTGACTTTTGTGCAAGGTGAAAGATAAGGATATAGTTTCATTCTTCTACAGGTGCAGATCCAGTTTTACCAGCAGCATTTGTTTAAGATGCTGTCTTTCCTCCAGTGAAAGTTCTAGGTCCCTTTGTCAAATATCGAGTGGCTGAAATTGAATGTACTCATATTTGGGTCTTCAATTTTGTTTCATTGATCTACGGGTCTATTTTTTGTGCCAGTACCATGCTGTTTTTATGATTATAGCTCTGTAATATCTGAGATCTGGTATGGTGGTTCCCCTAGCATTGTTCTTTGTGCCAGTTTAAATGGAACAGTAACAACTATCCCAAAAGAGGCAAGACAGCTGCTCCTAGGAGGGAGAGTTTATATCTGACTGAAGGGCTCTGAACACTTGCTTTTAGATTTGTTGTTGAACAACAGCATCAGGAGAAAGTGGATCAATAGAGTAGTTTTAATAGATTTTTTTAAAAAATATGAGGAAGACAGTAGATAGCTGTGTCTATAAAAGTAAAGGGAACTGGGAAAAATGAGACCTGGAAGGCTGGTGGTGGCCTGACCCTGCTGTGGGTAATCTCAAATCCCAGGCAACGTTCCTGCCTAACTGGAGCGACAAGCCACCACCTTTCGCATCAGACGAGGGAGGGATTAGGGCAAGTGGCTTTGAGGGGAGCTGCTGGCAGGGCGGACACGAAGTGCACTACTTTGAAAAAGTGCTCCTTGTAGCAATGACCAGGGCAGTGGTGCCTCAGGTTCTGACCAGTCTGGAGAGGGGTCACCAGGTCAGCAAAGCTCATTGACAGTGGTGGTGCTGATGTCGAAGAATGTTGGGAAGAAATGTGGAAGAGAAGAGGGTTCAGCGGGTCCTGGGAAAGTTAGGAGGGGGACCTGGCTTCAAAGGCTTTTCTTTAAATAAATATTAGAATAATTTTTATAAATAATATAGAATATTATTTAAATATTAGAATATTTATTTGATAAATGTTTATTTATTTATTTATGTATTTATTATTGACGATCCGCTCACCTCTTCTGTGGAGCAGGCACTGCAGGCCCAGCACCCACTGAATACACTAAAGAGGCTTCAAGATGGAGCTCTGTGTATGACCACTAGGCACATGTGAGGGACTGTGATGGTGACAAAGGTCTGGCCGATGGGGAGGGATTTTTTGGATTCAAATGAAATCTAACAGAACCCTCAAATGTATAAGAAACATCGGTTCCTAGATGTGGCCTCTGGGAGAAGTTAATTCCATTCCCATCGTCACTTCCTTGGCTCCCTTGATGGTGCTGTGAATGAAACTCTCAGTCACTTATACATAAAGTAACTAAGCAACAAAGCACCCTCCTCCACAGCAGCAGAGTGCTTCTCTATTGACACAAGGACCCTGCAGCACCGGCAAGTTGGTCTTTCTGAGCAGCAGACTAGAGATAGCCCCCAGCTGGCTGCTGTTTGGAAGGGTGACTTTTCAATAAGTGAGAGTCTAAATTTCAAGTTGGGGCGTTCAATGTGCTTTCCCTGGCTCGAGAATACACATTTCAAGTAAAGTCAGTGTAAACATACTTGTCTTGGGTTGCCTGAGAGGCTAATTTCTGATCTATGCTCCTCTGACTTGACACTGCACAGAAGCCTCTTGTGAAATAAGTTAATAGAGTGTTGCTGGTCTGGCCAGGGCACCCTTCACCTGAGGCACGTTGTCCTGTAATTTCTGCAAACCTGCAAAACATGTTTAGCGAACATTGCCAGGCTCTGGCCATATGGCCTGCAGATTGGAAATTTGGTAGAGATGGATGAGATCTGTGTATTCCGGAATCTAAATGGAGATGATTTTTAAAATTTTTATTTATTATGTTTATTTTATGTGTATGAGTGTATTGCCTGCATATGTGTAAGTGCATTCGTGTCATGCAGTGCCCATGGAGGTCAGAAGAGGGCGTCAGATCCCCTGTAACTGGGGTTACAGACGGTTGTTAGCCACCATGTGGGTGGTGGGACTTGAACTTGTGTCCTCTGCGAGAGCAGAGATGATTTGTAATAGGAATTAACTACTTGTAGAACTTGATAAGATTATACTTGCTCATTTTATTCTAACTTTAATGTTTACTTTAGGATGGTGAAATTGTGTAAATGATTACATTTAAGTTTCTGAAATTTTAAAAAATAACAAATTTTCAAACAGTTAAACCATTTTCAATGTAAACGTTACCCTCTCTTTTCACCTAAATCCACATAAATTAAAACTGAAACAGAAATGTGGAATTTCATATTTATTAAGCATTGTTTTATGTTTTTAAAAATATTCTATTATTTTTATTTTATGTGCTTGAGTGCATAGCCTGCATGTATGTAAGTGTACCCATGTTGTGCAATGCCTGTGGAGGTCAGTAGAGAGTATCGGATCCCCTGGAACTGGAGTTATGGGCAGATGTTAGTTGCCATGTGGGTGCTGGGAATTGAGCTTAGATCCTCTGCAAGACCAGTCAGTGCTCTTAACTGCTGAGCCATCTCTCCAGTCCCATAATCTTCACTATAGAAAAAAGAGCTGTTAGTCTTGGATGGTGGAGCATCAATCCTTGTTTATAAAAATTTAAATGTAAGCATGGAATTTTATTTGAAACTCATGCTTGGTTCTGTTAACTGGGCCAAAAACCAGTGTCTGCCTGGGTGAGAGGCCCTAGGGGCGAATCTGCTGCTATTCTGATTAATGGTCATAGTATTAAAGTGCCCCCTAAGTATTCATTTTCATACCCATAGATTAGTGTCTATCTCAGTTCTCATCTGAGAAGCTTTTTTTTGCAGTTGATGTCAATTAACAGAGACCCAGAACTGCTCAATATGCAGAGAATAAGAGCCTGTGAAGTGTTTCTGTCTCTAAATGAGGCTCTGTGTCTCACCCTTACCCCCAAGGCCCGGGGTTATCTAGGAAGAGGGAGTGGAAAGATTAAGAGTCGGAAACAGTGGGCATCTCCAAGGGAACGTACTGGACATGACAGGACTTTTGCATACTTGAACTCACAGTGGCCAAGAATGCACAAGATCAAGCCAGACAGAATCCCAGCTTGACGGGGGAGGGGCTCAGGAAGTCCCACCACAGCTGAGCAGCTATTGATGACTGAGGGCTGCTGGGAGAGGGAGAGCCAGTTTTCTCAGGGAAGGTGGCCCGAAGGCCCCCCATGCCCCAGGAGATGGCCCTATACCCACGCACATGCAGGCAAACACTCCCTGCACTCAGTGGGTTTTAAAAAAGGAAGAAAGCTCATCAAGTTGGGGGTGGGGAGATAGAGGTCGGGTTGGAGGAAAGGGAATGGGGTGGATTTCATCAAAACATCTTGGGAAAATCCTTTCGTCACTGTATATATTTGCCCTTCACCAAATCTGATAGTAGCCTAGTTATTGACTTGGGATTTGCTTATTAACACTCTGCAGTAATGAGCACAGCAAGTCTAATTCACAGAGATTTCAAAGTTATTTATTCAAATGGATATGTTTAGATTAGTGGCATCTGCATTGGGCACTGCAGCATAAAATCCCTTACAAGTAGGCCACATTCACAGCTGTCCTGTGATCCATGCCGCCTTAGGGCCAAGGGTTGGACATGCTTATTTTAGACAGACCCCTACAACATCTCTTTGGTTGTAACATACAATATTTATGTGTTATAAGAGCAGCTGAATTAAGTTAAAAATCACTCTGCAGTAATGAGCACAGCAAGTCTAATTCACAGAGATTTCAAAGTTACTTATTCAAATGGATATGTTTAGATTAGTGGTATCTGCACTGGGCACTGCAGCATAAAATCCCTTACAAGCAGGCCACATTCACAGCTGTCCTGTGATCCATGCCGCCTTAGGGCCAAGGGTTGGACATGCTTATTTTAGACAGACCCCTACAACATCTCTTTGGTTATAACATACAATATTTATGTGTTATAAGAGCAGCTGAATTAAGTTAAAAATAAGTCTTGAAATGCTGAAGGTATGCTGAGCTTGATGGTACATGCTTGTAATCCCAGTAACCTAGTACTTGGGAGGCTGAGGCAGGAAGATCCTGAACTCTAGGCCAGCCTGGGCAACATAGTAAGACCCTGCCCCCCCCCCCAAGTTTAAGGTGTGATTCCATATTCATAGAAAATTATTCAAAATGTGATGCTTATATTATGAATTTGAGTTTTAGGAAGATGGGATGAGACAATAAAGTCTAATCTGGGGCCAGGGGCTGGGGTCGTGGCTGTGCTGAGGTGCCTGGTGTGCACCTGGGTTTGAATCTCTGGCACTCACCTAGGAAGCTGGGCATGGGATTGCACATCTGTAACCCTAGGGCTGGGGAGATGTAAACGGGATCTCTGGAGCTCACTGCCCAGAAAATCTTTATAAATTGATGAGTTCCAGGCTCAGTGAGACCCTGTCTCAGAAAATAAGATGGAAGGGCCAGCAAGACGGCTCAGCAGGTAAAGATGCTTGCCACCAAATGTGATGACCTGAGTTTAACCCCCAGGATGCACGTGGTGGAAGAAGTTGCCCTCTGACCTCCACACATACCCCAGCGTATGTGTGTCACCACCCCACTAAATAAATAAAATGTAATAAAAAATAAGGTGGAGCTTGATAGAGGAGGACATGTGATGTTGACTTCTGGCCTCCACAAGCGTGCGCACACAAACACATATACACCCCATACCTCCCTCCTCCCTCACAAAAAACCCATCTTGAATTCACTTCCAGATACTTTTTCTGCAAGACAGAGAACGGTCATTTTCTTCGCCAAGATTTCGTGGCTTGGCATACCTCTGCATTCCTTAGCTTAATGGACACAATGATATTTATAGTTTTATCTCCATAAGGAAGTACAAGTCGTTTTAGGTCTGTTTCCTAACTTTCAGGTCAGATTTCACACAGCCAAGGACACCAGCATTCCTCTGGCGGTGAGATGGTCAGAATTAGCCACTTAATTGAACTGTTCCCTGAGTGGAAAGTCAGTGGTTCGGACAACATGCTGACTTACGTGAGAACTGAGGCATGCTGCAGGCTTCTGGGAAGTTTCTTCTGTCAAGTTTCTTGGGAGTTAATTGACTGTGGGAAGCACATGAGGGTGCCTTGAACAGGGATCCGCGGTCTCCACCCACCCTAAGAGCCACAAAATGACCTTCCTAGTGCAGTGATTTTTACAAGTGCTCTTTTGATGTTTAGAGATGGTGAATCAAGGTCAGTATTTTGTTCTTTGAGCTTTGGTTTTGTGGCAAGCGGAAAAAGGGACAGTAAGATGACAAAAACGAGACCTACGAGCAACTTGCTGGAACGTCCTCTGGAGACCAAGGCGGTTGTCTTCTATGGGGTTTTGGGCTTTTTCTACTACATCTTTCTGACCCCACCTCTTCCCATTTCCTCTCGGCACCTTTCTGCTTAACTTGTTCTCTGCAGACCCTTTGAGCTGCTCCTGGGCTGTTTTCTGCCCTATCTAGGTGGCGCTTCTCTGGGGACACACGTGTCAGCGCCAACTGAGTTAGCCTGGCTCCAGGACTCGGGTTTCTCGTCCCCCTCCACCTACACGGCAGAGGACCATTCCCACTACCTGGTGTGGGGATGAGCCTTAGGCTCTACCTCTCCCATTTCTGCACAGGTGACACATGGAGGGCGTGTGGCTTGAGTCCTCATGATGACTTAGCTGACGAGCTCTCGGGCAGTTTTGGATCCCCAGAAGTGTAGTACATGAGCCCCTTCTTCTTATAGCCGTTCTCATAGTGTTGTTTATCGATAGGAAGTGACCACCAAGGTCAGGGACTTAGTCACTTTGGTCTGTGTCATGTTTTTAGTCTGTTTTGGGCTTGTCCATGCCCACAGCTGTAGACAGTGGAGATGACAGGAGACCTGGCACCTTCCTAGATGCACAAGCTGAGACTCCAGCTCGGTGCAGACTTGCCCTCCTCCCTGCCTCTTCTTGATCTCCCCCCCTGTGTCCTGTGTGTGGGACTCTGTCTGCACCCTCTCTCAGTCAGCCACGTCTTCTCATTGGTTACAGCATCAGGATGCATTTCCTGGATGTAGCTTTCCTTGACAACCCACAGCTGGGTCAGGCTCTGTCTCTGTGCTCCATTGGCCTGCCAGGTTCCCACCCTCAACACAGGACCCTGTGGTGTGTTGCCGTCTTCTCCCTCGCTAGACCTGAGCACCTCAGGGCAAAGTGCTGCATTCTTTGACGCTGTATCCCCAGTGTCTAGGGACAGTCGCTGGCTGAAATGATTGATAGGCAATAGCTGACCAGTCAGCGAAGCACACCCTGCACTCCACGTTTCCCACAGGATTTCTCAGAAGTCCTCAGGACTGCTGCAGTAGCAGATATTACAGATGATTTTAGAGAGGTGGAAATGAAACTTGAAGGAGGTTAGATTGTCAACATGACTTGGCTACAAATTGGTAGCTAAGGGTTATTATTAGGTTTCATTTCCCAAACACCTGGTGCTTGCTGTGTGCAAGACAGAGTGCAGTATTTGTCTTTCTTGCTATGAACAAGGAAACACAAAAGGATTCCTACTTAGCATAGGGTGAGGAGGAAACACAGGAGAGGGTTCTAACTTAGCACAGGGTGAGGAGCAGCGTGAGTTGCAATGATTCTCGCCAGGCGGTGCAAGAATGGAAAGAAAGATGGTTTGAGCAATGGCGGCTGGAGGCTGAGAAGAGCCAGGGCTGGGGCCGCTGGGAGGAGAGGCCACAGATACAAGGCCTGCTGGGCCAGTTGAGCAATGGCGGCTGGAGGCTGAGAAGAGCCAGGGCTGGGGCCGCTGGGAAGAGAGGCCACAGATACAAGGCCTGGTGGAGCCAGTGTGGCTGGCACAGGGACTTGAGGAGGATACTACATTTTGCTTTGCAAATACTGATGTAGAGCTGGATGTGGTGGGCATACCCTGGAATGCCCACACTTGGTCAGCTGAGACAGGCAGACTGCATGTTTAAGACCAGCCTGGGTCTTAAACAGGGTCTTAAATCCTATCTCAGAAACAAAACCAACCAAACGAAAACAAGTTAAAACCAAAAATTATAAAGAACTAACTAACCCAATGAGCAGTAAGGACAACTAAACTCCTTAGCAGGTGGATCTGCCTGACAGGGAGGGAGGCACAGAGCAGGTCCTGTAGGAGGAGTAACAGGCTCACCTGCCTTCTGGGTTGGGTTAGTACCCAGGCTGAGCAAAGACAATGGGGCCTGGTTTTAGAAAATCTCCCAGCAGCCTGCCATGCAGCACGTGAGCAGTGGGATGAGCCAGGGACAATGGGCAAATGACATTGGACCTCAGCATCAGGGTCACAGTGCAGCCTAGGAGCCACTGAGGGTCAACTGGCCCTGACCACAGTGGGCAGCTGTGCTTTGTGCCAGCCAAGTGCTGTCTTGGGAATGTGAGCTCCTTGTGCTAAACGAGCCAAGTTATTCAGAGAATCAGAGATCTGAACTGCTGTGCCAGATTCTTTGATTTTCAAATGTTGCCTCAACTCTTAAAAACTCTGACCATGGATAGACAGAAGGCATGGGCGGCGGCCAGCCTGAAGCATCTGCTAAAAACCCTTGGGTGCCTGGGTAAAGGACACTCAGTGATGTAGGATGTGTGTTAACCATTTAGCCTCCAGTCTGGTCCATAGGCAATAGCCAGGCAATTCCTAACTGTCAGTTGCATTGTTGATGTGTCTATTTCACCATTAATCTTTACCATTGATTTGTTTAGTTGCCTCTGAATCTGTATTAAAAGATAAATTATAGCTGACTGAATAATTAATGGTGGCAGTGGTTGCTGCTTGCCTGTGGAGTTGCTTTTAGTTTGGGGCATTCTGTATTCACATTACAAAAGGCAATTTAGTGGAATTCATGCTAAAATAAATAGGAAGGACTGACGGTTGGTAGTCTCGGAGTCCTCCTGCATTCAGTGTCGGCTCCCGCTGTCCACTGTCTGTGACCCCCTTGCTGTTCTGTCTCACATCATCTCCCTCACATCCATGTGCCGCTGCCCCACCTCCCTCTCTTGTTCTTGTGCCTGGCTCTCTTGGTTGCATTCCTCCTGGGCCGTGCTAGCTCCGTGTATAAGTGGGAAGAACTGGGGCATAAATAACATCCTGGACCACATGAAGAATGATGGGAAATTCCGCTTTACAAAAGGATCCTGTGTTTAGAAGCTTTTCATCAGTTGTAATGAGATACAAATGTGCCCAAAGCAAGTTACTTCATCTTAGAGAGAATCTTCATTTAACATGGCTTAACTTCTACAGTTTTGTGTTGCAAGAGTCATGGTTGGTGTGCGTAGTCTGTTGGCGATAGTCTTGGGGAATTTTATTCAGTACAAGCATCTCTGATGGTCCTGGCAGCAAGTTAGGTTAATTATTTGTTCATGTCCTCTTCATTCTTGTTAAGATTCTGGAACGTCATGGAGAGTAACAAAACAGACTTGAATATTTCCGATAGATTAAAGGCTTATAAAAACAGCCCCTCCCCCGCTAGCTTTTTCATTTTTTTGCATTGTTTTAAGATGAGATCATTTTGTTGTGTCAGCATGAAGCTAGAAACATGAAAATAAGCCTGTGTGTGCATGTGTGTGTGTGTAAAAAGCTTATTTGTAAATGTGAGCTCTTAATTGAGTCATTACTTTTCTCTTAATGTTTTATTCAGATCATGGAGGAGACAAACACGCAGATTGCTTGGCCGTCCAAACTGAAGATCGGAGCGAAATCCAAGAAAGGTAAACCGGGGGTCTGGAAGACGGGAGCAGGCGCTCAGCACCCGGGACTGTGGAGTTACTGTGGGTCACTGCTGGAAGGAGACCAGCCTTTATTCTTTTCATTTTTGTCCCCAAATACTTGCCACATAGTGATGTGTGGAGGATTCTCATGATTAAAATAAATGTACAGTGTTGCAATAACAGAAAGATGTTTTAACTATTAATATTAGAATTAAAATGTTACTATAAAAGATTTTACAGTAACCTATGTTCACAAGGATGCTGTTAACTCAGTGTCCATGAGGAATGTGGTTCTGTGGAGTCAGGTGTTCCACGTGAGTTCCCGCTTCACAGATATTAGAGTTCTTGTTGATATGACCTAGATTTAAGACCTGTCTTCAATTGCTCCGTCAATGTGATATGAAAACTCATGGACTAGAGAGGTGGCTCGGTGCTGCTCTTGCAGAGAACCTGGGTTCGGTTGCTAGTACCCATGTGGCATCTAACAACTTGTAACTCCAGTTCCAAGAGATCCAAATGCCCTCTTCCGACTTCTGCAGGCAGTGCATGCATGTAGTATACATACATACATGTAGGCAAATGCTTATACATATAAAGATAAATGTGATATGAACCTTAGATTTTCTTTCTCAAGTCCTATTTGAAAGCATTAGGCCTACGAGATTTTAGACTGGGTGTGTCTCCTGCTTGGCTGTTCTCTGCCTCCTGATAGGAAAGCTTTCTGTGTAGATGCTTAGACATGTAAGGAGAGCAGCCTCTTTTCTTTAAGATGATGTGTTTTCAAATGTGACTTTCCAGTATTCAGTTTTAAAAACATTTAATTTTCTGTGTATGAATGTATTGCCTACAAGTAAGTGCACCCATGTTGTGCAATACCCAAGGAGGTCAGAAGAGGGTGTCAGATCCCCTGGAACTGGAGTTATGGACGATTGTCAGCCATCGTGTGGGTCCTGGGATTTGAACCCCGGTCTTCTGCAAGAACAACCAGTGCTCTTAACCACTGAGTCATCTCTACAGCCCTTTTAATCTCATTTTTTTTTAATATTCTCCTTTTATTGAATTAAATAATACAGAGGCTTTGTGTGTGTGTGTGTGCGTGTTAGTCAGACTTTGACATGCCTGCAGGAACTTTGATCTTGTTACTTGTATATGTATCTCATGGTGTCAAGGAATCCAGAGCTTTTGTGCTAACAGTCTTAAAGGACATGTAGTTAGTTCCCGATCATTCTATGCCAAAGAGCATGTTCTTAATTAATTTTGAGTATTTTTGACATGTGTTGGGACATTGTGTACTTACTATGCAGAAGAAGAACCTGTCATTAGTGGATTATCTATTCGTTCAATTTTGTTTTAAAAAAATCCTGTTTATTAGATGGGTAAATTGAAACTTGAACATAAACTGGACCCTCCTTCTCTGTTGTCTGATATTTTTACATAAGTGAAATGAACTTCATTTCTTGCTTAATAAAAATGAAATTTTACCAGTCCCCAAAGGAAACCTCACGACAATACGGTTAGAAGAGTTCGAGGTAATTTTGTATGGCTTTCCATTGTCCTGTCGGTCGTAGCTTTTCTCTCCATCATTATGAGAAGCAGAGTTGATTAATTTCTTTTTGCTCAAAATGTGGTTTCAACATTAGAGATTTTAGCTGTGGGAACGAGGAGAAAAGGCTCATGTTTCAGGAATGGCTTCCGTCACTGACACACTCATCGTGCTCAGAGCCCAGTCACTCTCCACATTCTGATGACTTATTTTGCTTGGAAATAGGGGAGTTTCAGCAGCTCTTTCCAGGCATTTGGGATAATTTTCACCTGGTTAAAGTTAACCTTTGGAATTAGGCCTAAGAATTTGTCTCTGTAGGCTCAGGACTAACAGACTTCATTTTATTTTTTATTATTTATGAAGTGTTCTGAATCTGCACAATGAGCAGAATGTCCCAGAAAGAGCTCAAGGAAAAAAGACGCAAAAGCGTCCTCCAAGGAATTTACTGTTCAGAGTTTACTTGATTGCTGTTATTTAAACACACAGTTGCTGAGTCAGCTCTTGGCCTAACCTGCCCCCCCCCATATACACACACACATGCACACACAATGGAATATACACACATGTTCATTTTAAATGGTTAAATTCAGAGACGAAGTTGCTTGAGTATAGTTTGTAGTTAGTACAATTAAAATTAAGTAGCAGGAGGGACTTTGGAAGGTGAGTTGCTCATCTCGCTGTCTCTTGCCTCTTCTGTGTGTTGTAGAAGAAGAAGCTATTGGTCTTTAAAGCCTTCATTTCCGACTGACATTGTTCAAGAGACTAAAGTGTGTCCATGGACCTATGCCATATGCCAGATGATTATTAAATTCTAAATCCCCTGTTGATGTGATGGTTTGGGGTATGTAGGTAACCCCAGAGTGTGCTGAGAGGCAACCCAGCCTTGGGTTTGCACACTCTACTCCAGCTTTTACAGTATATCCGGGTTGAACATCTGGGGCTGGACAAATGTTTTTCACGAACACTGTCACCACAGTCCACCCCTTCTAACCTTATTGGAATTTAGTCCTGTGATTTTCAAATTGGCTTCCAGTAATTCTGTCTAAATTCCCTGTTTAAAACTCTTCATCCTCTCCCAGAATGGCCTTCCTGGGTGCAAATACCTTGGTGGAAGTGCTGGTCATTGCCGCCTGGCAGACAGGCAGAGAGCCCAAGCTTGAGTTTTCTGTGAGTTAGGAAATTCAGATTCTTCTCTAGAGATTCTGGCTCAGTAGTTTGAGGTGGGGGAGGGATTTGTGTATTTGACAAGCTCCTCTGGCTGTTGTTAAGGTCAATCAGAATTTAGGAAACAAATTCATGATTTGATGTAAAGGTCACCGCCAGTGTGTGAGGTCAGAAGGCTCTAGGTGATGACCATGGCTGATAACCAGGTGAGACCCATGCACAGCCACGTGTGGCCGATGTCCATCTTGGCTGAGGGCTGCTTAGCTGTCATCCCTCCTACACTTCTGGCATCTTCGTGGTCCGTTAACATGATAAGTGTGGAATGGTGATAATCTTGATATTCTGGGCCTGTGCTAAATATGGTTTCCAGCAAAAGGACACCAGCATGCGGCCTCCTGTCTCTGCTGGCCTCTTTCCCCTCTGTACTGCCTTGTCCTGCTTTCCCGCCTTCCTCTTCCGGCCTCTTCCAGTTCCCTTTGACCATATGCTAAATAGAGCCAGAATGTAAGAAAAAAAAAACAACAGAATTATTTTCATGCATATCTTTTGCAGGGTATTTTAGGTAAGTGCATATCTTTTTCATAGAATGAAGAATATAGAATTTTAAAATAATCCCTACAGTGTTTGGGTTATTGGAAGGCTGACGGCTCATTTAAGCGAGGAAGAATAAAGAATTTAAGATTCAAAACAATAGGCATTTGAACATGTGACTCTGAGACACTCGAAATCGTGATTAAGAAAAATAAAGCAATATTTAATGTTTCTTCTGTATAATGTCAGTTCATTTTATGTGGGGGAAAATAAAACTGAAGCTCTTGAAGTCAGGAGAGTTTGCAGAGAAGTTTGAGGTTTGTGCTAGTGAAACCAGTATTTAAGGATTAAAGTGTTTAAAACTATAAAATTTTACTAACCTGGAATAACTTCAGGCACTCTTGAAATTGTTGAGTATGCTTTTCTGAGCTACAGCTATTTTTAAATGAAATCTAACTTCATTAAAATATGAACAACATTTTGAACAAGTTTGACTCATTTGCCAAATAGAATTTGTGCCAGAACTGCTCTAACAGATAGATAAAAGTGATTTGTAATGAGAGTTTATCACAATGGGATGATTGTACTGTGAACAGAGCTAAGTCTGTCCCCTAAATTAGGTAAATATTTTCTTACAGTTGCCCTTTTACTAAGGGATTCATCAATCTCTTCTAGACTGGTGGAGCCGAGTGCGGATTGGAATCAGAGTTTTCATGTCCTGTTGCAGATGCAGGGATCGACATTGATGAAGTTCTCTTGCAGAGTTAGACAAAGTGATAGAAACTGGCCTCCCCAGTGGTGCTCACAGGACTGTTTGGGATGCTCTAGTCCCTTCGTGGGTGCCTGGAAGTCTCTGGATTGCCGAATGTGTATCCTGATTTGGAAGCAGTCTGGGATCACACTTGGCTGTGCTCTTCCTCCCCAAAGAAACAAGGGAAGCATCAGAACTGCATGAGATTTTGTTATGTGCGTTGCATTCCATCAGAACAAATAGATACCTAATAAGTCGTCCTGGCCTGAGAAAAACCACGCGTCCTTTATTGTTTCCGGGAAAAGTGTACATAGCAGACCAGCTGGTGGTGCAATGCTCAGAGAGGAAACAAATATGTGACCTGGCATGCTGGGCCAAAGTATTTCCAGTAGGGACCTATGACCTGTTAGTGTGTCAAAGGTTACTTTAGTGAGTCACAACTAGCACTAAAATACCCAGTTGAAATTAGAAAACAATGTGAGGGTACTGTTTGGTGAAACACTCAGTCCTGTGTCTGTGCTGTGTTTTGCATTTCACCAGCTAAGCATCTCCCCAGCTCCCAGCCTGACTTTTCTTAGAGCCCCAAGTCCTAGCTGCTCTACTTGACCATCTTTCTACACCCACACCTGGGTGAGAAGATGCCGGTCTGGTTCCTTTCCTTAGTCCGGAGTGTTCTGTGGTGCTGCCCACCAGTCACCATTGCCGAGAATAACAGATGATAATCACACCAGTTTTATCACACCACAGACCTTGGAATTTCTGGGGGTTGGAGGTGGGTTGAAGATAGCACATCCTCTTCTTACAGATAATACCTGTATTTTTAGAGTTTATGGTTAAAAACCATGAAACTTCTCAGAGCTGGGGGATGTTGCCTTTGAATTTCAATTTGATATTTCATATGTTACTCCTCTAGGAAGAGACTTTTTAATTATCCTTAAGCTAAACAACTTCAAAAAGCTGGATTTTGAAGGAAAATAAGCTTAGATAATAAGCAGCCTAGAAAGGTTTTATGTTCTTTTTTCTTTTTCCTTTTTTTAACTCTCTCAAAGTAGATCTGACCTGCTCAGAGGCCCTTACACTGCTTCTGGGAAGACGGGTTTTGCACTTGACATTATTTGTGTCAGTTGTTTAGATGCTGGTTCATCACTTGGTGAATGCTAATTGGCAGCCAAGGAGCTGGAAAGGTTGTGTGTAGCAGAGGATGAGCCACTGCCCTTAGCGACAGCGTGGCCCCTGGTTGGGACCTGCTGGAGAACAGAGATTGGTTTTCTAGTTCTTTTAAAAATTTATTTATTACCTTATTACTTTATTACTTTATTACTTTATTTATTTATTTATTTATTTATTTATTTATTTATTTATTTATTTATTTATTTAATTTGTTTGTGTGTCCGTGTGCTCACACACGCACAGACTATAGTACATGCATGAGGTCAGGTAATAACTTGGGTGACTTGGTTCTCACCCTCCAGCATGTGGGCACCGGGGATGGGACTCGGTCATCAGGCTTGGCAGCACGCACTTTTACCCTCAGAGCTACCTCAGTGAACCCTAGTTCTTTTTCACTGGTGTATATTTGTCCTATGTCATGGTGGGTTCCTGCAGACATTTTCATCCAACCATACTAGTACTTGGACCGAATTCATGCTCTCCCATTAGCTCCTGCTCACGCCCCTATGTTTACTCTCATGTCCCACGTCCATATGATTTTATGTATCTGTCTAAAATTTAGGATCTACAAATAAGAGCAATCATGTCCTTTCCTTGTTCTGACTTGTTTGATATGATGACATCCAGTCACATCTTACAGATGACACACTTTCCTTTTTCATGGCTAAGGAAAATTCCTTCATGTGTATATACACACCACATTTTCTC
>NW_008334056.1:954075-958784 GCF_000622305.1 Nannospalax galili | reverse complement strand
AAGAAACTTAGGGAAGCTGCTTTTAAAAAAAGAATTTATTTTTATTATTTTTAAAATTATGTGTATGTATGCATATGGGTTTGTGCATATGAATGCAGGAGCCTGCGGAAGCCAGAGGTGTCAGGTCACCTGGAGCTAGAGTTACAGGCTATTGTGAGCCACCTAATGTGGATGCTGAGATCCAAACTCAGGTCCCACTCTTTTTGGTTGTAAACCTGAGCCTTTAATGGCTGTACCAGATCTCCAGCCCTAAAGATTGATTTATTTTTATTTTATATGTATGAGTGTTTTACCTGCATATATGTGTGTGCAGTGCCCACAGAGGCAAGAAGAGGCTGTCGGATCCCCTGGAACTGGAGTTATGGACAGTTATTAGCTGCCATGTGGGTACTAGGAATCGAATCCAGGTTCTCTGAAAGAACAGCCAGTGTTCTTTACCACTGAGCCATCTCTCCAGCTCCCTCCTGCCTTCTTTGTAGCACTGAGATCCTCACTCACCCATTGCATTAATGCTCCTCTGTGTCTTTTCATGGCATCGTAGCGCATTTCGTTTTTGAGCTGAGCAGTATTCCCATTGAAGGATACCCTGGTTTCCTTATAAAATCAACTTGACTGGATATTATTACTCCTATTACACACACACACACAATGCGATGCTGGGAGATGACACCACTTGTTCAAGGTCAGAGGGTGTTGAAGTTTGTATATACACCTTGATTTCATAATGTGAGGCACTTTCCTCTACGGACATGCACACAGGTGCTAATGATTAACATATGGTTACCCTAGTGATGAAGAGTCAACAGCCCATTCACTGAAGGAAGCCCTGAATTCAAATGTGTTTTTAAAAAAAAAATTATTATTTTTATTTTTTATGTGTATGAGTGTATTGTCTGCACGTATGTGAGTGCACCCATGTTGTGCAATGCCGCAGAGGTCAGAAGAGAACTTTGGATTCCTCTGGAACTGGAGTTAAGGACGGTTCATAGCCGTCATGTGGGTGCTGGGAATTGAACCCGGGTCCTCTGCAAGAGCAGTCAGTGCTCTTAACCGCTGAGCCATCTCTCCAGCCCCTCATGTGTTTTATGTTTCGTCTTCAAAACCAAGGGTGGTCCTGAGCAATGCTGGGTCAGGCTTTAAAAGCTTGCTGGTTGCCTTACATTTTTAAAAATGTTCTACGAATGTTTTTTACTCTTTTTGAGCTGTTTATAACATCTTCCCTTTCTTCTTTAAGCCCCATCAGTGAGTTCTCTGAGTTTTAGTTACTTGCCTGTAGAGAAATGCATCTCATTGTGGAATGATTGTAACCTCCAGAGGATGTTTTGTTTGTCACATTGGGAAGGGCTGCTGTGGGCATATAGTGGGTAGAGTCAGAGGTGCCACTAAAGTCCAGCCACGTCCAAGATGCTCTCCAAACAGAGAATGACCCAGCCCAAATGTCACAAGTTCAAGGTTGAGAAGTGCTGAGCTACAGAACTGAGCTCAGTACCGGAGGCCGCTCTCGGTGCAGCTCTGGGCTACTATCAGAGCAGTTGGCACAGCCTGGAATGCTTAACAGCATATCTACAAGGCAAGAGAATTGAGCTGGCAGGAGTTCAATAAAGACATAGAACAGAGCTGCACGATCAGGCTACACACTTTGAATCACACAGTCAACTGTGCAAGTTCACTGGCTCGCTTCCTCGCCATGGCTGGTACTTTATGCCCATGGCTTCGGAACTCTGGACAGACATGCTATCCTCTGGTTTTCTGCCTGTGTCTTCCTTGTGTTCTGGTTATAAGTGTGTCATGGCCTGGAGATGAACACCCAGTTTCAATGGCTTCCTGCAGCCTGTGTGGCCTCTTCTTGGCCTTCCTCTGCTCTGTCAGTCACAGCGTCTCTGGATGGAACTTAGTGATGTTTATTAAGCCTGTCAATAGCAATTAAATTATTCTCATGAAGGATTTTCACAGCCACTGACATTACTGAGCTGCCGTGTGGCATTTCTCATTAGCAAAAGATAATAAATCATGGTGGCATCTTGGTTTCTTCCAGTGCCTCTGTGGGGCCAATAAAGCAAGGCCTGTGGCTCATTTATACATTTTTATACAGGCCTTGATACGAAGAGGCACGTTTTATCAAAAGATACTAGAAAGATTTCAGGAATGAGGAGTTACATTCCCTTTGTATACTGTTGCCAAAAGTTACTCTTAAGGCAATGCAAGTCCTGCCCGAAACAGAAATAAGAATACAGCACATACATACCTGCTTCGTCTACACCGACAGCTGTGTTTCATCACTTCATGAATGTGGCTCATGCTATACACAGTTTCCAACAGAATTTTCTCCAAGTAGTGAGAGGACATCTTCACATATGCACACAAATAATCCTTTATTTTGTAGCTGTTGGAACTGTCACTGTATGTACGACAGAGCAGCCACACAATCAACTCAGCAAATCCATCTTTCCTATCTTCAAAAGGAATTTCAAAGTGATTTGTCTGCTGTGTGTGTTATTCTGTTCTGCAAAGTTTCACAAGTCGAACTCGTGGGCTACAGGATATGAGGAATTTTGGTATCTTCCGGACTGTTGGCTTGTTTTCCAAATGACTGTTGAACCCCCACCATTCGGGGATTGGATTCTGGAGAGGAAAGGGTGTTAAGGAGGTTCTCCCAGCCTCTGCTAAGGCAACAGAATGCAATTGAGTCTTCTCCGAGCCTCTGGCGGTCAGAGCGGCTGACCGTTGCCGTCTATTCCCGGAGGAATGTTTGTTTATAACCCACCTTCTGCCCGGTTATGCTCGTCCTTTCCGTTCAATAGTGGATTGCTCATCTTTTTTTTTTCTAATGCTGTTTCTAAATTGTTTTTTCCCCACTTGGAAAATTGTTTATTTAGCATTTCTGTATCACCAAAATGGCTTGATCCTCAGTATTGATTTTATGAGCCATATCTGGACTGTTTCCATTTCAAATTAGAAAGAAATGAGTTGACTTTAAATAGTGATGTTTTAATTTTTAAGAGATTGTAAAAATATGCATTAACATGTAGGGCATTGGCGCTCTAATGGAAATGACCTAAAAGTTAGATCTTTGTATTTCAATAGCATGAAGAGGTGTGTGTGTGTGTGTCTGTCTTGTCAAGGCATGAGAAATAGTTACAATATTGTACAAGAGTCATCAAATTCCAGAATTCTTTTGGCACGGTGGAAAGGAGTTCCACTGAATTGTTTGGCTCTATTTCTGTGTGTTGGGATTTGATTCCCTATTTTAGTGGCGAAAGTTTCTGAATTGTTTCCAGCTTCTTATATTCAAGAGACAGGCTGGTAACTGTAGTGTGTGATTTCAGGTTGGTGTGCATTCCATTTCCGCCCCATCTCCATTTCCAGAGGGATTCATAAATGCCAGTATTCAGGTTTCGGAATTATTTTCCCTGTCTGCACTCGGTTTCCTTACCAGGACAGAATGCGTTTCTGGGCTGCACTATTTCACCAGTGCCCCTTGTTGCCTCTGTGCTGGGAAGCCCGGATGTACCCTACTTGACTTGGAAGTGTGTGTGAACCCAAAAGATGATGGGAAAGAAGGGAAGGCAATTTGGTAAGGGCACATAATGGGTCTTGATTTCGTGTGCAGCCATAACCTAACCCTTCCAAGTTTCCTTTTAGATAAATGTTTAATTGATTTATATCATAGGCAATTTATAGACCTAAAAATCTTAAGATCACTTTTAAAAAATATTTCAAATTATGTTTATTTGTATGTATCTATGTGTGATTATATTCAAGTAAGTGCTGGTGCCCTTGGAGGCCATAGACATCAGATCCCCTGGGGCTGGAGTTAAATGTAGTTGTGAGTTACTTGATGTAGGTTCTGGCACCAAACTTCAGTCCTTTGCAAGTGCAGTACCCACTCTTAATGACTGAGCCATTTATCCATCCCCTGTAAGATCTCTTTAGCTTGAGTTTGAAAATTAAATTGCATTGAAAAGCATTTTTTTGTTGTTGTTGTTGTTGTTTGAGGTAGGGTCTCCCTGTAGCCCCAGCTGGCCTGGAACTTCCTGTGTAGACCACACTGGTCTCAGTCTCACAAAGATCCACCTGCCTCTGCCTCCCAAGTACAGGGATTAAAGGTATGTGCCACTACACTCAACCTGAAAAGCAGTTTATTTATTTATTATTACTTATTGCCTGCATGTATGTAAGTGGACCCATGTCATGCAATGCCAGCCAGCGGAGATCAGAAGAGGGAGTTAGATTACCTGGAACTGGCGTTCCGGATGGTTGTTAGCCACCATGTGGCTGGGAATCGAACCCAGGTCCTCTGCAAGAGTAGCCAGTGCTCTTAACTGCTGAGCCATCTCTCCAGCCCCTTGAAAAACATTTTTGAGTGCTTTGAGTTTGGTGTGTTTCAGTGTGTCTTGTTCCCTGAACCATCGTGACCATCTGCACCTTTTTCTAGCCTGAATCTGAAGTGGAAGGGCCTCCACTTCCTGTTTTCCTTTTCTTTTTTCTTGTGGTCATGGGGATTGAATCCAAGACCTTGCCCATGCTGGGCAAGCACTATACTACCCCCCCTTTTTTTTCTTGTGGTTATGGAAGTTGAATCCATGGCCTTGCACATGCTAGGTATGCACTCTGGTCACTGAGCAACACACCTAGCCCTTCCACCCTCCTTTCTCCAAGCACTTGGCTGCTGGGCACTCTGTCCATCACCGATGGTGTGCTGTGCTGGG
>NW_008334056.1:936232-953217 GCF_000622305.1 Nannospalax galili | reverse complement strand
GGTGGTGCACACCTTTAATCCCAGCACTTGGGAGGCAGAGGCAGGCAGATCTTTGTGAGTTCCAGGCCAGCTGGGGCTACAGGGAGACCCTGTCTTAAAAACACCAAACAAAAAAGAAATTATTTTATACATACGAATCTATTGCCTGCATGTATGTAAGTGCACCCGTGTCCTGAAATGCCCATGGAGTTAAAAGAGAGATTTCCCTAGAACTAGAATTAAGGATGGTTGTTAACTGCCATGTGGGTTCTGGGAATAGAACCCAGGTCCTCTGCAAGAGCAGCTGGTGCTCTTAACCGCTGAGCCATTTCTCCAGTCCCACTAAAAAAATATCTTAAAAATTCCTCAGTTTGCCAGAGTAGCTCTAGGGGAGTGGACGCCACAGCCAAGGGAAATATTTTTATGTGTTTGTAGTTCCTGGTGTGGATCTCCAGCGATGGGAAGAAGTGGAATAAAGAAAGGTGTGGAAAAAGTCCAAACCTGGGACGGAGTGAGGAAGCTGGGGGAAAGGCTCAGGCAGGGAGAGCAGATGAGCGAGTCAGCGACCTCATGAGAACCTCATCTAGCTGCAAGCAGTGGAGACTGGGATTGGAGGAGGAACCTCATGGGTGGTGTTAGATGATGGGGATCTTTTGAACGATGAATCAGCCGGCCAGGTCCTCTTGGTTGAACCCAGAGAGAGGTGCTTGGCTGCTCTGGTCGGTGTTGTTGGATTGACCCGGGTCCCCCTCTGAGGCGGACATTTCCTGTGTGTACTGGCAGCTTCCCATCTCAAGGGCTGGGTCTCTGCAGACCTGCCTGGGCACTTTGTCAGCCCTGTGGGAAGGCCCCCTGGTGTACAGAAACCTGCATTATGTGTGATGATGCTGGGTGTTGAACTCTCCCAGGGCAGCCTTCACCAGAGGATGACCAGAACCAGAAAGCAAGTGTCCCATTCCCCCCTTCTGTGGGGCACTTGGAGGCACACTGTTCGCATCTCAGCGTGTTCTGTGGATGGGGGTGGGAACTGAGCCCCGGCAGTGACTGCGCCTGGCCTCTAGACCATGGGCTATTCTCTGCCCTCAGCCACACCCCCTGCCTGACCCTTGCTCCATGGGCTGCCTTCTGAATAGATTCTACCAGTTGACACCAAACCAACCAAGGCTTGGAAGAAACTTGAATTAAGGTGGGCATCCCGTATAACTGCCCTGAAAAAGTGAACTTGGGACCCTTGCCCAGTTTCAGTAGAAGCTCTGTTGTCTAGAGAAAAATGATTGCAGTTACCTCGACTGTGTTTTACATGGCAGTGTAGAAATGTGGCAAAGTGATTTAGAGCTCATGGCTTGTTTGCAAAAAAAGTAAGGCTCCGAGCCATCTGTAAAAGTATGAAGCTGATCCCACACAGAACAGAGGCCCTTATACACGTTTCCTTTCTAACAAAGGAAAAATACACACTATGGAGAGAAGCAAGAAGAAAGAGCGAGTCTAAAACCCATGACTTCAGCAGGCCAGGAAAACACGTCAGCGTGTGAGTAGCTGAGGGCCCCCAGAGCCTGCCCCTGGGTGTCACCCAGGTGGCTTAGGTTCCCAGGCCCTTGGCATCTGTGACCTGGCTCTGGCAGGTTAGGATTCACTGACGGTCAGCCACTGGGGAGGACCCACCATCAGATGATTGCTGTTCAGTCTCCTGAAAATCACAGTGAGCGACTTGAGCCAAGTTGGGGGAATGTTTCTGCTTCTAGCCATCTAGTTAAGTGTGCTCTGTGGGGTTCTAAAGATGTTCCCTGACCATAAGAGGCATTAGAATTCGTTCTTTTTGCTGTTTTTCCTCATGATCACATTTGTGTCCAGGTCTTTGGAAACTCATTGCTGGATGGGAGTTTTATAGGCAAATGGCAAAAGGGCTTTTCATAATGGAGGGAGGCAACGGATCCATCCAGTTCCTGTGAGCAGTCTACCTGAGGCCCTGGGCCCTGGGTACTGACTGGGGATGAGAAGACTCCCGCATTGGGGTGGTCCGTCCATCACCTCATCATAGGAAGCGAAGCCTGGCTTTTCTTCCCTGCTTTCCATATTGAATCTTGTAGATGAGAATCTCTCTCTCTCTCTCTCTCTCTTTCTGTCTCTCCCCCCCCCCAAAGTCTGTTAGCTACTCAACTGAAATGAGTTCACTCTTCAATACAGTTTGCAGAATTCACGAGTACAGTCATTCTCAGTCACACAAATTAAGTAATAAAATAATGTTCGAACTCTTCTTGGGAACATTTTTTTTTTTTTGGTCAGAAAGCAGTTATCACTGACAAGAACAGCATGTGCAGGAAAGTAGAGCTGAGTCCCCTCACCCTTTGAGAGAGGTTCTAGAAGGCACTGGGTAGAAAAGAGAATAGAGCAGCTAATATTCAATCAAGCTGGTGATGTGATGGAGGCCTGACACAGACTTGATGTGAAGTGAGTTTCTTTTTTTTATTTCGTTTTTGCTTTTCCTGGTAGAGGTCACTGGATGAGCATCTAGATTGAAAAAATACAGAGAAGAAATGCGTTTGGAGGAAATTGTTAGCCTGGAGCTGCCCTTACAGGCGTCAGTTTAAGATCACTGGCATTGAGGCAGAGGTTCAGCTGTGCTGGGATTCTGTCCACTGTCACGGCACCTGTTAGTAACACAGCAGAATTCAGTTTCCAGGCCTCACCTTTCTGCCACCTTTGGTCGTGGACCTCAGGACAGGCTGCTGTTTGTGCCAGATACACACTTGGTAAAACGCTTGGCCCGTAGCAGTCCTCAAGAAACGATTATTGAAACAGGTTTGAACATACTTTCTTGAGTTTGGAGAGGGGGAAGAAGAGTAAAGAGCATATCAAATTCGAGGTGAAGAATAGACATTTTGGTCAATTTGGAGGCGACAGTCATCTAGGAGAGGAGGATATGAAGAGGCTCGGGGGCTGCGGATGGCTCGGGACAGATGCTTCTGGAAAATGCAGTAGAGCTGAAGAAAAGCCTCGTGGAGCGGCGCTCAGTGTCCAGCTGAGGCCGCTGGTGCGCACTTGTAGCTGTGTCTCTTAGGACAGTTGGACCCTTTCCTACCTTCTTGATCACTCATAAGTGGGGCTAAAAGATGCTCTTTGGAGACTGGTGGGGTGGGTATGGCAGAAAGCCTGAGGATGGAGACTGGGTATTTGATGAGGTTAAAAGGTCACATTGGGGGCTGGGCTGGAGCAGGGCCTGGGAATCCTAATGGCCCAGAGGATGTGTGTGGACAAGTCGCCTTTGGCAGGAGGTGTGCCCATGGAAGGAAAAGGCTGTGTGGATTGGGATGAGGTCCAAGTGACGGCTGACTCTCTGGGTTTCTAATGCATAATTAGTCTCATAACTGGATGATTTTTAGCATCTTTAGGAGTACTTAACAAAATTAAATTGGATTCTTTAAACAGTCAAAACAAAACTTTTTAATGACTTAAATTTCACTAAGATGGGAACGATTAGTGTTAATACAGCTGTGGCTTAGGATTTGCTAAGTGATCTTGAGACATGGATCAGCAAGGCTCATGTTCCTGTAGTGACCGAGTTTCCTGAATGGAGGAACGCCTTGGAACAGCCCAGCAGCGCTTTTGTTAGCCAGTTTTGAGACGTTACATGTGCAAACATCTCATAACTCATACACGTTTTCCAGTGAGAATCATGTCATAAGTTGAAAGAGAATAAATGCATCCATAAGCCCGAAGCGTTACATAATCTTGGAACTTCATAACTTCCTGGTTACATAATCTGCAATCACATACTCTCCTGACTCTTTTCAAAGGGAAAAATGAAACAATTCTTTCAGATAATGAAAAGCCAAAAGAGCTTTCTTGGGTTTTACGCACATGGGATTTGAAGACGCCCAGATACTTACGCAATTAGAGCTGATAACCCATCTCTGGTTCCTCCTTCCTGCCTGCTGCAGCGGACAGTTTGGTCACATCAGCCCCAGGACATCAGAAGTTGTGGGCTGTGCAGTGCCGTGCAGGAGATGGCTTGGAATCACAGGCGTGCTCTCCATCCTCCAGGAGCCCCCTCTGCCCCTGGTCTTTGGCTCAGCTTGAGTATCTATCCATCCATAGCCTGGAATAACAGACCCCTAGACCTGAACTGACTGCTGAAGGGTCAGGTTCTGTTGTGATGTCAGGACCTGAGTGCTTTGGCTTACAGGTTAGCAGTCTCCCGAGCATCTTCCTGAAGCCACGGCTGCCACAGTCCCGGGAAGGTGGGCAGCATGCCCGCATGTCTTGTATTGTCCGGTGCCTCCAGTTACTGGAGAAGGTTCTGGGCCTCTCTTTACAGGAAGAAAGGGTAAGAGGTGAGAGTAAGCAGAGTCTCCAAGAACCTTCTCTGACTCAGTTGTCTGTTCCCTCTCTTGATGACCCAGGGTTTCATTTGATATCAGACATCTGTGTGACCTGAAGTTTCCTACCTCCTTTACCAATAAGAATGAAATTCACTGGGATGGAGGGATGACTCAGTGGTTAAGAGCACTGATGACCCATATTAAAAACCCAGTACCCACGTGGTCACTAACAGCTGTCCGTATCTCCAGTTCCAGGGGAATCTGACACTCTCTTCTGACTTTCGTGGGCATTGCACAATATGGGTGACCTTACATACATACAGGCAATACACCTGTACACACAAAGTAAAATATAATGAAATCTACCATCTGCCGCCATTCTCCAGAGTCCCCGGCATAATCCCCTGGAGGTGGTTCAGGGAATTACTGCCCCTTTTCCTCATTTAAAGATGACTTGGTTTCTCATTCTCTGCTTGTTGCTCTGCATTCCTGGCGAGAAACAGCCTTTCCTTTTGGAATTTTTTTCTTGTAAATGTCATGTCTGCATTTGTGGCAGACCTCAGTATGTAGGACCCAGCAAGGTGTGGCTTAGCCTGATGCTTCTGCTCATGAGAGTCCATTCTCTGGCAATCCCAGCCTCCTACAGTCCGTAACCCCGAGTCTGGCCAAGCAGAATTCAGCAAACATCGTGTGACAACATCAACTTATCTGTCTCTCTCCATCCTAACTGTGGTCCCCATTCGCACTTACGCTCTCACCCTGTGAACTTGATGAACGCTTCACCTCATGACCTTTGAGAAAGGAGAGGAACACTGTGGACCATACTGTTAGTGAACAGCATGTCAAGGCAGACAGGCTGTTGCTGGAGTTGAGAAGCTTGTGGGTTATGGGCTGGTGGAGTTGCCCTGTACAAAGCCACCTGGCTCTATGGCCTGTTTACGTTTTCTGGACTGTGGACCTCTGGGTCTTCATCTGATCTATCTTCCTCCTGGGCTGCTTCAGCTTGTTAGATAATCTAGATTTCTAATCTCAGTACCAAGGTTGACACTCTGAGGGAGACAGTGGTGAGTTTTGTGTTTCTGAGCATTGTGTTTTCAGGGAGAAAAAAGAAGTAAAAAATTTAAATTGCATTTTAATTAATTTTTTTGTGTGCACGTATGTAAAGGTCATTGCATTTTATATTTATCTCTGTGTGTGTACCAATGTACACATGTAAAAGTCAGAAGAGAACTTGTCGAATAGAACCTTTCCTTCCTCCATGTGGGTCCTGGGGATTGAACTCAGGCTTAGGTAAGGTGGACACCTTTACTCACTGAACATCTTGCCAGGTACCCCCACCACCACCAGGGAAGGTTCTTGAAATTTTTCCTCATTATTTTAAGATTAATGTTAACTTCGTGCAGTGGGTAGGCATGCTCAGTGCATAAGGATATGCCCTTTATACTTAAAAGATTACAAGACTCACTTTCATGCTGATTATTAATGCATTTGGATGGTGACTTAAAACATTTTTCTGTTATCTTTCCTATATCCTTGAGGGACCAGAGTCTGTTCCTTGTGTAATACAATTTTAATTAGGCAGAAAATTCAGTGCTATGCACGAGTCTTCCCTCCTCACAAACATTAAGGTTTTGCTTTCTTGGATGGGAAAATTAAAAATAAAAATGTGATTGGATATGTGTGCACACTTTCATCCGGACAAGTCTATTTTCCACGGATTCAGTCTTTCAAACCTGCCAGTAATAGTAACAGGCATTGGCGGTATGTTTGTAATTCCTGTCTGATTCTTCTTTGAGATGAGTGGTTCTCCTCAGGTGTAGAAACAGAGGTTCAGAGCTGTGAGAGCTTCTGAGATGTGTACAGTGTGGTCACGCCCGCTGCACCGAGATGTGTAGTGTAGTCACACATCTGCTGCACCCACTGCCAACCCACCCTCTTCCCTGTGCTGCAGCTTCTAGAATCCAAGCCTGACCTGATAGTGTGGCTGCACTCTACAGTAACACAGGTATATTGATGAGCTGTGTGTGTGTGTGTGTGTGTGTGTGTGTGTGTGTGTGTGTGTGTGTGTGTGTGTGAGAGAGAGAGAGATAATGGGGAGAGGGGGTAGTGTGTATGATGGTGATGGTGGTGGTGATAAAGATGATGTGTGTGTAGTGTGTATGATGGTGATGGTGGTGGTGATAAAGATGATGTGTGTGTAGTGTGTATGATGGTGATGGTGGTGGTGATAAAGATGATGTGTGTGTAGTGTGTATGATGGTGATGGTGGTGGTGATAAAGATGATGTGTGTGTAGTGTGTATGATGGTGATGGTGGTGGTGATAAAGATGATGTGTGTGTAGTGTGTATGATGGTGATGGTGGTGGTGATAAAGATGATGTGTGTGTAGTGTGTATGATGGTGATGGTGGTGGTGATAAAGATGATGTGTGTGTAGTGTGTATGATGGTGATGGTGGTGGTGATAAAGATGATGTGTGTGTAGTGTGTATGATGGTGATGGTGGTGGTGATAAAGATGATGTGTGTGTAGTGTGTATGATGGTGATGGTGGTGGGTGATAAAGATGATGTGTGTGTAGTGTGTATGATGGTGATGGTGGTGGTGATAAAGATGATGTGTGTGTAGTTTGTATGATGGTGATGGTGGTGGTGGTGATGATGATGATGGTGTGTGTATGTGATACTGGTGGTGGTAATAAAGATGATGTGTGTGTAGTGTGTATGATGGTAGAAGGTGGTGGTGATGGTGATGATGATGATGATGATGTGTGTGTGTGTGTGTGTGTGTGATGACAGGATGGTCGTGATTGTGTGTGTGTGTATGTATGTGTGTGAGATACGGTGATCATGATGATGATCGTGATGCGTGTGTGATGATATGATGACGTGCGTGTGTGAGATATGGTGATGGTGATATGTATATGTGATACGGTGATGGTGATGACATGTTAAGTGCAGGCCTGTGTGCCACAGCTCACATGTGGCAGTCAGAGGACAACCTTGGGTACCAGTGCTCACCTCCACTTGGTTTGAAATGGAGCATCTCTGTTTGCTGCTGTGCACTCCCGGCTAGCTGCTGTGCCAGGTCCAGGAATTCCCGTCTCTTCCCCTTGCCCCAGTGCGCCTACCTCTAAGGTTACAGACGCGCACACCTGTGTGTGGCTTTACGGGGCTTCTCCAGATTTCAACTCGGGTCTCCATGCCAGAATATCGAGTGCTTTACCCACCGTTGTCCTGGCCTGTGCCAAGCATCCCAGTCATCTACCCTATCTGATTTCTTAAGATAATGTTTTCACTCCCTGTCACGTAGGGGACAATTCTTCACCCCCTGCCACAACTCACTGAAATCATCAGTCGTTTTTCTTTTAGAGTGACTGCATTTGGCTGTCTATGCTCTTTTGGTGTGAGGATTTTTTTAAAAAATACTTTATTATTTTTATTTTATGTGTATGAGTGTCTTACCTGCATGTATGTAGTGCACCTGTGTCGTGCAGTGCCTGAGGTCAGAAGAAAGCATCAGATCCCCTGGAACTGGAGTTATGGATGGCTGTTACCCACCATGTGGGTGCTGGGATTCCAACCTGGGTTCTCTGCACGAGTAGCCAGTGCTCTTAACCACTGAGCCGTCTCTCTAGCTCCTTAGTGTGAGGATCTTAAAATTACACACCCATCGCTGTGCAAGGTTCCGCAGTTACTTTTTAGGACTGAATAACTCCAATGATGAGAAATTTGTTATCTATGTAAGTAACAAGTTCACTGTAGGAAATCAGCCTTCAGATGGTGGTTGTGCAGAATGACCCTGTGCCCCCCGAACATGGCAGATTTTTTAATACAGGAGGAGGACCACGTATGTGTGGGTGGGAGAATAAACCTAAAGGGAAGCTCCTCAAGAAATGTAAGCAATTGATAAAAAGTCAGGACTGCTGATCCCACAGAACTCTCTGACTTTGTCTCAAGGATGAAAGGATTTAGTGTTGGTTTGTACAAAACCCAACTGAATTTTACTGAGAGACGGGAACTTACCGTGAGACAGTATGTATGTGGTTTAAATTCTCACTTTTTGGTTCTAATTTGTGTGTTTAATTCTCTTTCAGAAAGCATACTATATAAGCATCTAAAGTTTTAAAACAGTTACGTTAGTCATTTCTAAATGATTTTCATACTTAAGATTTAAGAAAAGATTCTGAGCAAAATTTCTATGAAAAACAGATTGGTTCGCTATTGGAAATATATTTAAAACTATATTTATATTCAGTTAGCAGCAACCTGAGTAATAGCAGTTAATGGCTTCTATTAAAATATTTACTATATCCTAATTTTTTGTCTATGTCTCTGTGTGTATATGCCACATGTGTGTAGAGACCTGCAGGGGCCAGAAGACAATGTTGGATTCCGTGGAGCTGGAATTAGAGATGGTTATGAGCCACCTGACCTGGGTACCATGCTCTGAACTCAGGTACTCTGCAAGATCAGTAGATGCTGTTGAGTTGTTTTTTCTCCAGCCCCAGTTACTGGCTTCTTAACTAACATTTATCACCACTGACATGCAGGAGGTTGATGTTGCTAAAGGTGAGCACCTGTGGTACTTATAAAAATAAGTTTCTGGGACTGGAGAGATGGCTCAGTGGTTAAGAGCACTGACTGCTCTTCCAGAGGACCCAGGCCCAATTCCCAGCACGCACATGGCGACTAACAACCATCCATAACTCCAGTTCCAGGGGGAATCTGATGCCCTCTTCTGACCTCCACAGGCATTGCACAACACAGGTGCAATTACATGCATGCAGACAGTATATGTAAAATAGAAAATAAGTTTCAGAGAATCGAAGTTTTGGAATAATTACCAGCTTTAGGGCAACACCCTGCATGTAGAAAATGTGGAGAAATCCTGTGAGTTTGTGAGTGAAGGGTCGCAACCATGTGCACAAACCTGCACGAAGAGATGGTGTGCGGTGCCTAAGTGCCCGTCGTCTGCCAGCGCAGTGCTTGCGATTCTAATATCAGAAATGATTCCTCTCATATTTCATCTCCTTACTCGGGCCTACTTAGATCAGAGTTCAGGGAAGCTACTGGCACACATGTAGAGCACTAGTTCCAAACACAATCTCCACAGCATATTTGCGAGGAGATTTCAGCTTGAAGTAGCATTGGTAGAAGCCAGCGTCCTCCGGAAGTATCTCCCATGTCCAGGCGTTATTCACCGCTGGTGGCGCCTGGCTGAGCCTGTCCTGGGGGTTTGCTGCACATGCAGTTAGAGCAGCTCTTCTCTTGGTGGCCTGTGCACCTGCCTTCTGATCCCCCCCAAACCATGGGCTAATGGGCTGCTGCTGACATCTTGGACCGTGCACCCCGTTGGCTGTCCAGAAGCGATGGTCCTCCATCCATGAAGCGCTTCCCTCCAGCCAAGGGTAAGCATTGTCTCCACTGACTAACTGCTGAAGGCTCTAGATTCATGCCCATCAGCTCGGATTCCTCATCCTGAAGAGGGAGATGCAGTCATCGCCCCATTTAGGGGGTGGGACCCACGGGTGATATAGCCTGTACTTCATTGTGAGATAAGACGGTGACCGTTGACCCTGATCCAAATAGGAGTCTGGACAAACAGGAAGATTTATCACACAAGCCTGGACCATGCTTAATTTACTATCCCTCTGCCACCCCGACTCTGATCATCGTCTACATACGTGCAGAGCTGGCTCTCTGTGACCTGCCAGCTTGGAAAGGATTTCAGGTCACCGTTCCATTCCACCAGGTGCCGGTGGCTAAACTCCTCAGAACTGTGATCATTATGATAAACATGTTCACTCTGGAAAAGTTTGAAAATGCTTTCTGGTTAGAATGAGATTTTTGGCATGTCTTAGCTGTGGTCTTTGGCTATAAATTCTTGCAGTGCTGACATAGTTGAATTTATTTTTGTTTTAGACATAGCCCCTCACATTCCCAGGCATTCCATATGGAGTCGATGAACGCTTTGCCTCTGCCTGCTGTACATGCACACTGGGGGAAGGAGGACTGTGGTCTGGGGTCTTGGATATTTCTCATGCTTTAGCTTGACATTGAATTAAATTGGGAACATTTCTTTGTCCTCATAATTTTGGGGTTTCAAAATCATGTTTGGATTTTCAGGAAATTGATGGTAACTTTATATTATCTGGAAAAAAGTGAATTTAAAAATTCTTGGTGAAAAGACAAATGGCCCATTTTTTGTTTCATAGGGAGACTTCTGTTTTCAAGGGAGCTCACTGCTGGGGCTTCTGCAGCCGCTTCGGGCATAACGTGACCTTTTGGCACATCAATATTAGACCTTTTGTCTAATATTCAATCAGCATTTGGGGAAGGTACTGTGTGGTCAATAATGAGAGAGTAAATACAGCTATGTATCTTTCCATGTGAGTGGCCTTCGTCTCTGAAACTGTCTGTCAAGCAGCTCTGGGGTGGGTTGCATCCTTCTCCTGCCACGTAAATGCAAGATCTCCAGGAATAAGCATGCAGCCTTTCTCAAAGAAGTCGATATGAAAACCAGTGTGAGTCCAGCTGGGAGAACGTGTCTGTGGAGTAGTTAGCCACAATGAGACAGCTAGATCACACCCTCTCTCCCCCAGGTTTGGGGACCATTGCGGAAGGAGGGACAGAAACACTGTAAGACGGAGGACTGCAGTGAAAGTGTCTCCTGGACATGACAGGACCACTGTAGCCATGAACTCCCAGCAGCTGTGGCTGCCTACACAAGACTTATACAAGATAGAGCCACTAAGCATTCCATCACGGAGGGGAAAGGCTTCATGATCTCCCCCACCCCAAACCTAGCTGAGGAGCTATTGACAGTCATGTCTCTGGGGGAGGGAGAAACAGTTTCTTTCAGGGTGTGGCTCTGGCAGGTCGCATGCCCCAGCTATGGCTGCATACCCATGAATATTTGTGTAGCACAAAGTGGACTCAGTGGGACACACACACACACACACACACACACTGGGGGTTTGCTGCATATATGTTTATGTTTATGTATATATATACGTAACACACACACACACACACACTGGGGGTTTGCTGCATATATGTTTATGTTTATATATATATATATATATGTGTGTATACACACGTATATCTGAGTATGGGGGTGAATCTGGGAAAAATTAGGGGAAGAAGTTGAAGGTGAATACAATGAAAATATATGCACATGCCAGGTGTGGTGGTACACACCTTTAATCCCAGCACTCAGGAGGCAGAGACAGGCTTGTCTCTGTGAGATGGAGGCCAGCCTGGTCTACATAGCTAGTTCCAGGTGGGCTGGGACTAGGGACACCCTGTTAAAAACAAAATATATCCATGTATGAAATTCTCAAAGAATTAATAAAAATATGTTTAAAAACAGTGGTAGGCTATGATACAGTCACTCCTAACTGAAAGTGAGCTGCTTTCCCCTCCACTGTAAGAAACTTACTGTTTGTGTGTGTGTGTGTTACATGATGTGTGCATGTAGAGGTCAGAGGACAAATATGGAGTCAGTTCTCTCCTTTCACCTTTATGTGGGTTCCAGGGATTGAACTCAGGTCACCAGACTTGCAGAGCAACACCTTTACCCACTGAGCCATCCAGCCCATCCCTCCCTCCCATTTTATAAGGAAGAGAAAGAAGATTTACCAAAGCAGCATGTAGCCGCCAGGAGTGATGCATGTCTTTAGTCCCAGCACTCAGGAGGCAGAGGCAGGTGGACCTCTGTGAGATTAAGGCCAGCCTGGTCTACATATCAAGTTCCAGGCCAGCTGGGGCTCCAGGGAGACCCTGTCTCAAAACAAAACAAAACCCACAAAACCCAAAGCAGCATGCTCTAAGCAGCACTGTTACTGCAAGATGTGCTGACCCTTTGTGGAGGGGTCTCCTCTGTGGTTGCCACAGTCAAGGGGGGTTGTTGTTCTAGCTCAAGCTGGTTGAAATGATTGTCCCCATTACCCCCTTCTGGGTACAGGCGCCTTTGATTGCAAGGCCACACACTGTTAAAACCGCCTAACGCCAGCCAAGTATCAGACGGGGGCCTTTAGGGTCCTTGTTCTCTGTGCTTCTCTGTGTCTAAATGGTTAGTGTTACTTAGACTTAAAAAATGTCAACCACGATAAGAAGACTACAAAATAAGCATTTCTTCAGTGCTTGCTGTATGGCCTTTAGTGTGCCAGAACCCAGCCTCATTTCCAGAAGGAGAGCAGTGTCCCCTTTCGAGGACAGTAAGCTGAAATGTGTGGCCATTTGGAGAGACTCCTCAGCACAGGGGCACTGATACTATAAAGCTCCCGTCTAAAGCCTAGCCGCATGCCCCTTTGGACTCCTCAGGTTCACACTGAAGTGAAATATTCAAAGTCATCGGTGAAGAGTTTTGAACTAGAAAGAAATTCCCCAAAGTAACCTGTGCCTCAGACTGTTCTTCATGCCCAAGGTTCCTAGATGAGTGTGCTTTCCTCATAACTACCTTCTTACCTTGTCCCCGGACGGGTACAGGATCTGCTCCCTAAATCCATAGTCTTGCTTTGCTCCTGTGTCTGATGCTTTAGCTATAAGCCAGAGTTCGTTTTGACCCATTCTTGTCTGACTCACTACCATTCATCAGGTGCTAAATGTTTTCTCCATGTTAAATGTCATTGTCTGTGGGGGGATGCCTGGGGAGGGCTGGCCTGTTTCTGCTCAGAATTAAGATCTGCCTCCTGTGGAAGCACAGGTGTGTGTCAGGCCAGAAGCTTGGTGGAACAGGTCAGGAGAGCCTCAGACCATAGGGCCTCTCTGTCCCTCGCTGCCCTGCAGGTGGCAGAAGCCACCTGTTGGAAGACATCCTCTTGTCAGAAACAAGAACCCAGTACGATGCCATGTTCAGTCGTCACCTGGGAACTGGCTGGGACAAAGGTGGCAAGAAAGCTGGAGGGGACCGGATGGTGCTGCACGTGGAGACCGCCCATCCCGGAACCGCTCTCTTTCTGCATTGAATGTTCATTTTTAAAGGTGGGCTAAACAGCACCCCTAGTTGTGGCCACAGTCACTCCTCCCTGCCCACCTTACCCATCTCCCTCACCCACATCTTTGCCAACCACCTTCCTCTCTCCTCCTGACAGGGACTCTGGGCATCTCTTGTTCCTTCCACCAGCCATTCTGTACTATTTTGTTTTGAATTTTATGACAATAGCTTTAATGTCCATAAATAAAAAGTGCTTCTTGACCAGATAGGTCTAGAGGCAAGGCTACCCTTTAAAATGGATATTGCAGACTGGCAAGATGGCTTATCATGCAAGCCTGACACCCAGAGTTCAGTCCCTGGATTCCAGGGAGGAATGGAAGAACTGACTCCTGGAAGTGATCCTCTGACCTCCACTTCTATGCTTTGAATTTTACATAGGTGTTATCCTTGGCAGAAAGAAGGCACTACTCACATACTGTAGATAGCTTACAAACCAGGGCCAGGAGCTGAAGACAGATATACCAAGTGATGGCAACAGGGAGATATTTTTAGTGCCCTTTCTGTGGTGTGACTTAAATTGCATGTGATAAATTAAACTTGCGAACTTTTATTTGTATGAGACTTTCCCCCACCTTTTTTTAAATGTATATTTTGTTGTATATTTTCACTGAAAGGTTAGTGTCATGACACAAGGCTGTTTTATCCTTGAGTGCTAGTGTTTTCATATGACTTATGTAAAGATTAGTGACTTACTGTCATAGCTACTTTTCTGTTGCTGTGATAGAAACATTGACCAAAGCAACTAACAGAAGGAAGAGTTTATTTGAACTTATTGTTTCAGGGGAATGACAGTCCATCATGGCAGGGTGCATGGTGGCAGGAGGTGGCAGGAACAAGAGAAGAAAGCTGAGTACTCACATGTTCAAGCAGCACAGGAAGCAAGAGAGTGACTAGAGATCCAGCAATGCCTGCCCCCAGTGATGTGCTTCCTGCAGCATGGCCACACCTGAGACCTCCCCAAACAGTTCTGCCATCTGGGGATAAAATGTCCAAATACTTGGAGCCTATGGGGAACATTCTCACTCAAACCATCACAGTAAGCATGTGACAGCTTGGGTTGCATGGCCTCCAGGACACACACAGAACCATGGGCCTACGAGACTTCCAAGATAGAGAGCTTTCAGCAGTGCGGCCCTGTCTCAAGCCCAGGGAGAGATTCAATAGTAGGCCATCCCTTTTTCCAGTGTTTTCTACCTCGTGTTCTCCTGCCATTTTTCTGGTGGGGCAGGAGGTTAAGGGAGCTCATATGCAATGAAGTTTGTGCTCCTCCCACATCTTCCTTTAAACTGTTATGCCGACTTCAGATAGGGCCCTGAATGAACTGGCTGTGTCTGCTTTTTAGCTTTTGATCCCAGCTGTCCTCAGGTTCCAGGCTGCTAGGGGCTATCTGGAGAGGGAATTTAACCGTAAGCGTTTGTTGGGAATGCCTGGAGGTGAACACTGGAAGGGGGTACCCAGCACAGCAGAACTGCCACCAAGCAGTAGGGCCCCAAGGGAAGCTCGCGATCCATGAGGCCCTCAAGTTGGCGTGAGGGACCAGGGTTCTCTACAAGAGTTCCGCAGGAGGCTGGCATCTGAGGCCCGTGGCCGGCAGCACCCCTGTGTCCTCTGGGATGAGTCCTCTGTTTCTGAGGGGCTCTGGCTTTTCCTCAGCCATGCTGGACTTGTAGCCTCTAGGCCTTTGAAAAAAACGTCTCCTTTGCCATCTCCCTCTACTCTACCTACTCTGCTCCCAGATCACCCCTCTGGTCTCTCCCCCAGGAAAGTGCTCTCGGGTCTTAAATTTCTTGCTTGCAGATCTGAAGCATCACACTTCTAACATGCTTGCTGTCTTGCTTCTTGGGGATGAGGCTTGCTGTGTTGCTGTGTCCCCTGGGGAGCACATGACTTGGGCACCCAGAAAATCCGTGGGACAGAGCACTCCAGGATTGGCTGTAACTTTTCCAAGTGTTCCTTTCCTTTAAAAACCACATAGAGTCCTGTGAGTCAGAGCTTGTTTGAATCAGCACTGCAGAAAATATGGTGCACTGTGCTGTCTTCTACTTGGTATTTTCTGGAAAATGAAGCATTCGTTAACTGAGGTGAGAATGTGAGGCTGCAGTGCATGTCTGAGGTTTGAGCAGATCACGATGTCCACCACCTCACTGCCTGTCTGTGATGTCCTGTAGCATTTTTAGAAAATGCAGATAATCAATAGACACTTAAAATCCTGTCCATCCTTCATAAAGAAAGACTGTGTGAATGACGTAAATGAGACTTCACAAGGTAGTTACTTTGCAGTCATTGTAGCGTTCAGAGCTCTGTGTCACTATGGTTGCCGAAGTCCAGATAGAGAGGTGAGCTGGCCGGGGCTGGAGAAGTGCAAACCCAGACGGCATGTTGTCGTCAGCCATGCCGAGCAGCCTTGGTTTGATGGCCCTAGTGAAGAAAACAGAGTTGTAAAACCTTGTTTCAGTGTGTGTGCTTTCCTTCCAGAAGCTGTCCAACAATTCTCGCTTGCAGCAGTTTCTACCTCCAGAGTGTCAGTAATTGATACATTGCAGCTGAACAAATTCTTTAGTTAGAGGTAATCTGACTTGAGTTTGCGGGTCTGTCGCATTAAACTAGACATCTCTGTTTTGGGCTCTGTGTGTCTGGGTGTACATAAAAACCACATAGAGTCCTGTGAGTCAGAGCTTGTTTGAATCAGCACTGCAAAAAATATGGTGCACTGTGCTGTCGTCTACTTGGTATTTTCTGGAAAATGAAGCATTCGTTAACCGAGGTGAGAATGTGAGGCTGCAGTGCATGTCTGAGGTTTGAGCAAATCACGATGTCCACCACCTCACTGCCTGTCTGTGATGTCCTGTAGCATTTTTAGAAAATGCAGATAATCAATAGACACTTAAAATCCTGTCCATCCTTCATAAAGAAAGACTGTGTGAATGACGTAAATGAGACTTCACAAGGTAGTTACTTTGCAGTCATTGTAGCGTTCAGAGCTCTGTGTCACTATGGTTGCCGAAGTCCAGATGGAGAGGTGAGCTGGCCGGGGCTGGAGAAGTGCAAACCCAGACGGCGGCCATGCCGAGCAGCCTTGGTTTGAGGGGCCTAGTGAAGAAAACAGAGCTGTAAAACCTTGTTTCAGTGTGTGTGCTTTCCTTCGAGAAGCTGTCCAACAATTCTCGCTTGCAGCAGTTTCTACCTCCAGAGTGTCAGTAATTGATACATTGCAGCTGAACAGATTCTTTAGTTAGAGGTAATCTGACTTGAGTTTGCGGGTCTGTCGCGTTAAACTAGACATCTCTGTTTAGGGCTCTGTGTGTCTGGGTGTACGCACGAATACATATATATGTTTTGTCTCCTTCTAAAGAAAGTTTGTAGTTTCTCTCTTAATTGGAAATAAGACCTTGACACTGTTGTCACTAGCCCCCCCCCACCCGTCTTTGAACATCACAGTAAATGTATTAGTTACTTTTCTGTTGCTGTGGCAGAAACACTGACCAACACAACTTGTAGAAGAAAGAGTTTATTTGAGCTTTCGGTTCCAAAGGGCAAGAGTCCACCATGGCAGGGAGGCATGGTGGCAGAGGTGGCTGGAGGAGGAGCAGAAGCTAAGCTCCACATCTTCAAGCAGACACAGGAAGCAAGAGAGCAACTGGAGATCCAGCAAGGCTTAAGAACTCTCTAAGCCTGCCCCCAGACCTGCTT
>NW_008334056.1:924871-934957 GCF_000622305.1 Nannospalax galili | reverse complement strand
GCATTCGTTAACTGAGGTGAGAATGTGAGGCTGCAGTGCATGTCTGAGGTTTGAGCAAATCACGATGTCCACCACCTCACTGCCTGTCTGTGATGTCCTGTAGCATTTTTAGAAAATGCAGATAATCAATAGACACTTAAAATCCTGTCCATCCTTCATAAAGAAAGACTGTGTGAATGACGTAAATGAGACTTCACAAGGTAGTTACTTTGCAGTCATTGTAGCGTTCAGAGCTCTGTGTCACTATGGTTGCCGAAGTCCAGATAGAGAGGTGAGCTGGCCGGGGCTGGAGAAGTGCAAACCCAGACGGCATGTTGTCGTCAGCCATGCCGAGCAGCCTTGGTTTGATGGCCCTAGTGAAGAAAACAGAGTTGTAAAACCTTGTTTCAGTGTGTGTGCTTTCCTTCCAGAAGCTGTCCAACAATTCTCGCTTGCAGCAGTTTCTACCTCCAGAGTGTCAGTAATTGATACATTGCAGCTGAACAGATTCTTTAGTTAGAGGTAATCTGACTTGAGTTTGCGGGTCTGTCGCGTTAAACTAGACATCTCTGTTTAGGGCTCTGTGTGTCTGGGTGTACGCACGAATACATATATATGTTTTGTCTCCTTCTAAAGAAAGTTTGTAGTTTCTCTCTTAATTGGAAATAAAAACACTTGTGCTAAGTTCATTTAGGGCTCTGGAAGATTATGAATTTCAGGTGAGAGACTCATGTTATTTCCTCTGGCCAAAGTAGACTGCCTCTCAGACTTTGGTGGTCTGAATAAGGCCTCATTGTTCACTGACTGGAGGTCACCCACCTGGCCCAGCTTTCTGGTAATACATTTTAACTTGTGGACTGGGTGCATGGTCTGGCACAAGCAGAGGGCTTTGGGTCACGGCCCCACAGGGAGGCATGGTGGCAGAGGTGGCTGGAGGAGGAGCAGAAGCTAAGCTCCACATCTTTAAGCAGCACAGGAAGCAAGAGAGTGACTAGAGATCCAGCAATGCCTGCCCCCAGTGATGTGCTTCCTGCAGCATGGCCACACCTGAGACCTCCCCAAACAGTTCTGCCATCTGGGGATAAAATGTCCAAATACTTGGAGCCTATGGGGAACATTCTCACTCAAACCATCACAGTAAGCATGTGACAGCTTGGGTTGCATGGCCTCCAGGACACACACAGAACCATGGGCCTACGAGACTTCCAAGATAGAGAGCTTTCAGCAGTGCGGCCCTGTCTCAAGCCCAGGGAGAGATTCAATAGTAGGCCATCCCTTTTTCCAGTGTTTTCTACCTCGTGTTCTCCTGCCATTTTTCTGGTGGGGCAGGAGGTTAAGGGAGCTCATATGCAATGAAGTTTGTGCTCCTCCCACATCTTCCTTTAAACTGTTATGCCGACTTCAGATAGGGCCCTGAATGAACTGGCTGTGTCTGCTTTTTAGCTTTTGATCCCAGCTGTCCTCAGGTTCTAGGCTGCTAGGGGCTATCTGGAGAGGGAATTTAACCGTAAATTGGTGACAGGGACCTTATACAGTGTGGAAGCTGTCCAGATCTCTGCAGGAGTGGCTACAAACGGAGGCTATTGCTGAATGCAGGGCATGGCTGAGATGCTGGGAAAGGATTAGGGGCCAAATTGAGAAGGGCGTGTGTCTTAAAGGAATGTGTTCTCTGCCTGGAAGTCATGGCTAGTGTTCTTATGCTAGAAAGATCTTTGGGTGAAAGACTGTTGAAAAGATCAGAGTCTGTGAGTTGCGGTGCTAACCCCGGTTCAGATCCGATGAGAAGGGAACAGTGGTAAAGGTCACGGTGCTCACCTAGCAGAATAAACCTGCTGGAGAAGTGACTGCAAGTGGTACTCAGTGCGCTGTGTGTGACACGACGTGAGCTTTACCCTTTTGATGGCCCCTGAGATACAGGTTCGAATTTTCTAACAGATACCTGGCTTTCGGAAGAAATAGTCTTGCATTGCTTCTAAAGGGATTTTACAACTAGATTGATATAAAGAATTTTGTGTGTGTGTCTGTGTGTGTGCTGAGAATTGAACCCTGGGCTGTGTACATGCTAAGCACCCATTTGCCACTGAACTGTACCCTGGCCCTGTCATGTACATTTTAAAACACAAAGGTAAAATTAGAGAGACGATATATAAACATGTGAACAGAAGTGCTGCCATTCTGTCCAATGACTGTGGAGGCCAGAGGAGGCCTGGAACTGGCCTTTGGTTCCTAGAACACAGTGGCCAGTTGTTAACTGCCATGTGGGTTCTAGGAACCAAATCTGGGTCCTCTGCAAGAATAGCAATCCCTCTTCACCTCTAAGCCATCCTTCTAGCCCCAGAAGTACATTTCAGAATCTGTTAGTTGAAATTTCTATACATATGCATATATGTATGTTTATAAAATATATACACAGATGTACATATATATGGATATATGTGAGACAGAATCTTGTAGCTCAGGCTGGCCTCGAGTTCACAGTCCTTTCTCCTCAGTCTCTCTAGTGCTACAATTACAGGTGTGGACCATCATACTGGCTTTGAAACTTAAATAAAATTATTTTATTTCAGAGAAATTTCTTCTAGGACTCGTGTTTGAGAGGTTTTATATCCTTGCCTTACAAATTTGGAGACTGAGACCTACAAAGATTGAATATCTTGTCCAAGAATTATAAAGATATTAAGAAGAACTTGGTTTTGCTGGGCTTTATTTCTTTATTTCTTTATTTTTTTTTCTTTCTTTGTTTTTTGAACAGAGTCTCATTACATAGCTCTGGCTGGTCTGGAACTCGCTATGTAGACTAAACTGGCTTCAAACTCTCAGAGATCTGCCTGCCTCTTCCTCCCAGAGGCATGTGCCACCATACCTAGTTAGACTTTTGCATTTAAACCCACACTCTTCATTTTACTTTATCCTGTTTGACCATTGGAATCGTTACACTTAGGTTCTAAGGCTAGAGACCCTTCAGGCAGACATAGTTATTTCCTCTGGCCAAAGTAGGCTGCCTCTCAGACTTTGGTGGTCTGAATAAGGCCTCATTGTTCACTGACTGGAGGTCACCCACCTGGCCCAGCTTTCTGGTAATACATTTTAACTTGTGGACTGGGTGCATGGTCTGGCACAAGCAGAGGGCTTTGGGTCACGGCCCCATGCTATCTAGCCGGGCTTCCTTGATACCTTTGACCAGCTTCTTTATCTGAAAAGCAGGATAAGGAATGAGTCCTCGTGATAGGTGGCTGCAGGACTTGAGTGCAGAGCTCCCCAGAGAGTGAGGGCCCTGTGAGGCCTGGCACCATGCCCTTTAGGAATAGTGGTAGAGCGGGGGATGGCCACTGCTTCCTGATGAGACTGATGCCCGGAGGGCATATGTTTTTATTTCCCAGTTTCAAAGTTCCTTTTTGAAATGATGGCTCATTTCCCTATTGAATTCTAAAAGTTTTGCACATGTATAAAGAAAAAGGCTTTAAAAAAATTTAAACTGTATTTTGGAAACTTACAAGAGTCTTAAAATTTGCTTTGGCTCTTATCTGAAATTCATTTGACATTTAGATCATCAGGTATTTCCAAATGAGGCCATTCTGATTCACCCGGGTAAGTCGGATGTTTCTCAATGTATTTGTGTTTGGTTTTTTTTCTTGTTGTTCTCATATTTTCTGAATCTGATTTATGTGTGTGGGACGGGGTTAGGGTTAGTGAAAAAAAGTGTGGAATGACTGGGAATTTGGTTAAAATTTTTTCAGACTTATTAGTTTTTAAATTTTAGATATCTTTACTTTTGTTCCCAGGTTTTAATAGCTCCCCAGGACAGGGCTGAGAATGAAGTGTGTGAGAGTCCCTCCAGCAGTGACTTGCTCATTCTGGAAAGCTTTGTAGAAGAGTGAGACTTGAGCTGGCCTTGAAGGATGAACTGTTCGCCAGATGGAGAAGGGATGGGTATGGAGTGGCTTTTACAGACCAGAGAAATGACATGTGAAAAGCTGGACCTCAGAGAGCCCACATCTCATTAATGGTAAAAATATTGGTGACAGGGACCTTATACAGTGTGGAAGCTGTCCAGATCTCTGCAGGAGTGGCTACAAACGGAGGCTATTGCTGAATGCAGGGCATGGCTGAGATGCTGGGAAAGGATTAGGGGCCAAATTGAGAAGGGCGTGTGTCTTAAAGGAATGTGTTCTCTGCCTGGAAGTCATGGCTAGTGTTCTTATGCTAGAAAGATCTTTGGGTGAAAGACAGTTGAAAAGATCAGAGTCTGTGAGTTGCGGTGCTAACCCCGGTTCAGATCAGATGAGAAGGGAACAGTGGTAAAGGTCACGATGTTCACCTAGCAGAATAAACCTGCTGGAGAAGTGACTGCAAGCAGTACTCAGTGCGCGGTGTGTGACACGACGTGAGCTTTACCCTTTTGATGGCCCCTGAATAGACCAGGCTGGCCTCAAACTCTCAGAGATCTGCCTGCCTCTTCCTCCCAGAGGCATGTGCCACCATACCTAGCTAGACTTTTGCATTTAAACCCACACTCTTCATTTTACATGATCCTGTTTGACTATTGGAATCGTTACACTTAGGGTCTAAGGCTAGAGACCCTTCAGGCAGACATGGTTCGAGAAATCCTGGCTGTGGCTGGCACTGTAGCCTGGAGGTGGGCATAGACATGGGGGACAAGTTTGTTTTAGTTTTGCTCATGTTGGAATGCACAGGTAGCTTTGATGTACCAGCAGAAATGTCCAGTAGACAGTTAAATACCACAAAATTCAAGATAAATTTTTGGATTTCACAGAACTGTCACTTTTTCTGTTATAAAAAGGATCATTAAAGTTTGAGCATTCATTTTTATTATTGCTTTAAAAAGTTTCTAAGTTGGTTTCCAAACTGCTTCAACAGTCACTTTGAAAGTTTTGGTCTTTTTTTTTTTCCTAGATGCAGTTATTGCTTTCGCAGCCAGGTGTCATATTTCGTTTCATGCATGTGTTTGTCAGAAAGCCAGATGGAGAAAATCCTAGGGAAGGATTTTCTAATCATTTTCTCTAGAGAGAAATATATGCTCTAGCTATTGTAGAGTTTGTAAGAATTTTATGACAGGACCAGGTGCCCATGAGAATTCATGTGGGTTTTTAAAATTATTTATTTATTGTTTTTTTTTTTAAATTTTATGTGTATTCCTGTATTGCTTGCGTATAAGTAAGTGCACTTGTGTTGTGCAATGCCTGGGGAGGACAGAAGAGGCTGTCAGATCCCCTGGGACTGGAGTTCTGGACAGTGTTTAGCTGCCCTGTGGGTGCTGGGATTCGAACCCGGGTCTTCTGCAAAAACAACCAGTGTTCTTAACCGCTGAGCCATCTCTCCAACCCCCGAATTCATGTGTTTTAGGACTCTCAAGACTTGTTTATCTCTCCTTTAAAATTATTTTTATTTGGTCTTTATGAGACAAGGTTTTCCTGTAGCCCCAGCTGGTCTGTAACTTGCTATGTACGCCAAGCTGGTCTCGATCACACAGAGATCCACCTGCCTCTGCCTTGTGAGCACTGGGATCAAAGGGTGCAACACCACACCCAGCCCTAAAAAATTATGTTTGATGTACAGTATATATGTGTGCCTATGTTGTTTGTATGTGTGCGCACCTGCGTGTGTACATATGTGCCAGCGTGCGGAGGCCAGAGATTGATGCCGGGTGTCATAGTCACCGTATCTTTTGCAACAGTGTCTGTCACTCAACCCACAGTTACTGATTTGGCAAGCAGGCTACCCCGAAAGCTCAGGGACTCTGCCTGTCTTTGTCCCCAGTGCTAGGGTTACAGATGTGTGTGCTGGAGATCTGAACTCAGTCTCCTGCTTTACTGATTGAGCTATCTCCTCAGCCATAGAGTTGTTTACACCTGACACAAGGCTGTGTGTGTGTGATTTAAACATTTCTTATTGTTCTGATAGCCATGTCTCATAAAGCCTAATCTATTTAAAGGTTTATATTTTGGTATTATTCAATATTGATTGTAATCCTTGTTCCTTAATTTCTACCTTCCACATCGTTATTGTCACTCAGGTTTCTGGGGAACTGTTATCAGATCAAAAGCCTCCCTCCCCATCCCCACACAAGTAGTGACTGTTACCATGGAGACGTGATATAGGCAACCTGACTGCTTTGAGGGGCAGAAAATAAATGTCAGATAATCAATATGAGAAGTGAGGGTATGGTCATGTAAAAGATACCTGTGCCACATGGGGATTGATCTCATTTTTTATAAGTGATTCATTAGGATGATGGGCTGAGGGACACTCAGGAAAAGGGTATTCATGAGGCAGGGTCAGAAGGAACATACTTGTTCAGGAATGCTGGGTCATGGGAAGCAGTAGCTGGAGGCAGTTTAAACTAAGGTGGCTAATGGTCCAGTCAGGAAGGACTTTCTATGAGATTCAATCTTGAGGTCTCTCAGTGAGTTCTGTTGTGACCACCACCATTCTGTGGGCCAGGGTTGATGGTGACAAGTCCAGGGAGACTGGGGCTGGGGAGATGTGCACGTCCCCACCGACTGGGAATCAAGGCCTCTTCTCATCTGCTTGGAAATTTTATTTCTGAAGCAGTCTGTAGTCTCACCCGTTGCTGGGATTAGAAAAGAATTTTTTTTTTTTTTTTTTGGATAATCTGTAGGTACGCCTAGTGGAAAAGATGAAATCAGCTGAATTTCTTTTCAAATAACATAGATAGAAAAGCAGCTGTAAAATGTATTCCCAACTGCTCAGTTATGGTCTCACTGTGCTAGCTTAAGAGCTGGCTCACAGTGTGTATTTCTGTTTCCATGGCTACCTGCTAGGCAGCGGAATCCCCCAGATTGCTGTCAGAATTTTTCATGGAAAGGAAATTCAAGATTTTTCAGAGTGAAGTCAGTATGAATTCTTTTAAGCAGATGGGTTATACATTGTTTTAAAAAATAAAAATGGTTACTAGAGCTTTGATTTCTAAGTTATAAATGAAGCCAGATTCGAAGGCAAAAAATTTAATGGGTTTGAAATTCTGGCATTTGAATGGTTTCTCCTAGATGGTCTCCATGACAGCAAAACTCTGTGCAGGTACTGAGTACCACATTTGCTGTGAAATATTCATGCCACAAGAATTCCTTTCATCCTAATACTGCCCCAGTAAACAAAGGCAAAATGCCGCTGATTCGAAGTGGGCAGATATTTCAAAACCATTTTAAGAGCTTACTAAAATTGCCATTAGAAGTGAGCTCCTAGACTGAGTACGGATCTCAGGCTGTGTCATATTCTCAAGCTGACATTTGCTTCACTTAAAAATGAGTATTATTTCAAATGTTTCTTAGGAAAATTTATGGCAGAAAAATTTCAGTGCTCCTCTAAGCAGATGGCACTTTTGGACTTTTAAACTGTGCTTGTTTTATGACGTGTTGTAGCACTGTCCTCTAATTTTCCTGTCCCCTCAGGTCCATCTTGAAACAAACACGATAAAGCCATACATTTGTTAAAAGATAATCATTTGTAAAATAGGTTTTTTAAACCTGAAATAATCAAGGTTTCTTTGTTTTAGTCCAGGGGCCACTGTAAAGTGAGCTTTTTATAATTTTGTCTAAAAGTAGCCTGATTCTTAGACATAAAGATGCACCTGAGGGGGACTGGAGAGATGGCTCAGTGGCTAAGAGCACTGACTAGTCTTGCAGACGACCTGGGTTTGATTCCCAGCACCCACATGGCGGCTACGAACCGTCCTTAACTCCAGTTCCAGGGGAATCTGATGCCCTCTTCTGACCTCTGCAGCATTGCACGACACGGGTGCACTCACATACATGCAGGCAGTACACTTGTGCACGTAAAATAAAAATAATAACTAAAAAATATTTTAGAAAGATGCGCCTGAGGAGGCACTGCTTCCAGTGCGTTCAGTAGGTCAGTTTCTCTAGCACCAGTGGTCGTTGTCTGTGATTGCCATTGTTTCCCTTTATTAGCCATTGAAGGAAAAACGTCAACTATTTTCATATTTTATTTATGATTTCCATCTTCAGTTCTTGGCTAAGGAGCCATTTGCTGGTGAGACTCGTGTCTCCAGCTGGTGTTCTGTAAAGGAGCCCCTTCTCTACCAATAGGGGAAGGACTGAAGTCACCCAAAGACTGGGGGGGCAGGGCTCTTGGAGGCAGTGGGGGAAAACTGTGGACTAAACCTGGGAGGGACATTCACAGCACATAGGCCTGCTTGGCAGTCTACAAGAAATTAAAGTTCTCTTTAAAAAAAAAAATATTATATTTATTTTATGTGTATGAGCGTATTGACTGCATGTATATAAGTGCACCTGTGTTGTGCAGTGCCCTCGGAGGTCAGAAGAGGGGGTTGGATCCCCTGGAACTGGAGTTACAATGGTTTTTGGCTGCCATGTGGATGATGTGGGTGCTGGGAACCAAACTTGGGTCCTCTGGGAAAGCAGCCAGTACTCTTAACCATCTCTCCAAGCCAGCCTTCAGCTTTCTAAATCATAAAAATCTTGAGGAGCTGGATAGATTGCTCAGTGGTTAAGAGCACTTACTGCGGCTACGAACCGTCCTTAACTCCAGTTCCAGGGGAATCTGATGCCCTCTTCTGACCTCTGCAGCATTGCACGACACGGGTGCACTCACATACATGCAGGCAGTACACTTGTGCACGTAAAATAAAAATAATAACTAAAAAATATTTTAGAAAGATGCGCCTGAGGAGGCAGTGCTTCCAGTGCGTTCAGTAGGTCGGTTTCTCTAGCACCAGTGGTCGTTGTCTGTCATTACCGTTGTTTCCCTTTATTAGCCATTGGAGGAAAAACGTCAACTATTTTCATATCTTATTTATGATTTCCATCTTCAGTTCTTGGCTAAGGAGCCATTTGCTGGTGAGACTCGTGTCTCCAGCTGGTGTTCTGTAAAGGAGCCCCTTCTCTACCAATAGGGGAAGGACTGAAGTCGCCCAAAGACTGGGGGGGCGGGGCTCTTGGAGGCAGTGGGGGAAAACTGTGGACTAAACCGGGGAGGGACATTCACAGCACATAGGCCTGCTTGGCAGTCTACAAGAAATTAAAGTTCTCTTTAAAAAAAAAAATATTATATTTATTTTATGTGTATGAGCGTATTGACTGCATGTATATAAGTGCACCTGTGTTGTGCAGTGCCCTCGGAGGTCAGAAGAGGGGGTTGGATCCCCTGGAACTGGAGTTATGGATGGTTGTTAACCACCATGTGGGTGCTGGGATTCAAACCCAGGTCCTGTACAAGAGCAGTCAGTGCTTTAACCACTGAGTCATCTCTCCAGCCCCCAAACTGTTAATTTTCTACTTCTTCAGATTGTTGGGCCTTAAATTAGATTTTTTATTATCTGCTGCTACATCCTAATCTGATTAAATCTTGATCGGATAGCTCCTTTTAGCACATGATAACCTATCTTCTAATGGTTCTCTACCAGGAAGCGTCAAATTTTAACCTTGAGACAGGGCTGTCTTCCACAGGGCTGCATCTTTCATAATTTAAAATACTTTAAAACCTTGGTCTACAGTCTAGAAAGCTGATGCAGTGTATGCTGCTCCAGTGCAGGACTGGAGTTCAATTCCCAGCACCCACATGGGGTGGCTCCTAACTGCCTGTAAGTCCAGCTCCAGGTGGATCTGATGCCTGTGGCCCCAGCAGGCACCAGCACTCACGTGTACATACTCATACACATAATTGAAAATTCAAAATCTTTAAAGTCTTGGTTTAAGAATTTGGGCCCTGGAGCTTGGTGACATGATAATATGTCTGGTTGCAGTGTCTTTACCTGTGAGATGGGGATGGCACTAATCTCCTGTGGGGTTCTGTGAGAATATACGTGTATCAGGAATAGCTAGTGTGTTGGTTCCCTGTTGTTCTGATATGTCTCAGTGGCCTGAAACAATATGAACTTATGATGTTTTTAAGTAGGTCAGAACTGCGGTCAGGGTTATCCTTTAACTAAAATCAGTGTGAGTAGGACAAAATTCCTGTCTACAGAGAAGTAATCTTCCTTGCTCTTCCAGCTGTGAGATGCCACTGTATCCAGGACTCATTGCCTCATCCTCCCTCTGCCTCCCTATGCTGCCCTCCAAGCCTGCCCTCCATGCTGCCCCCCCAGCC
>NW_008334056.1:881752-924848 GCF_000622305.1 Nannospalax galili | reverse complement strand
CCAGCCTCCCCCCTCAGCCTGCCCCCATCCCCAGCTTGCCTCCCTTACCCAACGTTAAGGACCCTGTGTTTCCATTAGGCACCTAGACACTCCTTTCTTTGTAATCAATATGCTCTTGGGACTAGGGTTAGGGAGTGGAACTCTTTGGCAAAGTCATTGTTTTGTCTTCTTTCTACTTTTAGGTCATGCTGCCCTGGGCTAGAGGGTAGGTGTTTGTTCCCGCACTGCTGTTCCAGTTTGGAGCAGATAGGAAACAAAAGGCAGGTGTGGTGAGCCCAAGAGAGGGGGATCTGGGACATGGACTAGAGATGATAAGAGAGGGGGGAGGGAAGGGAGGGAGAGGGAGGGAGGGAGGGAGGGAGAGAGAGAGAGAGAGAGAGAGAGAGAGAGAGAGAGCGCCCTTGTAGCCCAGGTTATCCTGGAACATCTGTGTAGCCCAGGCTGATCTGGAACTTGAAGTTGAGACCCTCCTGCCTTGGTCTCCTTGTGCTCACACAGTGTAAGCAGGCACCACTGGTAACAGTTCTTTTTTCTTCCTTGCTGGGGATCAAACCCAGCGCCTTGTGCCTACTAAGCAGGCATTCCACCATTGAGCTGCAACCCTAGATCCCTCTTTCAGATCTTTGTAGCAATCCTGTTACTTTCCCTGGGTGAGCTCTCAGAAGATATGCTGAGAAGCAGAAGCTGTGAATGGCATTTATCATTGAGAAGCCCATTTCTTACAGAAACTTGCTTTTTTCTGCTTAAGTCTATGAAATATGGCTCAACTTTATCAAATATTATGATTTATAATAGTCAAATCTCACAACAATGGAGGATTGACATTTGTGAGATGGCACATAGTTCATTGTGTTTCCATAAGCCTTATTTCGCGGCGTCTGTCTGCATTTGGAGAAGGGCTGGCAATACTACGGTTCGTGGAGTTGTAGCGTGGGTAAAACCCTGAGTTCAATCTCTAGCACCTCATAAATGAGGTGTGGCCGCACTCTGAGATGCAGGCAGGAGGATCATGAGTTCAAGGTTATCCTCGGCTATGTACACAGTTTTAAGGCCAGCCTGGGATACATGAAACACTGCTTAATAAAAAGTGGCAGAGGTAACAACTGCTGGGATGGGCCAGTGGGTGGTAGATGAGATCGTAGTCGCATAGCTGAGCGGTCAGGAGAAGCACTTGGGCTCTCCGTGGGTGGAGTGCAAGTTTCTGTTCAGGGTCGTCTGTGCCTCTTGGCTGTCCAGTGTGTGACTCATTTGCAGGAATAGGCTGAGGGAAGGGGAGGGTGGGAGAGATTTCCGGAGACCTTTCCTTTGGTGAACCAGGCAAGGGTGTACATGTAACCATTGGGTTCTGGTGTTAGCATGCGTCACGTGCCTCTTTGTGATGATCTGTAGTAAAAAGGAAGTGGAAAGGAGAGAAAAATCTGTGCTGAGTTCATAAAACTCCCTGATTAAAAAGACTTGAAGTCAGATGATACATCTGCAGTGCAGAAACAGTTCACTCTCTCCTGGAAAAGCAACTGCCAATAACAATAGTCATGATTCCGGCAACGGCCGGTCTCGGAGGGTGACTTTGGGCTCCTGGCTTCCTCTTTTCCCTCCCTGTCCAAGGACGTCCTTCCCGGCAACACAAACCCAGTGATTTATTCTCTGTTGCAGTCAGCTGCCGAGCTGCGCGGGACCACACAGCGTGGTTGGTGGCCAGGCCTGCCCTTCCCTGGCTGTGATCTCAAAGGAAGCATTCGTTCTCAGAAATGGGAATATAAAGTAATACATTTGTTTGCTGGTAAAGCCCGTCTTGGAGGCTTCAGAGAATATTTACTCCATCTGGATGAGCCAAAGTAAACTTGGATTTGATGGAGAGCATCAGCACCATCTCTGCTCCTTTCCGCTCTTAGGAGGGAAGGAAGAGGAAGCCCTTCCTTAAAGCCCGTCTTGAATATCTTTTAGCGTTAAGAAGGAAAAGAAGATGAGAATGAACTTGATGCTCATGAACTCAGCAAAGAAAATGAAAAGGAAGCCAAGGAAAGGGTGGAAGAGTTGATGGTGCTGCAGCTGGTCTTCCTGTTCTCACAGAACATAGATCCTAAGTAGCGGATATTCTTTAAAATAAGCTCTCTGTAGGCTGGGTATAGCTTCCTTCTGAACCTGTCAATACTTGGTTTTAGATGAACAGCAAACCATTAATAGTTCTGTGCTGTCTTTTTGATCAGCAATCTGAAACTGTATCTCTGTTTATGTGAATAAAATTTTATTGGACTATACCATCTCTGTCATTCACACATTTCCATGGATTCTTCTGTGTTCAAAAGGCAGAGTTGACTAGTTGAAGCTTGAAATATTTCCCATGCAGTCTTTTACAGGAGGACATTTCACCACCTAGACAGGCAAGATTTATGATACCACACTAGCTGATGTGCATTCAGAACTAAGTCCTGGGGGCTGGAGAGATGGTTAAGGGCATTGGCTGCTCTTGTAGAGGACCCGGGTTCAGTTCCTAGCGCCCACGTGGTGACTAACTACTGTAACTACAGTTCCAGGGGATCTGATGCCTTCCTTTGATCTCCATGGGCATTTCATGTATGGGTTCATGTGCATGCATTCAGATAAAACACTCATGTACATAAAATATAAATAAATGAATGAATTTTTTAAAAAAAAGTACGTCTGAGTTTTCAATGCTTATAATATAGATGAATCCCAAACATTAAAGTTTAGGTGATAATGCAAGTCAAATTTAAATTCATGTCTTTATTTTCTCAAATGCAGTGACTTTAGTCCCTCTGTGACAGTCTGTGCTCCAGGCAGTGAATTGAAGAAGCAACATAAGTGTGAAACTGTCCTCAGGAGCACACAGTAGGGCTGGTGGATAATTAAAGAAGCCAGTGTGGGTTACGAAGCACGGCTTGTGCAGTGTACCAGTACAGCCCAGGTCACCCTAGTGAAGTTGTTTGTTTAGCAATGAATTGATTATTTCTCCTGAAATCTTAACTTGCAATGAACCTCAGATTAAGATCAGATGGGTAGGGAGGAAGAAAGTACCTCAACCCAATAATCCTTTCTCTGAGCTTTTGTGCACGGCCCAGAATTGTATGTGTTATAAACTGCTTCTGACATGGTAGAGGGATATTTCAGTGAGAAACAGGGCTTGTGCTAAGTTTTGTCTTTCCTTGACTGACTGGCCTTGTGAAGGCTCCCAGCTTCTCTGGAACATGTGGGGCGATCGCCTTCCATCAGTGTAGCAGAAACATAGAGGGAGGTTGGTAGATGGCACCCCTGTCCCCCACCCCTGAGCCTCTGATTTAGGGGGTCTGGGGTAGAGTCTGAGGATGTTCACGTCCATCAAGGTCCCAGGAGGAGGTGCTGGACCACAGCAGGGTGTGATTGTAGAACAACCTCCTTGAGCCTCCATGGTTTCTAAACTCTAAAAACATTTCCTAGCTATTTGAGCTAGATCAGGAGGAGCTCACCAAATGATGAGTGAGTTGTGGTGACTGCTTAATACTAAGGAAACTTGCTGAAGGAGAGATTGCAAAGAAATTAGAGTTCTGAGATATTTGCTTACTGCCACACGGATTGCTACTCATTTCATTGGTTTTTATGTAATTGCTTTCAAAAAAGAATGTGTGATGACTTCCAAGGGCAGAGACCAGTTGTTCATGTTCTCTTTGTGTTGTGTCCTGAGTCCACAGTGTGCTCTGGTCTCTAAAGATGACCGGTGAGCTTACAGAAGAACAGTGTGTCTCTAAGTCATCTTCCCAAAAGCCCCTTTTGGCGTCTGCTCTACTCTATTTAGAATTGGGAAGCATGGCTCTGCTGATGGCCAGAACCATGTATCACACACAGTGCTGTGTTTCTGCAAAGCGTACGGCTATTATTTCTATAGATGTTCCAGGAAAACCCCCAGTACCACTCAGCCTCTGTGGAATCTGAATGTGCAGCAAAGGAAAAGATCCAGTGACGAAGGTTTGCCGTGTTTCCATTCTGTATACTAATCCCCACTGTCGTAACCCTTTCTTATTATAACAAAATACCTGAGACCGGGCAGCTGATAGTCCTTAAATCAGGGACGCCTGGACGGGTCCAGACTCTGCTCTGCGTGGCTGAGCTTGCTCCTTTAATGTCTGTTTCCTTTTTTTGACATTTATTTTTTTTTATTTTTTGAGAATTTCATACATGAGAACTGTATTTGCATTTCCATCCCTCCTGTTCCCCCTCCAGCTCAAGTTCCTGGACTCTTTTTTAATTACTGTTGCATATTTACACACACACACACACACACACACACACACACACAGACCATTTAGTGTTGCTCACATGTACATATGCTTAGGGCTGACCACTTGGGATTAGATTTTGTCCTTAGAGAAGACTGTTTCCCCTCCCTCAGCATCTGCCTGTAGCTCTTCATCTAGCAGGGGCCTTGTGAGAATTTCCCCATCTATGTTGGCATGTCTATTCCTGTTGGCATTGTGCAGGTCTCATTCAGGCCACCATTTTGGTGAGACTTTATGGGTGCAGCTAGAAGACACGTACCTGGCAGGAGGCGCCCTTGTCCTCTGGCTCTTACAGCCTTTCCACCCTGTCTTCAGCAGTGTTCTCTGGGCCTCACCTGCAGGGGTTACATTACAGATGCATCAGCTGGGGCTGGGCAACCCAAGGTCCCATAATCGCTGCGTTCTGACCAGCTGTATATCCCTGTAATTGTAATTGTCTCCATCTGTTGCAAAAGTTCTTTTGATGAGGGGTTCGAGCTGTACTTCTCTGTGGGTACGAGGGTACGTATTTAGAATATAGTTAGAAATGTCAGGCTTGGTGGCACACACCTTTAATCCCAGCACCTGGGAGGCAGAGGCCAGCCTGGTCTACATAGAGAGTTCCTGGCCAGCTGGGGCTACAGGGAGACCTTGTCCCAAAAAAAAAAAAAAAAAAACAAAAAACCAATTAGAATATAGTTAGAAATTATACCAGTTTAGCAAAATGAGAGTATTGGGTTCTCCTCGAGGGAGTATGATTTCTCCAGCGTTGGGGAGTTGGCTAGGTTTACAGCTCCAGATGTGACTTCCTTCCTACTGAGTAGAGTGAGCCTTATATCCAACTAAACAGCTGTCGGCTACCGCTAAGATAAAAGTACCACTATTGAACCATCGGGGCTATCTCGCTGGGCCGGGCAGTGTTGTGTTGTGTAGGTTGTACAGTTGGCTATGGCTGTTGTTTGCCTTTCTTCCTTGGCAACGTGCATAGTACCCTCTGATACAGTGAGAGCTCGTCTTCAAGGAGGAGGCTTCCAGGACAGTTCCAGCTCAGTTGCTCCAAGTCCTGTGTCCAAAATGTGTGGCATCTTCAACAACAGGGCTTACTGTCAAGTTTCTGGGAGGCAATCAAGGGCTGTGGCAATAGCCTATATTGTTTTGGGAGTCTCTTGGACTACCCTGACCCACAATTCAAAGAGAGGTTTCTCAGGTCCAGCACGGGGTGGGTTATTAGATAGTCTGTGACTCTTGAGGGAAGCATCATCACTCCATGTGGTATAACTTCATTTTAAATATATATGTGTTTTTATTTTTTCTATCATTTTATTGCATTTTTGCAAATTTCATACAATATATTTTGATTGTATTTAGATCCTCTCCCCTGTCCAGAGCCCCCCTTACTATCTCCTACCCAATTTCATGTACTCATATATATATGAATATATGTTTATATGTGAATATATACATTCACATACACATACACACATACACACACACACACACACACACACACGGCCTATAGATTAGGATGTATGTCTCCAAACGCCCCTTGGTGTGGGTTCACCCACTGGATCCCAGTCAGCCTACCAAGGGTCTCACCCTTAAACAAGATCGACACTCTCTGTCCCTGTAGTCATTAGGTGCCAATAGGGCACAAAGAATAAATTATCCCAGAACAGTCAACCAAAAGAGATGTAGGAAAACAGCACACAGCACCAGTATGACAGGAATGAATGCACATTGGTCAATAATGGTCTCCATTCTCAGTAAAAAGACACTGACTGGATTAGAAAAGAACATCCATCAGTTTGCTACCTCCAAGAAATGCATCTCACTGACAGTGATTGACACTATCTTAAGGTAAAAGGATGGCGAGCTGGAGAGAGGGCTCAGTGGTTAAGAGCACTGGCTGCTCTTGCAGAGGACCTGGGTTCAATTCCCAGCACCCACATGTCAGCTAACAACCATCCTAACTCTAGTTCCAGGGAATTTGATGCCGTCTTCTGACCTCTTCTAACTTCTGAGGGCACTGCAGAACATGGTGCACTTACACACATGCAGACAGTACACTCATACACATAAAATAAAACTAATAAATAAAATATTTTAAAAAGGTAAAAGGATTGGAAAAAGATATTCTAAGCAAATGAACTAAGAAGCACATGGGCATAGCTATTCTAATATTCAAAACACAGACTTCAGTCTAAAGCTTGTCAACAGAGAACAGGGAAGGTCGCTTTATACTCATTAAAGGCGAAATCCATCAGGAAGATACTGCAGTCCTAAACATATATGAATCATATGCAGGGACACCCAGTATCATAAAAGGGACTTAATACTGTATTTCTTTTTCATCCATCATCAATTTTAAAACTACATTCAATACTGGGTTTATAACAATACTAGATTTGTCTGTAAATACAAGGATCCATATTTTGTACATAGTAAGAAATTACATTAGTTTAGGAATGTGACAGTCTTGGGCTTTTCTCTAAGGTCTGTGACCTCTCCAGCCATGTGCATTTGGTTATGTTTATAGTACCATACTTGAATTTCCTCCCACTGAGTGGGCTTTTAGTCCAAATATGTATCCTTACATTTATAGACAAATATTCTAGTCACAATTGATCAAAGAAACTTTTTTTTTGCAACAGATGGAGACTATTACCAAGTACCACAACTAGTCACACACAGACGTCATCTATGAATTGCCCAGGCCTAAGTGACATATCTACAGTGCAACCTCTGCTCCTAAGGCTCATGGAACAAAGAACAGGAGTAAAGAGGTCACTGATGAATCTCTCAGTTCTCATTTATGAAGCTCCCTCACGCAAGAGGACCAGGAACACAAAAGGTCACAAATATACAAAGTGTAGAGATTAAGAGACTGCTGAACGCTGGTCCTTGGATGGGACCCCTTTTATTTATTCACACACCCAGGACTCTGGGAGCATTGCAGAAGAGGGGGTGAAAAGATTCTAAGAGCCAGGGAGGAGGTACGTGACCATATGGAAATAGAGTCCTACAGGCTCTGGGGACCCTGCTCATATGATTCTACGGCAATGGTGTCAGCATGCACAAGACCCATGCAAATTCAAGCAGACAAAAACCGGTCATAGAACTGGGGAATTGGACAGCAGATCCCAATCTTAGCTGAAGAAATATTGGCAACTGATAACTGCTGGGTGAAGAGGAGCTGATCTTCCTAAAGTGAGGGACTCTAGATAGGCTGACTAGACCTCAGTGGATGGACTTGCGCTAAGGAACATCTGGGGACAGTAACTTGACACAATAGGTCTCCCAGTGCTTTCCCCATCTCTTCACAGCTTGCCACGGGTTGGAACCCTCCCTCCTCAGTACATACCCCACAGGGCAGAAGGCAGAGGGCAGAGCTTGTGGCTGGGGAGGGTAGTCCTCCTCTGGGAGCTCAGGGGTGCCTCCAGAGTGCCGATTCCCCTCCCTTCTGTGGCCCTGTGCTTAAGTGTTTCTGAGGGAGGGAGGGAGGGAGAGAGAGAGAGAGAATGCGATTTTGGAAGATTTCTACATGAGCTCTAGTTTCCAAGCTGGAATTGTTTGCCTTCTGAATAACTGTAGGGTGGGGGAGCAGAGGTCTGTGCGGGTCTGACTGAAGGCCCTGATCCGCTGGGTCCTTCTTGCCTTCATATTTAGCCTTAGGCAGATCAAAATGGCAAGTCAGTCCCCTGCAAACCCAAGCTTTATTGTTTCTAAGCCAGATGAATTAGCGTGTGTGTTGCAGGCATTGTGTGTTATGTTACATCTGCTTTCTCTTAAAGTTCCTTGGTAAACTGAAACTCTTGGTGAGTGGAGGCCTGATGCTAAAACTTTTGAAAGAAGCAACTGTGTCCTGCTCATGGGTTTATCTGGTTTTGCTTTCATGGTGTTTTCTGGGCTTGGCAACTGTTTTATTTAAACCAAGTGCAAAGGAAGTTAAACCTTTGTTTTAGCTTTGTGAACTTTGAGATGCTTGACAACTTGGGTCACCTGCCGGGATACCCCTTTGAGCCCTTTGAGCTCTGAGTCTACTTTCTGTTCCTGAGGGGACTCCCGATTGTATCTGGGGAAACTCTTCCCGTTTCCTTGGTCCCCAGTTACAAGCTGAGAGTAGCTGGTTCTTTGTAGACAACCGGCGCTCCTGGCCCTCGGTGTCACCTCTTACATTTCTTTTAGTTTCTCATTAGAGTAATTATGGTGAATAGTTTCTGGGGTGAGGAGTCACTGGGACCTGGTGTCTGGGCTCCACATCTCTGTGTGAAGGTGCTTTTTTCTAAGGCTATCAGGAAAAAGCCAGGTAGTGTTGGAAACACCCAATTCTACGTGGATGATTGAAGATACATACCTTGGATTTTGTCAGCAGTGAGGGACAGAGGCACAGCTCCACATGCCACACTCAGCAGCTTGAGGGGCTCCTAGAGACTCTTAGGGGCCTTGACTTAGGTCAAACCAGGGTTTGTGGCTTCAATGCTGAAAAGAATTTTGGGACTAGCCAGTATGATGAAGCAGAGTTGTGGATTTTATAAGCCATATTTTAATCAGGCCTAATCATGAGTACTTAGAAGCAGCGAGGCACTCAGAAAGAAAGACATACCCAAGTGGGGAGAGGGGTCTGTACTTCTAGGGGAAGAATGGGGGAAGATAAGATGTATCCAAGTGTGGGTACTGACTTCTCCGAGACAGAGTGAGTAGTCCTGTTGTCTTAAGCATTAGCGTTAGATACCTTTTGGGTGACTCTCAAGTTACATCTGAAAAGGTTGCTAAGAACTACCCCCCACCCCATTGATAAGAGAAACATTTCTGGAGAGGTCACTGATGGAGTTATAATCTGGTAAAATGAAACCCGGAGCCACTAGGGTTGCATGAGGGTTACCTGTCCTCTGCCTGTGAATGAGGTTTCTGTTGAGATGTCTAGAAAATTGCAGGTTTATGGCTGGGAAGGAGAAGCAAAGCCTCAGGCACTTGGTAATTGGACCAGAATTGTTACTTTACTGCTGGCAAAGGATTCAACCAGATTCCAGAGCAAGGGGTTTCTTTGCCGTTTGTTGTGTCCCCAGCATTTACCCTGCCCACCATTCTGCCTCAATTTGAGAAGTGATTATAAGATTGCTCCTGTGAAAAAAAGATGTGTTTCCGTTGGTCTTATTTTGGCCAGCTTTAAATGATGTTCTGGAAGTGGATTTAAGCTGGGTTTGGGGGAACTCTTTCCAGCAGTGGGGGGGCCTGCCTGAGGAGCGAGGATTCAGCAGTCCCGCATAGCCAACACCTGCCTCAGCAGCTAGAGGCAGACACAGCCTGTGGCTCTTTCCCGTGGCTTAGTGATGGTTCACTGTGGGATGTGACGTGTTCACACAGGATAACTGTGTAACCTTTCAGCCCCAGAGCCCTGCGTTTCGGCTCCCACCTGCAGCTGTCTTCTCCATCATCCCCTGGAATGTTTCCGCTCGTGTTTCTTCATACCCGTGCCTCGTCTTACACCGAACATCACGCTTCTTCTTGGTCGTTTTCACTTGGAGTTTTCTGTTCCTTTGAAAAACACTTTCCTAACGTGACCCGTTCCCATCTAGGGTTGACTTTTCTTGCTTCTCTTTTGTTTCCAAGGAACCAGTCTCTCTCCTCTCCTAGAGACCAGATGGACAGGCTTCCTTCTGCATTTCCCAAGTACAGTAGATGCCTGTGTCCTGGAGAAACCACAGCATTCCTGTGTGAAATGAACTCGATGTTTGGTGACCATCTGTGTGGGTGGATGGGGTAGAGACGGTAATATTTACTTCCCTTTACTTCCCACAGGTTTTTTCAACATTTTGATGATAAGTTCTCGTCTATATTTAGGACTAGTTGCCTGAGTACCTCCCTCCTCCATTCTCCCTCCCACAGCACCTGAGAGTCCTGCCTGCTTCCTTCTGCTCCCCTCTCACCCCAGAGGTCTTCTGGGTCCTTATTTCCTTCCTACAGAGGTTCCTGACCTCCAGGACTCTACCACCCACTAGTGTTTTTCTCACAGTGTTCCCCGTAAGAACTCTAATGATGTTTGTTTCGTTGTTGGGAAAAGCAGGAGTTGGATACGGCACAAAGTACATTTGAGTCAGTGCTTCTGACTTACCAGCTCAGCAACATTGAAATGCCTTTTTTTTTTTTTTTGACAGCGTCTCCCTGTAGCCACAGCTGGCCTAGATTCACTGTGGAGACCAGGCTGGCATCGAACTCACAGAGATCTGCCTGTCTCTGCTTCCCAAGTGCTAGGATTAAAGGCGTGTGCCACCCTGCCCGACTTTGAAATGCCTTTTATACTGGGTTCACTGCATGAACAAAACTTTCTCCCCTCTGGTGCTCTGAAACGACAAGCCTGTTAGTCACCAAGTTCTCCTTTAGAGATTGAGTGACACCATAGACTTTGATGATAAGCAATGTTTGTTTGGTATTTTCAAAGACTGTCACTATGTGATTACCTAAAAATTCAGTTATGATCTTGGTTTAATTTCTTAGTTGATTTCATAATCTGGGCCTTTCACAAACATGCTTGGGAATAACCATATATAATTAAAGTTCATGCTGTTAAACATGACAAATGCATTTTCCAACACGTCACCTTAGAACATGCAAGAGATGTGAATAAAATAGTAAGACACATGTATGGTCCAGTCCTGGGGCGCATTCCCTTGTGTTTAGCACTCGGATGCTTTTGTGGATTTACATATGCTTAGGAGCATCTGGACATTTCTCAGCTATGATGTAAAGCTTTTGGTGAGTTCTTGAAACCATAACACATTTTCTGGAGATACAGGATATCAGATGTCACAGTTAAGTGTAGAGCCAGTCCATCTGCCCATCTGTCAAGTGCCTGTATTTCCACTGGAAGACACATCCTAATGAGATGTGGAAACTCGGAACTGTAGCAGACATCAGTGTTTCTGGCAACACAGTGCATTATCCTTTGTATTATGACTGCAGAATTAAACACCAGGAGTCCATGTTACCTTGGGGCCACCATCTGTACATGGTTGTTGGGGGAATATGTCTTCAGGCCTTATCTCTGTCTAGTTCCTGCAGAGGCAGAGAAGACACAGGCCATTGCTTAACCCTTGTGTGACTTAAGAAGGGCCAGAAACTCCATCTAGAGCAGAGGTTCTCATATGTTCTAAGAGAAATTATAAAGGACATAGCAGGCTAGAACCAAACCATGCATTCCCTCTATAGTTACTCATATGTTTAGCCCACTCTCGGTAGTTTATTAGAACCAGAGATGCCATAAATGTTGCATAGTGTGTCCCAATACCCGAAGCCTCCAACCCCTATCAGCTGTGCGTATCTGGCTCTCCATCAAAGGTAGCGCCTCTTGCTGTCGCAGCTAAAGGTTTCAGGTTCTCAGAGACCAGAGACACAGTAAAGAACACAGGGCAGGCTGTGTTCTGTACCTCAAAACAGCCCCCAGGAAACAAGCTTAGAAATGGTGTTTGGTTCCTAAAGCCATTCTGCAGAAGATAGAGGATACTGATGCTTATACATTTACATTGTTTTCCCTGCACTACCTTAAAATGTTCTGCATCTCGTTTTAGTTATTCTGTAGATTATTAGGATTTTGTGAGCAAACCATAGGATGACAGCCATCTTTAAAAGATTTTGTCGGGAGTTGGGTGTGGTGGTATATGTCTGTAATTCTAACACTTGTGAAGCTGACACAGGAGGAATTCCCCTATGATTTTAAGGCTAGCATGGGCTATATAGGGAGTCTGAGGTCAGCCTGGCCTCATAGCAAGACCCTGTCTCAAAAAAATTGCATGGAAAATATATATTGTATGCTCATACAACTCGTTAATTAAAACATTTAGAGCCCTTCACCTGGTCTTAAGCCTGTGGTCCCCAAGTGTGTATTCACTATGTGCCAATACAATTGTATGTAGGACACTATATAAGAGCCCCTCGATATAGCATGTAGTGATTGCTAGGTGACTTCTAGCATTCCTCTCCCCTCCCAGATTAACAGTTAATTCACGGATTTAGTGGTGGATTCTAGAAGAGGCATGCTATGACTAGTGATAACAAAGCACTTCCCGACACACAGTTCATCCAGATTTTTCTGCCTGTTGTAGTCAGACCCACCTGTGAAGTCAGTGCTTGAGAGGCAGAGGCAGAAGGAACACACAAGTTTGAGGCCAGCCTGGTGTTTACATGGCAAGTTGACGGTCAGCCAGGGCTCGACAGCACACCTTGTCTCCGGCAACTAAAATGCCAAAAAGAACTACCCTCCCCCTCCAACCCCCACTGGGGCTGTGGCATAAAGGCAGGCCCCCATTGCTTCCTGTCCCCAACCAGCAATCCAGTCCTGGTAACTAGACTGTGAGACTGGGTGGTGATTTCATTTCATCCTGTCATTACAGACCCGCTAATGCCTCACAAGTATTTTATCCACCATTTCCCCCTCACCATCTGGAGAACTAAACTAATGAGAAAAAAAGGAGACTGGCCATTTTTATTTCACGTTAAAACCTCTGTTCTTTGGAGTAGAAATGATTAAATTCTGTAAAATCAGATCAGAGCAAGAAAATACAAACTAGTAAACACTGAACATTTGTTCCCATGAGATGTTAGCCATTTTCTTAAAGCCATCATTGATCCCAAAGATACTGCTTTTAGTCATTAAAACATTTTAATAACAGAAATCTTAACCATATTTCAAAACAAACAAAACTATCTGGAAAAACTTGAAATCTTTGAAACTTTTGTAAAGAACTCCAGGCCAAATGTGTGGGAAGGAAATATTTTAACCCTTTGCTGGCATGTGGAAAGGGTAGAGTGTGGGGTAAGGACAGCTTTGTGTGTCTGTCCTGTGTGTTCGTACAGTGTTGTAATACCTGCCTTGCCAAGATACAAATCAAAGCCAAGACGGAAGGAAAAACCACCAAGTTGTTATTTTGTTAAGACAGTATTTCCTCTTCTGTGTTGTTAAACAAACTGTGTGTTTACGTGCATGTATGTGTGTGTCTGTGTCTGAAGGCCGGTGGTCATCTTTCTACCAGTGCTGGGGTTGTAAGCATGTCACAGTGCCCAGCTTTTTCTGTGGGTACAGGGGATCTGAACTCATATCCTCATGCTTGCACACCAAGCACTTGCCCATTAAGCCGTTCCCTAACCCACTGGACTTTCATTTCTGTGAACTGTCATTAAATTATATTAAGGAAAGCAGAAGAGAAGCACGGAGGGCCGTCCACTTCGGAGAGTTGTGGTCATTTTGTGTGATGAGACATCAGTTGCTCTACATAAACATGTTTAAGCACATCTGTTCTGCGTGCTCTGGTTCAGCAGCAACCCCGCTGAGAGTTTGTATTTTGTGGAGAGAACGGTGTTGGGCTAACCTGGCTGCCACCAGCTTCCGAATAGGAGTGATGGTCGCAAGGGACCTTCCTCCACCCAGGGTGTTAAATTTCTTCGTTAGGTTCTTCCGGGAGATTGGTAAGTCCCTGGCGAAGGTTTCCACTCTTTTTCCAGCTCCTCAGTGTAGCGGTCCTTAATCACTCTGCTTCTTGTTAGCGTAGAACAGTCATACACTGTCTTCTTCCACAGGGAGGTCTCTTGTGTCTGCCAGGTGAAATCCCCCCACAATCCATCACCTCCCAGCACTGCACAACAGACTTTCTAAGTCATTTATTGAACTGATAGTCAGTGTAGAGAAATTTCTGTTCAGCAAAAACTGATTTTTGGAATCTGTTGGAATGGGATTTAAATTGTCCTTATCAATAACTTTGGGAACCATTTGTCTTAGTATTAAATTATAATTTTTTAAGATTGTGGAGAACTCTGGCTCTCACACAGATATAAAATGAACACATGTAAATGATTTTATCGCATTATTCGTGAGAAAACGAAGCATACATCAAAGCCATTCACAGGATAAACACAAACATGTGGAACAAAGAAATGCGAGATGATTTACATGGGTCTGAAACCGGCTCTTGTGGTGGGAGGGGGAGGCATCAGTTGACTCTCCGGAAGACAACGTGTTTGTCTTCTTGTAGACAAGACTTATTTTGTTTTGCTCTCAATTACCTAAAACTTGAGAATTTGATGATTTCAAAGGAAATAAAAAGCTGAACACAAAGGCCAAGAGTGTGGTCCAGGCAGAGTCCTGTTCCCCACTGATGACGGCCTGTGGATTCATGGGCTCACAAACATGTGGAACAAAGAAATGCGAGATGATTTACATGGGTCTGAAACCAGCTCTTGTGGTGGGAGGTGGAGGCATCCGTTGACTCTCCAGAAGACAACGTCTTTGTCTTTCTGTAGACAAGACTTATTTTGTTTTGCTCTCAATTACCTAAAACTTGAGAATTTGATGATTTCAAAGGAAATAAAAAGCTGAACACAAAGGCCAAGAGCGTGGTTCAGGCAGAGTCCTGTTCCCCACCAATGGCGGCCTGTGGATTCATGGGCCTACATGAATTTTGAGTGACATGAACATCTTACAGTACCAGAGGACACCATACTTCCTTCTGCGTTGTCTGAAATGTCAAAGGTCACTGTATTCCTTTACACAGACTTCCTCACTGTTAGAAGAGACATGAAGTTCATTTTTTTAAAACAGGGTCTCTCTCTATGTGTTCTGTTAAGTAATCCAGGCTGACCTTGAACTGCCATCCTCCTGCCTCAAGACCCTGAGGGCCAGGATTACAGGTGTTCCCTGCCACACCTCAGCATAAACTTCATCCTTGAAGGGTCTGCTTTGAGATTTTATCAAGTAAGAGATGAGGAATTTATGAACAGAATTGAACTGCCATCCTCCTGCCTCAAGACCCTGAGGGCCAGGATTACAGGTGTTCCTGCCACACCTCAGCATAAACTTCATCCTTGAATTGAGATTTTATCAAGTAAGAGATGAGGAATTTATGAGCAGAATCATGAGTTTGTGTGGAAGTAGATGGTGCCGAGGCAGAGAGACTGTCTAAGCAGATTAGGGCCGGGAGCAAAGTTGATTTTGTTCTAGTCTGAAGAGGAAATACGAAAACTCCAGGACGCTAGGCAGTGCCCAGTCTGCAGCTCTGTGGGACAAAGCCTGCAACAGCACCACAGTACTTAGGTGATAACATGCTCCCCGAGCACTTGTGTGGTCTCCATTGTTGCTGGAGAAAGCCCTCCTAGAGTGGGCAGGCTCAGACTAACCAGCGTTCAGAGGTTTTGTGTATAGAATGGGACCAGTTGAATCATGCTCGTTGTTTCAAGCCCTGTGCTTGTTTATAGTTTTCAGCAGGGGAAATGGGGGAAACCATTGAGGTTCTTCTTGTTTTGAGTCAGGGTTTCTTATAGCCCAGGCTGGCCTCAAAATCACTAAGTAGCCAAGGATGACTTTGAATTTATGGTTCTATTTTCATCACCTCCTAAGTGCTGGGGCTACAGGTGTGTACCACCATGCCTAGTTTAATGCATACTGGGGAATCTAAGCCCAGGGCTTGATGCATGTTAGGCAAGCACTCTACCCACTGAGCTAACTCCCAGTTTTGAAGCATTTATAACATGACCTTCTAACGTCCAGGTGTAGGGCTGCCAAAGTCTCAAAACTTGTTCAGGCTTGACCATTTCTACTGTAAAAATGTTGTAGTTTTCCAAAAAATAAACAAATGATGAAAATAGATCATATTTTAAAATATTGGGGACTTTGGGGGGAAATTGCTGCTCAATGTGTATTTTATCTTTAAAGTTTTTTTTAATTTTTAGTTTGAGTGTTTGCCTGCATGTATGCAAATGCGCTACATGTGTGCAGTACCCACAGAGGCCAGAAGAGGGTCTCAGATCCCTTGGAATTACAGACGGTTGTTAGCTACCATGTGGCTGCCGAGAACTCAACCTGGGTCTTTGGCAAGAGCAGCCAGTGCTCTTAACCTCTGAGCCATCTCTCCAGCCCCTTGAGGCCATATTTTTAAAAGACTGCACATGAAGATTTTCTTTTAAAGTATCATTAAAACACTTGTCATTGGAGCTGATAGCCCAGTTTGGTCAGCTTTTGAAGGTGATTTAAAAACTATGCGAGCATATCCTTGAGCCTCCCCAAGATGACGGGGTAAATTTGGCTTACATGGAAGGAACACTGGTTTACGATACACTGGACCCGGTAAAGTCTGGATTTACTCAAAGACAGTGAAGCAGGTGACTCCAGTCACAAACTGTGCCACCTCGTCAAGGTGCTGGAGATGAGTGGCATGCAGCACGGGTCCAGGAAGAACCAGTTCTTAGCACAGTGTTTGCATGATAGGGTAGGCCGACATACAGGTGCCGTGCTAACCTTTGGATCTCCTTCCACTGGAGTGCCCGTCCTCACTGTGTGAGCCTCATTTCTCCAAGAGGAGAGCAGAGAAGACGGAATTAGGACCTGGTGTGTTGAAGTCAGAGTAGAAGGAGTTGGCTGGGAAGCAGAACCATGGTCGGGAAGCACAGAAGGGAGGCCAAAGGTGAGGAGCTGGGAACCAGTGGTGCTCCAGGCAAAAGGTCTGTGAGGAGAGGGCAAGGCAGGGCAAGGCAGAGAAGATGGAGAGAGTCTAGGAAGGAACACAAGTGAAGACCAGTCGTGAAACTGCTCTGAGATTAGCACTGGGGACCCCAGAGCGTGCAGGTGCTATCTACTGAGGACTTACAGGCATTGCTATCAGAACTGCTTTATAAGGAAGAAAACTGAGTTCCTGTCAGCAAACCAGACTGTTGACAGCCGGTTCCTACAGTAAACTGTAGATGGTGTAGACAGATGATAAACCAGGGCTGATGAGGGCAGGAGATTGGCAGAAACCTAGTCCTTTCAGGGTGCCATGGTAATTCAGAGACCATGGGTCTAGAGAGATGGCTCAGCTGTTAAAAAAGCTTCCTGCTCTTCTAGAGGGGTCATGACTACAGTTCCCGGTATGCACATCAGTGGCTCATAGCTGCCTATAACTCCTGCTCCATGGGATACAACATCGTCTTCTGGTTTAAGTGGGCACCTGCATACACCTTCACATACACAGACACACACACACACACACATACATACACATAAATAAAAACATTTGAAAATGCAGAGATGCCCCCACTGGTGCACGACTGTTACTGTGTGACCACTTTGATCGGATTTGAAGCCTATTCCACACGAGCGAATTTCATGCCTGGTACTGTAAGCCTGGGTCATTAGCCCTTGGGTAGAATCTGCTATTGTCAGTTTGCTGAATGGTTATAATGTCAGATTGCCTTCTGAATAGCTGCTTTCACACCCATAGACCTGGGCTGCTCTCAGCCTTGGTCAGGGAAGCTTCTTTTTGCTGTGGGCAGCAGTCACCGGAGAGATGAATAACTGGTCAAAGTGCTGAGAACAAGAGACTGAGTGAGTGAGTGCGCCCGGGAGCTGCTCAGCCCTAAACAGGACATCTATTTTAACCCCCACCAACACACAGGGAGCATCGTAGAAGAGGAGGTGGAAAGTGTTTAAGAGGGGGAGGATGGAGAGGGTGCTATAAAATGATGCTTTCTGACATGACATGGCTGTCACACTCAATAAACTCACAGCAGCTGTGGTTACCTGCACAAGATAAAGCCAGCCCACATCCCAGCACAGATGGGGTAGAGGCCTCTGGGCTCCACCCATATGGAGGAACTATTGGCAGTGGATATTTTCTTGGGGAGGGAGATTCGCCCTTTTTTATTTTATAATTTTATGTGTATGAGTATATTGCTTGCATGTATGTAAGTGCCTACATGTATGTAAGTATACGCCTGTCGTGCAATGCCCACAGAGGTCAGAAGAGGGCATACCTGGAATTGGAGTTATGGATGGTTGTTAGCTGCCATATGGGTGCTGGGAACTGAACTTGAATCCTCTGCAAGAGCAGTCGGTGCTCTTAACCACTGGCCCATCTCTCCAGCCCCCTGGGAGAATCGTTTTTTTATTGAGGATGTGACTGCTGGTAGACTGCGCATGCTCCGGTGCATGGCCCCACACCCATACACACAGTGGCAGTGCCAACTGGACTTAGTGGATTATCAAAAAAAAAAAAAAAGCTCATGAAACTGGGAGAGGACATGTTGAGAGAGATATGGGGGATCTGGAGGCAGAAGGGGGTTAGATATGATCCTATTTATATACGTTATACAAACGGATCAAAAATAAGGAAAAATTTAATTACATTTGTCTTATATCACTTGAGTTATATTTAAAATATAATAATTGTTGAAACTTTTAAAATAGAAGGCAATGCCAGACCAAAACTGAATCCTTGATAGATTTCAGGGTCTGCTCTCTGAGTATCTTCAGACAGTTCTGTACTGTGTAGGCCTAGACATGGCCTTCTTAGACTTTTGAGAGGTAGATCAACTCAGAAAAAATGTGTTAACACATACACACATTCTTTTGATGCAATTACAGGCATGTTACAAGCTCCATAGAGATATCTTTAGCCTTCATCAATAAGAAATAGGTTGATTGGTGATTACAGAGGCCTCAGCTTCGAGGTTTGATTGATAGATTTGAGGTTGGCACATAAAAGGATTTGTTTATGTATTTAATACAATGTGGGTTTTATCGGACGGCCCAAACTAATCAATACCTTTCGAGGTAAAGCTGTATGGAAACAATGAAATGTTAAAGATACATTAAAACGCTGTTGAATACACACACAGTTTTCTAAGGTCCTAAAACATTACAATGGATTTGCAAAGGACATCTGAATGTGCCAGGGTACTTTAGCAATAAGCCTGGGTGTACGGAAAAAAAATGAATTTTCAGAGGGTTGAAGGAGAAGGAGGGAGGAAAAGACAGGAAAATAAATTATGTCAGTGTTTCGGTACTATGGTTAAACGAACATTTACGGGACACTGTAGTTGGAAGACATCAATCTTTTCAAAGAAATAGTTGCTAAGACCTAAGGAATATCATTATGTTTTATTTTTAATTACATTTAAAAACTTTAATCTTTTTCCTCATTTTTACTAGTTCTTTTAGAATTTCACAGCTTTGTTTTGATCACATTCACCCCTACAGCTCCAGGTCCAGTCCCCTTTACCCACCAACCCAGCTTTGTGCCCCCTCTTTCCCCTAAATCCTTCAAGTCCAATTTGCATGCCCATGCTCTCTCGGGAGTAGGGCCATCCAGTGAAGCATGCAGACTTCCAGGGGAACTAACTCTCCATATCCCAGCAGCTGCTGATCACCAGTAGCTCCTCAGCGAAGGTAGGACTTTGTGCTGCCCCCTCTCCATGCTTGGATATTGTATGGCTTGGTCTTCTGCAGGTCTCAATTGTTGTGAGTTCATATGTTCATTCCCCGTTGCATCCAGAAAGCACTGCTCCCTGTAGTCATCCACCACCTCTGGCTCTTCCCATCTTCCCACCCCTCTTCCTCAATGACCCCTGAGCCTTGGGAGGAGAGGGTGTGATACAGTGTCCCAGTTAGCGCTGAGCACTCTGCAATCTGTTATTCTCTGTTCCCTGATCAGTTGTGGGTCTCTGTTGATCTTTACTGCCCAAAGAAGCTTCTCTCTTGAGGGCTGAGAGATTTCCATCAATTTATGTGTAGAAGAATGTCATTAGGAGTCATTTAAAACTTTACCAGTTTAGGAGGAGAATAACAGGCTCTCCTGTACTGCCTGTGACTGCCTGGCCACAGGTTCTTGGTTCCAGTAATGGTGCAAGGTATGGGTTCTATCTTGTAGAGCAGACCTTAACGCTAATCAGAAAGTGTTTGATTACTCCATGACACTTGTGCCACTATTGCACCTGAGGGCATATCTTGCCAGGCTTATGTCACTGTAGCTCACAGCGTTCACAGCTGGGTAAGGGTAAGGATTACTTTTCTCCTCTGGTAACATACATAGCGCCTTCCAGCACTATGAAAGCTAGACAGTAGGAGAGGCACTGTGCTTATGTGGATGTCAAAGGACAATTTTCAGTACTTTGTTCTCTCCTTCCACCATGTGGGTCTCAGAGATCAAACTAAGGGCATCAATCTTGGTAACAAGCACCTTTATCCACTAAGCCATCTTGCCTGCCCTGGGAGTACAGGTCTCACCATATGTAAGGCATAGAATTCACGTCCAGAGTGTGAGTACTTTGTGGTGAACAGCACAGCAGAGATGGCCGCTCACCTGGCCACCTCAGCCTCCCTGAGCATTCCTGTAAGGGATGGACAGTAACCAGTGCAGAGGTGGTGTGTCATCCCAACCCAGCAGAAAATAGAGCTAGCTGCAGCTTCCATCTACAAAGGGGCTGCTCGCAGTGAGCAAGCCGAAGGTGCCAGCAAGGGATACCCAGAGATGAGGTACAAGCCCTGGAAGCCATTACCGCCCACAGGTAATGGAGAGAGAGGTGGAAGACAGGGGGGCTGTGGCAAGGGCCTCCTCAGTGGAATTGTGGTCATGCAACCTGCGCCCCATCAGGACATGGCTAGAATCCCGAGAAGGGAGCAGAGAGGACAAAGGGCAGGGTGCCCCCAAGGCAGCAGCCGTAGCAGCCTCACCAGGTGCCGGGGTCAGCTCTGTCTTTGGAGAAGACAAGTTGTGGATCTTTCTAGTCACCATCACCATGTCCTGTTCTGAAGACGCTGTGCTTTAAAGCTGTTACTTACTGGAATTCATTGGTGGATCCCAGACACACTGAGAACTGTTAAAATACAACTTTCTTGGGGAAAAGAAGGGACAGGACTTGAAAGTTTTGTAGAAAGAGCGCCCTCCCCATATCGCCCTTTCTTGCATTTATCATCAGAACTGTTACTGAAGACAGAGAGTAAGGCCGTGGATGTTTGAATGGGCTCGAGGTGCTGTGCACGGTGGTCATAAACACACGGCTTGGACTCTGTTCCGGCCCGGTTCTTTAATGGTGCTCATCCCGTCCTCCAGTCCTCTTGCCCCAGCTTCACTGGAGAATTCTGTGTTCAGAGACAAAGTATGTTAGTAAAATATTAAGGGTAAAGGCGCAGCAATAAGAAAGTCACCAAGCTGCCCGTGAGAAGGAACATCGCACCTCACCGTGAAGTTGTTGCCATCACTGTTACACCGAAGGGCTCAAGGCTTGTTGCCCTTTTGCTTGTTTCGGGTTTTGGGACAGGGTCGCGCTGTATCTTGAGCTGATGTAGACCAGGCTGGCCTTGGAGATCCACCTGCCTCTGCTGGGATTAAACACGTGTACCACCAAGCCTGGCTAAACATCTTGGTTTTTAAAGGAATTCTTGAAATATTTACTTGGAAATAAAAAGCTCTGACTTTAATGTAATTTCCTTTAAATCACAAATATGTAATTAAAGTGAATGGCCCCATTTATAGACACTGATGGTATTCTCAGGTATGAATATTTGATCCACATTATGGGTATTAATAAAGGAAAACACACAAGAGCTTACAGCATAAAATAAGTTCCCAAAGAGTCTGTCACTAATGAGTATTAATTTGATAGATTTCTTTTTCTTCTTCTCAATATGTGTGTGTCTCTAAAAAGAAATTAAAATGCTCTGGCCTTCATTAATACTTCCAAATTACTGTAGGCATCTTATACTAACATTTGTTTCATCAAGAACACATTAGAGAGTTTGCTTTCTTGCTATCTTTATATTTTTAAAAACTTTAGCCGGGCATGGTGGCACACACCTATAGTCCCAGGACTTGGGAGGCAGAGGCAGGTGGATCTCTGTGAGTTCAAGGGCAGCCTGGTCTACAGAGTGAGTTCCAGGACAGCTGGGGCTACAGGGAGACCCTACTTCAAAAAGACAAAAAAAAAAAAACTTTCTTGATTTTTATCAGTAAAATGATTGATATTGAACATTATTCATATTTACATAATTATTGTTTGTCTATTGAACCCCTTATTTATATCTTTCACTCACTTCTGAAGGGATCATTGGTGTTTTCTGTCTTGATTTATAAAAGTTCTTTGTATAGAAACAGTTGTTAGAAAAGATCATCTTGGGGGCTGGAGATGGCTCCATGATTAAGGTCACTGGCTGCTCTTGCAGAGGACTCGGGTTCAATTCCCAGCACCCACATGGCAGCTAACAACCATCCATAACTCCAAGTCCAGGGGATCCAACACTCTCTTCTGACCTCCTGGGGCATTGCATGACACACGTGCACTTACGTACATATGGGCAGTACACTCATACACATAACTAATAAATTTTTTTTTAAAGATCATCTCTCTTGTTAGCAGCAACAGGACTGAGTCAGTCACCATTAGATGGTGTCTGTTTTCTGTAGCTTCTGAACAGGAGGTTTTGTTCTTGCATTTACAGGAAAAGCAAATTTATAAAGAGAGCTATCAAATTTCTCATCACTTAAGTTGTTTAAGCAAAATACTACTTTTGGGCAAGTGCTTGGTGAATCTTGATTTAGAAACGTTTATGCCTCAAGGACTACTTTGAATTTCCCTACATGAAGATACACATCCACTACTGAGAGACTAAAGCCCCATTTCCTCCTGAGCTGGATCAGTAAACACAGGGCACTGGTGACAAAATACGGTACATGAGGGAAGGGTGTGAGAGCTGGTGGCAGAATATAGTCTGTAGAAAGCTAGAAGGAAGGAAAAAAACGGGCATTTCCAAACGAAAGCCAGTTTACCTAATTTTAGGCATTTTCATGAACATTTTCAGCTTTCTTGAGATCATGAGGCAGCCTTGAAACACAGACCCATGGAACTGAAGGGGAAGGCAAGGGATGTCAGTCATGGCTTGAATTGTAGAATGGAATTCTTAGGGCTCTTGCAGTCCTTCTTAACGGTGACTTGAATGTCTTAAAGCACATAATCTTTGTTCTCACATTTCTTCTCTGAGATTAGACATAAAGAAATCCTTTGTGGCCTGTCTGAGCTGGTCTGCATTCCTTCAGGGGCTTGGCCAGTCTTCTGTGTGGCGCCTATTTCAGAATGGCAGCCAGCAGCTGTGCATCGAGACGTCTTGTGACTAGTCCCAGCTGCTGTAAAAGGGAACAGTCTGCCTTGGCTGTGGACGAGTCTTTGGGTTCAGAGCACAGGCAATCCCTCTGGGACCCGTCATGTACCACAAGATCATCAGTATTCCCTGGAGGGAGAACGAAGATGAGTCATTTCTGGCTCTTAGAACTTCTTCCATAATTTGTTATGTCAGCAGCTTCCTGCGGAGGGAGACTTTATCCTGGCTCGTGCCCGTGTCCCCACTTCAGTACCCACCCCCCCCATTTACTAGAAGGCCCACTGAGGGTCAGACTGGGATTCCACTGTCGTACCAGGCCAGGCGGCCAATGTTCAGTTTAGCTCTTCCACACCCCTCCTCTTCGCAGATCCTTGCAATCCCTTTGTTTTTTAAGTCTTGTGACCTGGCTTGAGCTGTTCCTTTTGCTGCCTGTCCTTACACTTAAACGTGTGAACATCCCCCACGCGGTGACCTCCTGCTACCCAGACCCTGTAGAATTGCCGTGCACAGCCATTCCCACTCATGTGAGTCCAGATTTCTCTCTGGCACTTGATTTCCCCTCCGCCTCCTTCCCAGAATCCTCCTCCTTCTCTGTGGAATGCAGACTGCTCATGCCAAAAGGAAGCTGATTGAGTGATGCTTGTTTTTACCTTTCCCCTTCCACTCTCTTGGTTCTGAAGCTCTGATCCTCTTGCGCTTTGGACTGTTAAACTCCTTTTTTTTTTGGCCTGATCAGCACCTTGGAGGTTGGGCTAGAGGTTAGTTTACATGTCTCTGTGGAATGCAGACTGCTCATGCCAAAAGGAAGCTGATTGATTGATGCTTGTTTTTACCTTTCCCCTTCCACTCTCTTGGTTCTGAAGCTCTGATTCTCTTGCGCTTTGGACTGTTAAACTCCTTTTTATTTTGCCTGATCAGCACCTTGGAGGTTGGGCTAGAGGTTAGTTTACATGGCCTAAAATAAATTGGTTTCTAAGATAAGGTAGTTCCCGCCCTTCTCAGCTCTCACACTCCTTAAATATGTCTGTTCTTGATCATTTTCTCTGGTGTGCCCTGATTCTCTGCCTTACTTTGTTTGCATTTTGTTGTTCTTTGCTGAGATTATTTCTAGGTTTTTGCTGAGTCTCCATAAGTCTGTTTCTTATTAAATAAACAACTGTGATAAGTCATGCAGAAATCCTAACAGAAGAGGCATGCACAGTTTCCTAACCCTCTGAATGCCTCACTTTCTCCTGAGGTTGCAAGGTCAGTGGCGAACAGAGTTAATAGCACAGCATCATTGCTGTTTGAAGTCTTTACTGCTGATTCTGTGGAGAAACCTGTATTCTAATCCTTTGGGGGTTTTCCCAGACTCATAGTTCCTGCCTTACGAGTTGACGAGGGACCGTGGGTCCTTGGTACTTGGATGTGCATCCTACCCTCTTGTTCTTAAATCTCCCTGAAGTTGTGATGAGGATACTTCATCTCCCATCAGAACTAAACAGTGATACTGAAAACTGTCTCAAGGTCGTTGGTCACCGTGCTCACCCTGTGGCTTCCTCATGGCGCAGACATGTCTCCAGTGTGCTTTCCCTATTGGCCGAGTCTCATTCTGACAAATAGAATTTGACAGAAGCTTAATGTGGGGCTTCATGGCCTTTAGAAAGGTTCCCTGTCTGATCTCCTGTTGACTGTTATGGGGGTAATTTTTTTCTGGCTTAAAACAGGGTAGGTAAGGATGCCTTTATGCCTTACCCTAAAGCACTATATCTGGTTAAGAAAATTTAATTTTTGTCAACCTGACACAAACTTAGATGTGCCTGGGAAGAGGGACCCTCAGTCAGGGAATCTCCTCCATCACACTGGCCTGTGGCCATGTCTGTGAGGCTTCTTCTTAGTTGCTGTTGGAGGCCGGCACTGTAGGTGGTGCTGTCCCCGTGGACCTGGGCTGGGTAAGGGGAGTAGCTGAGCAGGCCAGCAAGCAGCGTTCCTCCATGGTCTCTGCTTCAGCCCCTCTTTGCTTTCCCTGGATGATGGACTACACCCTGTGAGCCGCAGGAATCCTTTCCTTCCCCAGATTGAGTTTGGTCATGGTGTTTATCACACCAGTAGAAAATCAAACTTGGACACCAGGGCACCATCTGGCAAGTCAGAGCTGCTTGCCAGCTCACTGCCTTAACCAGAGCATGGATTCCTCCGCTCCCTTTGGGACACGTTCTCTCTGCTCTTTTATCCTGACTCAGTTTATTGGGATTCTTGAAATCTGAAATCTGTGTTACTGGCCTCAAAAGAAACAGAGTGCATCGACCCCTTGTCCTGTTTCATGCCTTTAAAATAATGCCTGGTCAGGGTTAATCAGTTCAGGTTCTTTCTACCTCTTCATAAAAGATACATCTTTGTTTTTAAAATGTTACATTGCTGTGTTCCTTGGCCCATGTAAACCTTTTATTTTTTAAACGAGTCTCTCACAGGAGGCTAGAGAGAAACTTTTTCATACTAAGATAGATACTAGAAGTGACTGGTCACCCACAGGTTGAATTCATTTCTGTTGATCACAAAAGGAGACTTTCCAGCCTAAAGGAAAAGCGATCAACGTAATGAACAGTTGGTGGGATGTAATTCCAGGCTGTGACTTGACTCAAGGAAGATTTAAGCCAAATCCCATCAGAAATATCCCCAAAAGCCCATTATGCAAAAAACACCAGTGGGGCAAACCCCGATTTCCATTTATTCTGATTTAAAAAAAAAAATCACACATTGACTGTGTGAGGAGCAGAAGGGAGAGGCCAATCCGAGGCCTGGAAGGCTCTGCTGGTCAGCTAGGCTTTCCAGGCTGGTGGGGCCGACAGTGTGGCAGCACATTTGGATTTAGGTTCTTGGAAACACTTTAGCGTTCAGATGAACTACATGTCATGATATGTGCAAAATAAGGTTGCCAGGTTAGTGTAAAGACATTATAATGGGAGCTGGAGAGATGGCTCAGGGTTGCAGAGAACCTGAGGTCAGTTCCCAGCATCTATATGCAACAGCTCACGACCACCTGCTCTAGGGGGATCCATTGCCTCTGGCCTCCATGGACAGCCACACACGTGCACATACAGAAACATGTAAACATAATTAAAAATAATAAAAATCTAGAAAACAGATCTCTTGGGGCTGGAGAGATAACTCAGCAGTTAGGAGTACTGACGCCTTTTGCGTCATACAGCTAGGTATGACTCCAGTTCCAGGGGCACCAACATTGCATGCCTATGGTGCACTTACATGCATGCAGGCAGTGAACACATATGCACAAATTAAAAATAAGTGAAGAAAGTCTTGAAAACATTGTAACATTGCTGTACACTAAAGAAAGGCACATTTGTCAGGAAGTGCAGCCAAAATGTGACCAAAGCATGTTCCTGTCACTGTCATCAAAATGCCTGACAGCAACAGCCCGTGGAGGCAGCTGTTCTCAGTCCTTGCTCACCCAGGCCCGTGTACTAGAGCAGAACTTCATGGTGGCGGGACTGTGTGTGGGAAGACAGCTGTTCCCATCCTGGCGGGAAGGAAGCAGGGGGCTCACAGGAAGTAGCCAGTGGTAATGTGTTCCCAAGGCCCCAACCCCAGTGAGCCTATTCCTTCCAGTTTAAGTCCCACTTCCTCCAAATTGCCACAGCCTCCCCCAAAGAGCTCCACCTGCTGGGGGAGGCATTGGAAACACAAAGCCTGATGGGAACCTTCTAGACTCAAACTATAGCACCAAACTTTATTACTTCTACTTCTCTCCCCTTTCTCTGTCCATTCTTCCTTTCCTTCCTCCTCTTCCTCTTCCCCCCTCCCTTCCTCTCTGCCTTCTTCCCCTCCCCCCCAGTCCTCCCAAGACTCTCAGTGGCATCTGAGGTAACAGAGCTTGTCGTGGGATGACTGTGGAGTCACATACCTTCACCACCACAGGAAGGAAGTTTGAGCTGATTGCAGAGTCAAAAACACTAAAATTAGCACCTGGGTGAGGTGCGCTGGCTGTAATCTGGCCTTCCTTTGTGTGATTAGCTAGTACCCCTCAAAGGCTTTTTTTTGAGACTTGATACATATTGACCACCCCCCAACCAAGAAAAATCTAAGCTTAAGGCTACAACCTTGCTTATACAGTTGACTATCCCTAATCTGGAAATTTAAGCCTGAAATGCTTTGAAATCCAGAGCTCCTTGAGTGCTGACCTGAAGCCAGCATGGGAACCACAGGGCCTCTTGTGAGGGCCACAGTCTAAGACAGGTGTGCTAGGCACAGCGAGTGTATGAGACAAGTGAACTTGGCCTTTGCCCTGGGCCCTGGGCTGCAGTCGCCTCTTTTCTGCAAAGTCTGAAGAGAAAATGGGAAGTTTCATAGTCCCAAGTGTTTCAGGTAAAGGAAACTGGATTTTATTCTCTAAAAAGCCATTATACTGCCTAACAACCATGTAATTACTGTCGTTGGCAACAAATTTCAGAGCAAGTCAGAGCTATGGCCCTCTACCTATCAACACTGACCGCTCCCAACTGCCTAGCCCCCTACTGATGTCCCTGTTGGTGAGAGACAGAGAAGGGGGGCGGAATGGAGAGAGGTCACTCTCCAAGCCAGTAGAGTGAACTCTCTGTGCAGCTCTCTTCTTTATGGACTTAATGCTGGTTGGATCGTTTTGGTTATGTGTGTAAAACATACCAAGGCCTTGTGCAGCTCTCTTCTTTATGGACTTAATGCTGGTTGGATCGTTTTGGTTATTATGACCTGTCAGGTCAGAATGTGGCATCTTTTCCTATAAACAGTGAGTGCACAGTGGGTTCAGTCTAGCAGGGTGCTGCCTGTCTCTCTCTGACAGAGAATGAACAACTGAATTTGAGGTAGGGAGTGACTTTTCACTCAGCAGTACTCAATCACAGAGACGGTAGGGTAGCTGTCCATTGTCACTGAAAGACTGATTGACAGCCTAATGTGTCAAGAGCACGCAACTGTCCATCCTGTAATGAATACAGTGTCTGAACGAAGTGTTTTCTGGGGTTTTCTGTGGAAAGGAGCCAAGTGGAAGGAGCTGTAGGCCTGAGGAGAAAGGAGGGTTGGGAAAGCCTGAGGCCTCCAGGGATGGCAGTGCTTGTGAGGATGGAAGCCACAGGGCAGAGATGAGAGCCTAGAGATGACCTTAAAACAAAGCCTCAGGGGCTGGAGAGATGACTCAGCAGTTAAGAGCACTGGCTGCTCTTGCAGAGGACCCAGGTTTGATTCCCAACACCCACATGGCCACTAACAACTGCCTATAACTCCAGTTCCAGGGGAATCTCATGCCCTCTTTGACCTCCGTGGGCATTGCACAACACGGGTGCACTTCCATACATGCAGGCAATACACTCATACACATAAAATTTAAAAACAAAACAAAGCAAAGCTTCACTTAGCTTTAGGAAGGCATCTCAGCTCTTTAAAATGTTTACTTTTATTGAAAATATGCTTTTAGCTGGTGTTCTTTTTTTTTGAGACAGGCTGTCCCCATAGCCCCAGCTGGCTGGAGCCTGCTATGGAGACCATACTGGCCTCCATCTCAGAGATCACCTGCCTCTGCCTCCTGAGTGCTGGGATTAAAGGTGTGCGCCACCACACCCAGCTATAGCTGGTGTTCTTAAAACAACAACAACAAAACATTGGCTTATCTCGTCTTGATGAATTTACAGATGGAAATCACAGGAACTGCTCTGTGGACGCGTTCAGCTGCAGGAAACGGCCAGTTCCCTGTCCTCTTAGGTGGTGCGTACAGTAGCTCCCGCTCGCTCGTTCTGGTTATCCTCAGAGTTGCGTTTTACTGTGAGGGTGGCTGCCGTCCAGGCTCCTCTCTTCCTTAGGAGAGGACACATCTGAGAGACAGGAACAGATGAGTGCAGGGATCTGAAAGGCACCTCTGACAGGCCTGACACTAGGATCAAATCAGTGAAGTCAGAGTTATTTTGGGAAGGGCAGGGCAGATGGTCACCTTGGAAATGCGGAGCCCTCTTCTGTAGCTCTGCCCTGCACTTCGATTCCCTACAAGAAAGCTGTCAGTCTGTTCAGTGGCAGTGAATATGCACCGCTTGGCCAACGCTGCCTGTTAAAACCAAGCAAGGCATGAGAACTTGAGAGACATTCAAAAGTCATGAATGCTGTTTTTACAGTAAGTATTTCAAAACCACCGTGCCTAAACTAGGAGTGTTCTTAGAGTAGTTGTGAGGAGGGGAACTGATACATGTGTTCCCAGGCCTCTTTCCGATGCATCTGACTGATGTTCATTTTGTGTTTATTAATGTGGTTAATACTTGGAAGTTTTTGTCACGTATTTTCAGAAAGATTCTGAATGAAACACTCATCCTTTGTGGCTTGTCACCGACGAGCTTAAACTGTAAACTGTAACAGACACTGTACCTCAGGAATTGCGGAATGAATGAGGCCCAGTCTGAGTAAGAGTGCACATCCTGTGTACTTCTGCACAGAGGAGGCGCTTAAACTGTAAACTGTAACAGACACTGTACCTCAGGAATTGCGGAATGAGTGAGGCCCAGTCTGAGTAAGAGCGCACATCCTGTGTACTTCTGCACAGAGGAGGTGGGAATGGGACAGGAGGGGAGTGCGATGCCACCAGCCATGGGAGGGAGTGGCCTGCCTGCAGGTGCTACGTTCCTTCTTCTCGTTCGCGGAGTGCGATGCCACCAGCCATGGGAGGGAGTGGCCTGCCTGCAGGTGCTACTTTCCTTCTTCTTCGTTATTAAGCTTAACTGTTAAGGACCACTTCCCACAGAGAGCACGGTCTCCATCTAGGAGACAGTTTGATTGTTAGGTGTTGGTGACAGCATGTACACACGGCTGTGTTCATTGGTAAGTTACTTTCTGGCCACTAGGTGGTGCTCATTCACTTTCAAAAGCTGTGCTTGCCGCTGTGTTTTTGTTCTCTAGATGGACAGAGGTGGACAATCATATTGTTCCTGAACTGAATCAGAGAGTCCCTGTTCCTCTAAAGATGCAGGTGTATAATATGAATTGTAATGTGGTTATTCAACCTATAAAGTAACAGGTCTAAAAGTGAACATTTAGAGAGAGAGAGAGAGAGAGAGAGAGAGAGAGATTTATTTATATTCTGCAGAATCAATTTCCCATTTGTGTTGGGCCAATACAGAGATTATTATGACATTCTGGTGGTTTGATCAGTTTTGTCATTGATTTAAGAATCCTTTGGGTAAGCTAATGAGATGCTGACCCTGGGTCATCCCGGAGCCTGGATTGTATAGCAAGTGCTGTAAATGTATGACACACGCGCGTGTTCTGAGGGATCCTGGGTTCTCCCCACCCCACTGGCAGTGGGTCCTCAGTACAGGCCAAAGTTAGTGCAAGCAGCAACAGGAACTTGACACTTGACTGCCATTTTGAATGTGGATAGCACTCTGTATAACTGTGAGCTGGAAGGGTTAATTCCTGCAGATCTGGAGATGCCATAGGCTCTCCCAGTTTGTGTGGCTGGGCATCCCTCGTGCCTGCTTTTATGACCCTGGACTCACAATATGTGACAGATTTTGAGCAATCTGAAGCCATTTCAAGTGTCAGGGGAGGACTTAAAAGACAAGATGAGGAGGAGGCTGCAGGGATGACTCAGCAGTTAAGAGTACTGGCTGCTCTTGTAGAGGACCCAGTTTTGATTCCCAGCACTCACATGGCAGCTATCAAACCATCCGTAACTCCAGTTCCAGGGGAGTTGACACCCTCTTCTGAACTCCGTGGGCATTACACAACACGGGTGCACTTACATACATGCAGGGAATACCTCATATACATAAAGTAAAAATAATATATAAAATAGTTTTTAAACAAGACAAGGAGAAGAGCCTGAGGTAGGAACAGCTGCTCACCGAGGGGATAGTGTGGGTACAGTGGGGTTGGAGTGATGGGATTACTCAGTGAGGTGCAGCTGAGGATGCCTCCCCAAGGGCCAGCCCATCCTGGCACTGCATTCAGAAGTTGCCTGGGTGTGGCCAACTGTGACTTCTCACCCTGGTCCTCAGTATTTAGAACTCAGTATTTAGGTTTCTCCTCCCTTCACTTCCCTGTACTCTCCCTGTCTTGACCCCCTGGTGAGGGTGGGTGCTTATCCTGGAGAACTGGTACTTTAGAAGAATAAAAGGATTCTGGCAGAAGGCACAGAAGTTGTGGCGGTTCCAAGGAAACGTTCAGTGACCCATCTCTGTCCTGCGCTGGACATAAAGGACTGGGGCATCAGGAAACTAGGGATGCTCAGTGGTGGGATGATCATGACAAATGATCCTTTGATTTATCGCAAGTGTGGATGGGCATAGAACTCTCCATGGTTACCAGGAGTGGGATTGAACATGAAACTGTTTACTGTTACCACTAGTGCAGACAGACACGGAACTCTCCACTGTTTCACTAGTGCAGACGGACACTGAACTCTCCATTGAGAGCTGGTCTTGGTCTGTGCCGAGCTGCTGAATAAGTATTAGGACACTCAGATTGCTGACAGTTTGGGAACCCAGTAAAGGAGAAATTGAGACACACCCCCTAGGAAGAGACTTCTGATGAAGATGGAGTCTCCCTCCGCTGGAAAATTCCTGCTTTTCCAGCTGTTCCCCCTTCCCTCCACCCAGAACTCGCTTCTCAGTGAGCCCAAAGCCCCCGTCCCTTGTGCCTGGTGTCAGTCCTTTCATCCTGTGCACCTGTCACCTTTCCATAGTATTTATGTTTTAATGTGAGATAATTTATTTGAAATAGCTTTGCCTCCTTGCACAACATTCGATATCTGTATGTGTTTGGGGGGTGTTGTCTCCACGGATGCGCTCTCCCATCCCTGGACCACTGCCTGGTGCAGCAGAGATGATCAGACATACCTGCTGAGTGCCTGAGTGCTTTTCTATTTTGAATTCAGTTAAATAAACAAAGCTTAGTAGATATTAGTCACTCAAAATGAACTCTGGAAAAATATCCAATACTCCCAAATGAACTTTGTTTTTCTATTAATCTTGGCCTGTGTGGACGTTTTGTATAATAAATCATCATAGTTTAAATTGGGGGATCCAGATGTGGCGGACATTGGATTATATGGATTATAGTGATCAGATCTCTGAGTGGTTTTCAGGGTCAAGCTACTAAGGCATTTCTGCCTCATTTCTTCTGTAGAAACCTTCGAGCTGGATTTGGATTAAATAAATTACTATATTTAAACCTTTACAATAAGGCCAGTATTGTAGCAGGAAATCAATTAATAAATCAAATTTATAGATGCTTTATAACATGCAATTATTTATTTTAAACAGTTAATTATTTACAAGTATACAATTTAGTTATTTGCAAAAATTAAAGTTAATTGGTTTATCCATATTTCAGAAGAAGAAACACAGATAAACGCAAGTTTGGTAACTTTTCCTCTGCTTGTTTTTATTACAGTGATAACACACATACACAGCAACAAATGCTAGGTTTATTATTGATTCTCTTTGTACATTGGGTCTTGAGTTTTGAAACAGAGTGTGGGGTGCTTTGAGAGTTTCACCAAGTCTTTGTTTCTGATTGCTTGCAGACCCCCACATCAAGGTTTCTGGAAAGAAGGAAGACGTGAAAGAAGCCAAAGAAATGATCATGTCTGTCCTAGACACAAAAGTAAGTGACTGTGGAAATGATCATGTCTGTCCTAGACACAAAAGTAAGTGACTGTGGAGGGGTCTGGGCTACAGAGCCTGGCCCTGCAGGGCCTCTTCCTGCGGTTACAGGAGAACCCTATGGAGAAGGGAGAACCAGGAGGAAGAGACTGTGGGGTTTGAAGAGGTGTGCTTGCCTCTGCAATGGGGGTAAAGTGAATGGGCTCTCTCATGCCAAGTTTTACGCGCGCATGTGTGTGTGTATGCATCTGCACATATGTGTTTGTGTATGTGTACCATTTTCAGAAATGTATGTTGGTCCTGGTTAGTATAGGGTAGCAACAAAGATTGTAGAAATAAGCATATTTGGTTTTCTGAAGCCATAGGGTGCTGCAGCATCTTCTCTCTGTGTCTCTCTGTCTCTATGTCTCTCTGCCCCCCCCTTTTGTGGTGTGTGTGTGTGTGTGTGTGATGGCCTGGAGTCAGATCTTGTTCCTGGCCAGCTTCATTCTCTCCCAGCTCAAGCATCTATAAAGAGCAATAGGAAATCTGACTACCTGAAAACGTGCACTGGTGTATGAGCACAGACTCTTTAAATACCCCGAAGTGGTCATTCCCTTCCAGCCACTTTGCTGAGCACTGCACATCTCCAGAGACCAGTGTGTTTTATGCTCATAGGTAGGTGGTCAGCACAGAGATGTTAAGCAATTAAATCTCAGAGATGGTGGATGGGGAGGTGGTTCAAGCCCAGGCTCTGGTTCTTTTTTGTTTTTTTTTTTAAATTAAAATAAAAATTTTATATGTATGCGTGTATTGCCTGCATGTAGGTAAGTGCACCTGTGTCGTGCAATGCCCATGGAGGTCAGAGAGGCTGTCAGATCCCCTGGGACTGGAGTTACGGACAGTTGTTAGCTGCCATGTGGGTGCTGGGATTCGAACCCGGGTCTTCTGTAAGAAAAACTAGTGTTCTTTGTTGAGCCATCTCTCCAGCTCCCAGGCTGTGGTTCTCAAACACCTGTTTACTACTCTCCGTTCCTTGGAATGATTTCTGTTTTTCTGTGCTTTGTTGTTTTTCTTCTTTTAATTCTAAGAATTATTTACCTTATAAATTTTTAGGATCGTTCTGTCCCCAAAGGAGATGCTTTCCGGTATTTCAGGGGTTAAACTGAAAGAATTAAGTTTAAAAATCAAAATATTTTGCACACAATTAACAATTTTAAGATTTCAGAAGTTTTTAAACTGCTGACTTTTTTTGGGGGGGGCGTCTTTTTTTGAGACAGGGTCTCCCTGTAACCCCAGCTGTCCTGGATTCACTATGGAGACCAGGCTGGCCTTGAACTCACAGAGATCCGCCTGCCTCTGCCTCCTGAGTGCTGGGATTAAAGGCGTGTGCTACCACGCCCGGCAAACTGCTGATATTTTAAAAAATATTTATGTGTGTGAGTGTATTGCAAGTGCACCCTTGTCATACACTGCCCTTGGAGGTCAGGAGAAAGTGTCGGATCCCCTTGAAATGGAGTCCCGGATGGTTGTTAGCCATCTTGTGGGTGCTGGGTATCGAAACTGGGTCTTCTACAAGAGCAGTCAGTGCTCTTAACTGCTGAGCCATCTCTCCAGTCCCCAACTACTGATATTTTAACATCTTGACTTTTATGAATAAGCATTATAGAATGCTCAGTAATGGCCTTGAACATGAGAAAAGATTTTACAACCACCCTGATTCTACATGAAATTCCTCAGATTTAAATACCTGGATTCAAGCTTGGCCATCAGCTACCTCTCCCCCAGGTCTTGGGCACTCCCTTTGCTTTTCTGTAACTGATCTGCTTTGTGTACTCCACGCAAGGCCTTTGGCTCCAGAGGTCTGTGCCTTGTGAACCCCTTCCCACGCTTCCTCCCACAGTGAGAATAGCAGACCTGTTTGTAAAGCTGGACAGGCAGCATTTAGCAGTCACTGTAAGAGGTTGACAGCAGCTCTTTGGATGCCTCTATAGTCATGGTCTGGGGATGTATTTCAAGTCTTGAGTTTTCCATCATCAGAGTCCTACAATCCTCTGACGTGTAACTCTTTAGTCTTGCACTCAAATTTTTGCCTTTTTTTTTTTTATTTAAAATAAATGTTTCATGACTAATGTCTTCAAAAGAATAAAATATAAATACTTTATTTGTAATTGCAGTCAAATGTGTTTAAAAAGCATTTTCTAAAAGTCTGTCTTGGTTAATTAACCGTGTATCTGTCTCTTCCAACAAATTTGTCATAAAGTGAGATTTTTTTAATGAAGGAGCGTAGAGGGCTGGAGCGGTGGCTCGCAGTGTAGAGCACCGGATGCTCCTGCAGAGGACCTGGGTTCACTTCCCAGCACCCACCTGGCAGCTCACAATCATCTGTAACTCCATTTCCAAGGGAATCCAACGCCCTCTTCTGACCTCTGCAGGCATTGCAGGACATGGGTGCACTTACACACATGCAGGCCATACACTCATACATATAAAACTAAAAAAACAAAAAACAACAACAAAAAAACCACCCAGAAACTGAACATGTTAGAGTATGATTATCCTACCGAGAAGTCTCTAGGGCTTCCCACCTAATGGTTTTGTGTCAATACTAAAATGCATTAAGGGCCAAGTGTTTGTGAGCTGTTCCTTTCTTTTTCATGCACCGAAAAGTAACTGTATTTCCACATAGAGCAACCGGGTGACCTTGAAGATGGATGTTTCTCACACGGAGCACTCGCACGTCATCGGCAAAGGCGGTAACAATATCAGGAAGGTGATGGAAGAGACAGGCTGCCACATCCACTTTCCGGATTCCAACAGGAATAACCAGGCAGAAAAAAGCAACCAGGTAATGTCTCTCTACAGCCTGAGTGCCAGTATACAAAACCTGCTGAGATGAGGGTCAGAAGTAATGCTTACAGATGGCTTACAGAGCCTGGCTGTGTGCCCCCAGCAGGGAGGCCGAGGGGCTGTGCGGTTCTGAGGATGAGTCATAGGTAGGGTCTAGGCTCCTCTCTTGACCTCTAAATGGTTCGTTGAGTGTGGTAAAGAATGGGATGGTCTCAAAGTCCCTCAGAACCTAGAGAGCCTGTCAGGCAGCAAAGGGCCTGCAGGTTTGCCTCACCCAGAAGCCTTGCCCAGCTCACTGTCCAGGAGGTAGTCCTCCAGGCCCCTCCAGGTGATCTCTGCACTCCCACAGGAGTGCCTACTTCCTCACAGTGATAGTTACGAGCGCTCTGGTTCACATGTTTCCTCTGGTTCTTTTTTGTCCACATGCAAGCACTTTCCGTGAAGAATAGATGGTACTGTTTGTGTTACTTACGAGTGTCCTCTCTGGGCCAGTCACACGATGACGTCAGTCATGAGGATGACTCAGACTATCTTTTTCTATAGGAACGAATGGTGATTTGACCTTGGGTTCTGTGTGGAAGGGCCTAGGTGGAAAGCCATGATAAAAGTCAAAGGCTTTGTTCAAAGTATCTCGGCTGCTGTGGCATGGCCATTGGCTCTGAGAGCAGTGTTCGGAAACTCCTTTTTCCCACCTGAGATTATTTGCCAGATGGTGAGGAAGAAGTCCAATGTTTAGGGACCCAATCCATCCATAGTCCATATCATGTATGCTGATATGTGTCTGACATGGAAGAGTTTCGTGTCACAGGGAGAAAATTCTCTGAACAAAAGAAAAAGCAGCCTGGCTGTCTGGGGTCTCCTGGGTAACTCTCAGGGACAGTGGAGATCAGTGACCAGGCATCACCAGAGGGAGGGTCTTGTTAAAATCAAATTCTGGTTAAGCTGGTTTGGGTTGGACTAGGGTTTATTTTTCAAGCACCCCAGTGCCCTGGCCTTTACCCACCCAGATCACATGCTGAACAGCATGGATGATACCTAGTGTTCTAGTTTGCTTTCAATTGCTGTGACAAAACACTCAGACTAATACTGACGTGGGGAGGAAAGGGTTTATCTGGCTTACTTCTCCCAGGTCACAGTTCATCACAGAAGGAGCCCAAGGTAGGAACTCAGGGCAGGAACCTGGAGGCAGGAGCTGGAGCACAGGCCATGGAGGAAAGCCGCTTACTGACTTGGTCCCCTGGCCTTTTTTACATAATACAAAACAACCTGCCCAGGGGTGGCACCACCCACGGTGGGCTGGGCCCTCCCACATCACTCAACAATCAAGAAAATGCCCCATAGACATGGCCACAGTTCAGTCCAATGGAGGCAGTTCCCCAGTTGAGGCTCCTCCTACCCAGGTGTGTCAGGTTGACAACTCAAGTTATGTAGTACACCTAGTAAAGCAGGTGTGGGCAGGACTAGAATAAGCCTGTGCTCTCTTATGTTGCAGGTATCTATAGCAGGACAACCAGCAGGAGTAGAGTCTGCCCGAGTGAGGATTCGGGTAACTATGACCTACTTTGATATTGGAAATACATGCCTGCAGAACTTACATAATGAGCTGTTGAAATACCGTAACTTAGTCATATTTTCTGTATGTGGGAAGGACCACCTTCATGACTGCCCTGGTTTCTGTTATCTAGTCTGAGTTTTACTGTAGGTATTTTACTCAGCATTTTAAAAAAATTTTATTATTTTTATTTTATGTGTATGAGTAAATTGCCTGTATATATGTAACAACTCATGTTGTGCAATACCCACGGAGGTCAGAAGATGGTGTCAAATTCCCTTGGAACTGGAAATACGGGTGGTTGTTTGTTAGCTGCCATGTGTGTTCTGGGAATCAAACCCGGGTCCTCTGCAAGAGCAGCCAGTGCTCTTAACCGCTGAGCCATCTCTCTAGCCCCCTTTACTCAGCATTTTTAAACAGCAAGATTCTAGGCTATTTATAAATGCTTCTCCATTAAGAACTTTCTAGAAGTGTTCTGGATTTCATCTGACTCAATTTTCAATGACTTCTAAATGATCAGATGTAGACTTGAAGGAAAAGTGCCACAGGCAGAAGTCTCCTTCCGTTAGAAAAACATTGTCTAGTGTACTTAAGCTTGGGCATAAAGACAGTTTGTGTCCTAAATCCATGTTCAGGATGAGCAGATGTGCAACCCCACCTCTGAGAGGCTGCGGTTTCACAGTCTGATTTGGGTTCTTCTAGGAGCTGCTTCCCTTGGTGCTGATGTTTGAGTTACCAATTGCTGGAATCCTGCAGCCAGTCCCCGACCCCAACTCCCCTTCCATTCAGCACATCTCACAGACGTACGGTGTCTCCGTGTCCTTCAAGCAGCGCTCACGGATGTACGGGGCGACTGTCATCGTACGAGGTTCCCAGAATAATACGAGTGCTGTGAAGGTAAACAGCTTGGAAAGTTCCCGGAGTTGTGAAAGCACAGATTTGAAGTTTTGTTTTCTTTTTTCAGTTATTTCTTGAGAGTGCCCCTTCAAATTGATGATCCTCCTGAGGCCCGAGTTCTAGGATTATTGACACATGCCACCATACCCAGTACAAATTTTATATTTATGGATATTAGACTAATCGGTTTCCAGAATTTTCCTCTGTGCTACCTTTGGGTTCATAGCGTGTGCGAACAGTTACATTTGATGGGATTGTGTCCTTCCTGCCCTTCTCTGCCAGGAAGGAACGGCCATGCTGTTGGAACACTTGGCAGGCAGCCTGGCGTCTGCCATCCCCGTGAGCACGCAACTGGACATTGCAGCCCAGCATCACCTCTTCATGATGGGCCGAAATGGGAGCAACGTGAAACACATCATGCAGAGGACTGGGGCGCAGATCCACTTTCCTGATCCCAGCAATCCACAGAAGAAATCCACCGTCTACCTCCAGGGCACCATAGAGTCCGTCTGCCTTGCAAGGCAATATCTCATGGTAAGGTTGGAAGGAAGTAGTAGCCTTCAGATTCTTGAACTTCTTGGGGTACAGTGTGGTTTTGTGCTGACTCTACTAATCTGATATGTATGAAAGCACTCTGGACCCCAAGTGGTTTCCTGGAAAAACAAAATAAATTAGGAGAATAAGGTTCATTGTGCCTCCGCAAGCTTAATTTCATCGTGTAGGGAAGCAATTTTCTTCTAGTATTTTTCTCAATTAGACTAAGTACAAAAGAGGTTATAATGAAGCAATTGACGGTTTCGTATGGATAGAAGGTGACTATGTTCTGACATGGAGTGCTAGTGTGTAGTTTGTACTGTACAAAAAGAGTCTGCTTAAGCAGAAAAGTAAACATGTTTAAGTTTCATCATCAGAGACTTAGCTCTTATGACTAAGGAGAGATGGCTCGGTTAGTACAGTGGTTTCCACACAGGCACGAGGACCTGACCTCGGAACCCCAGTACCCACATAAAAAGCCAGGTGTGGAGACACGTGCCTGTGATCATAGGGCTGGAGAGACACAGACAAGTGTATCCCTGGGGCTCACTGTCAGATGGTCTAGCCTAATTGACTAGCTCCAGGTTCAATGAGAGACCCTGTCTTAAAGAATAGGGTGGAGGGTCCCACCTCTAGATGAGCTATAGGTCATCATTGGATGCTGAGGGAGGAAGAGTTAGTTTTTCTCCAGTGACAAGCTCCCTGATAAGCTATCTAATTTCAGGTGGGTGGCCCCAAACACATGTACACATGAGCACCATTAAAGGGACTCAGTGTATTTATATGTACACACATATATATGTATGCATGGATATTTACAAATATATGTATGTATGTGTAGCAATAATGGAAGAGAGGACAAACTGAGAAAGATGAGGGAGTGTGGGAGGAGTCAGGGGAACAGGAGGTTTGGAAATGATGCATCTACAATGTTCACGTATGAAACTCTCAAAAAATAAAAAATTAAGATGGAGAATGAATGACAAAGGAAGAAAGCCAATGTCAACTTCTAACCCCACACGTGCACGTACAAACATATCCGCACATAGACTCACACATACTTGCACCAAGACCCACACATGCACCAAGACCCACAACTCTTAGTGATCCAAAATATTTGCATATTTTATAAACTTATGTATAGCAAAAGTACCGTTGAACTAATGAATTTGAATGTCATTAAGGATGAACATCAGTGACTTAACTCGAAGGTGCTCTAAGTTATAGTATTTCTCTCCTTTCTCTGTTTATTTAAAACCGTAGTATGGGGGTTGGTGTGTCGTAACAGCAGATAGCTCTATTGCTAGATTTGCAGACTCTTATTGAAACACAATACATTCTCCTGCTTAGTGACATTTGAATCTATAAGCATCAGACGTGATCTTTGCTAATACTTATAGAATTCAGTTTTGAAGAACTGTCAGAAAATCTAAACCATTGATTCCATTCCTCTGACAGATAAAACGTCTTGTGGTCATTAAGGGCAGGCAATATGAGTTCTAAAAATTCACTTTTTCTGAATGTTGTCTCTCTCACTGTTTGTTTTTGATTGTTAATGTATTACCAGTGGGCAACGTATTCACATAAAGAGCAGTTACGGTTACTCTTCATATTTTCTTATTTTTCATGTTCTTTGGAGATTATGAAAACTCAACTGGTGTTTAAGGATGTCTGGCCTAGCTTGGCTTGCCCTGGCCTCGTCTGCTCTGGCCTGGTCTGGCCCACCAATTTTGCATGTTTTTGAAGTTAAAAGCTCAAAATGTTTGAAAAAGTTCACAGGTTCACTTTCCTACGTTGACCATACCTGCCCAAATATAGATTCATTTTGAGAAATATTACTGTGCAATATGGTAAAGAGAGAGAAATGAAAAGGTTGTACCTACATTTTAACCACATTTTTATATAGTACTACCCATAGGAAAAAATCACTTTTATTTGTAAGTGAAATGCACATGGTATTCTCTTTTAATCTCAGAATGTCCATCATTATCTTGTCCTGATGCACATGCATCAAATGCAGCAACTAGGGGCTTATGCTGAGTAGCATCCTGTGCATCAGGAAGAAAAGTTACATGATTCCTGTCTGTAATAGATTAAGGACCAGGCAGAAATGAGCAGAGAAGAAAATTAAACCTAAACTCTGCAGTGCTAAGGAATCAGACGTGGTTAACAGCTCCGTCCAGGAACGAAGCGCTTACAGCTTGAGCTGCCGCAGAGGGTTGGATAAGAAGCCTCTGAGCTACCACAGCCTGCACGGACTCCACTTCAAGTACACCGAGAGGGTGGCCCTGGCATGGAGGAAGAGGCAGACCCAGGACATGCAGAACCGGTGGGCCAGGCCAGGCCAGACGTCCTTAAACATCATTTGGGTTTTCATTTGGTGGACAGGAAGGGCTCCTCTGTAGGTCATTGAGCCGTAGCTAGAGACCATGAAGAGGCCCTGCCTGCCATCCTGACAGAGCTGAAGTCCAGCTGTTCAGGGCTTTTCCAGAATGGATTCGTAAAAGGTTCAGAGCTGAACCAAGAAATTGACAGTATACGGTTTTGCTCACCCAAACACAGCTTCCTGCCCCTCAGCCTCACCCCGCAGCAGCCTTCCTTGCTGTGGAAGGAAGAATTTACTTTGTAGACGTGTCACTGTCCAGTGTTAAAATGGTCGACTCCTGAGTGACTGTGCTCTTTTCTAGGGTTGTCTTCCCCTTGTGCTGATGTTTGATATGAAGGAAGAAATTGAAGTTGACCCGCAGTTCATCGCTCAGTTGATGGAGCAGCTTGATGTTTTCATCAGTATTAAACCAAAGCCAAAACAGCCAAGCAAGGTTGGTTCGGAGTCTGTGCCCAGAAAAGTGTCTGTGGTCCACACCTGTCCTGTGTTTGCATTTGCATGAAATTAATATTCTAACTTAGACACTTGCACATGTTTAGTTTTATTGGTCCAAATTCATAGCAGTGTTCGTACCACCCAGCTTCCTTTATATACGTATTACTTTGGGAAGCTCGTTTCCGGTAACCACTGTTTTTCCTATAAATACACGAGAAAGAAATGGGTATTTTTAAATTTGCAATCATTAGAAAAATTATGTGTCTGTGTGTAGCTGCGTGAGTTAATGTCACATGTGGTGAATGCCACCTGGGGGGGTGGAGGCCAGAAGAGGGTGGTAGGTCTCTGGTACCTGGAGTTACAGGTGATTGTGAGTCACCCAGTCTGGGTGCTGGGAACTGAACTCAGGTCCTCTGGAAGAGTAGCAAGTGCCCTTAACTGCTGAGCCATCTGTCCACCCCCAGTTAATTTGCAGTCTTAACAAGAGATTAAACCACTCAGTCAGTAAATAGGCTAATGAATGAATAGTTTTCAAAAGATGATGTACAGATGTCACATATAAAATGTTGAGCCTCACTAGTTGTAGTTTTAATGCTAGGTGTGGTGGCTCACACTTTTAATCCCAGTACTAGGGAGGCACAGGCCAGCTGATCTCTGTGAATTGTAGGACAGCCAGGGCTACATAGGAAGGCCCTGTCTCAAAAAACCAAAAAATCCCATACACTGAGATCCAGTTTTACTTTAGTCAGTATGGCAGTTAATAAAATGGCAAATAAGAGCAAAACTGAGTATGTAGACCGAAGGAAACCCTTACCCAGGACAGGTAGGGATGGAAATAAGTCAGGAAACTATGGAAATCAGTTTGGAGCTTCCAACTGAAAAAAAAACAAAAAACACCCTCCTCCTACCCGGCCCCCAAACCAGGCCCCTACCATCCGGCCCAGCTGTCCCACTCCTGGGTGTTTGGCTGAAAGACTTTTAAGCGACAGTCTGCTACCTTCAGCCTTTTCTTAACCAGAGAGTGCCTAAGATTACTTACGTGTCACATGTATACCCGTATTATTTGTGTGGACATATTCTAATCAGTTCATAAAACATTTTCAGAACTTACTATATGCCAGCTACTGTGCTAGCCCAGCCATTTAAACAGCAATTGCTCTTTTCTTTTTCAAACAATGAAACTTTTAGGTAATGAAAATGCTCAACTTTCTGAGATCCTTCCTTCTAAGCTGATGTAGAATTCTAGTAATTTACATGTACAGTAAACGTGCAGTGGGATAAATCTGATGTCAAGTGCCCGTGAAAACACAAGGAGAGACTGTGTCCCTAGGCTACCGTGTGACGGTTGCCACAGCTGTGCAGAGCAGCCTGACCACAGTGCCCCTTCTCTGCGCAGGCTGAGGGTACGGAGCCAGCAGGGCAGTGGAGTCAAGCTCCGGTTACACATGGCAGGTACATGCCCACGTGCAAAGAGGTATCCGGCAGGAGGCACACCAGATTCACAATTGGGTGCCTTTTGGGTAGGAAAAGGGAAAGTTGGGTTGAAATAATTAAGGACATATTTGATTTCTTCAAGAAAACAAGGCTTTGTTCCAGATGCTAAGTACAGAGGTGCTGTATCAATTCCTTTTTTATGTACAGAGGTGCTGTATCAATTCCTTTTTTACGTTAAGTACAGAGGTGCTGTATCAATTCCTTTTTTAT
>NW_008334056.1:786459-881650 GCF_000622305.1 Nannospalax galili | reverse complement strand
GTTAAATACAGAGGTGCTGTATCGATTCTTTTTTACGTTAAGTACAGAGGTGCTGTATCAATTCCTTTTTTACGTTAAATACAGAGGTGCTGTATCGATTCTTTTTTACGTTAAGTACAGAGGTGCTGTATCAATTCCTTTTTTACGTTAAATACAGAGGTGCTATATCGATTCTTTTTTATGTTAAGTACAGAGATGCTGTATCAATTCCTTTTTTATGTTAAGTACAGAGGTGCTATAGCAATTCTTTTTTTATGTTTAGAAACTCCTCAAAATGAAAAGATTTATAAAATGTAACTGTGATGAGTTGATGGAAAGTCTTGAAGAAACAGAAATTCCTGTAGAGCTGAGTTTCCTAGCTTATTGCAGTAGATAAATCAACAGTCATACCTTCCATTTTTAAATTTGTAGATGTTCATGTGTGTAGCACGGCTTATGTGTATATTTTTACATGTAATTTTACATGAGTAAATGTGGTGTTTCCTCTCCAACAATCATACTTCTTTAAAAGAATAAACCTTAAAGGAACAGCTAGCCCTGATCTCAGTGCATATAATGTAGTGAGCTCCAGGTTAGAGAACAGAACATTGATTTTGTGTCTCATGGTTTCCTGGTTGATTAACTTAACTAGATTGGGCTCAAAGAAAAGGCTGGATGAGGGATCTGAGCACATGTGCATACAAAGATGAATAGAAAAACAGAATTCCAGGAGTTCAGTAGAAAACGAATAGATGTCACTGAGGAATGGATTGTGACTAAAGCCTAACTTCATTGTGCCTCACTGGCCAGACTCCACCCCTTAAACTACTTTCTTCATCACAAGCTTCCCCTCTGCCTGGTGCAGGCTTTTGCTCTGGGTTCACATTTCCAGTGTACTACGTTTCTTCACTGAGGCCAACAGAGATTCACTATTTAATTGTTTTAAATCACAGTCTTTGCATAAATGTGTTCCTGAGGGATGGCGGTGCCTGGGGGTCTATAGTTCAACAGTATACCATAGATGTAACGTAAGTGACCATCACAGAACAGACTGTACGTGGGGATGGTGTACTTGGCTCCTGAAGGTGAGATGGAGGCAGAACGTCCCTGTGAAGCCCAGAAGCTGTGCAGAGGGGCCGAGCTCCGATACCAAGAATTTACTAGATTTATTAGTTTCCTGAATAGGAATTCCCATCCCGAAAGGTTGAATGCGAATGGGCCATGTGTGGTTCCTGGGACACAGGTGCAGCACCCCCTAACAGACATTTCACTGCTTTACTGACAGTGTCTAGTGGTTGGTTGAAGGTGTTGCTCACCACTCTGTGGAACCCTCATTTACACTTCCGCCCTCCTCCCCCATTCATTGTATTAGACACCCATGTCACTTTTTTTTTTTCCCATTATGTGTTTTCATAGTCTGTGATTGTGAAAAGTGTTGAGCGAAATGCCTTAAATATGTATGAAGCAAGGAAATGTCTCCTCGGACTTGAAAGCAGTGGGGTTACCATAGCAACCAGTCCATCCCCAGCATCGTGCCCTGCCGGCCTGGCATGTCCCAGCTTGGATATCTTGGCTTCGGCAGGCCTCGGACTCACTGGACTAGGTATAAAATTTATCATTACAGTGGTTCTGATCACTGGGGAAATGTGTGTCTGTTCCCTCTTTCCACCATTGGGGTCTGGGCCTGAATGCCATTTTCTTTGAGCTGTAAGGTGAGGGAAAAGCCACAGAAGCCGATTCATCCAGTCAGGGCTTTTTGTTAGGCTCTGTGGAATTTGGTTGCCCAGATTCTTCTTGTGATGGCGTAAATCATTGAGGTCTGACTTTTATTTTCAGTGACTGTGTTTGTTCTTCTAAATTAAGAATGCCTTTGAGATTGAAGGGAGCCGGCTGACTGTAATTTATGTGTTTGTTCTCTCTTTTGCAATACTGCTATCTGCCCCTGGAGATGGAGATTTTACAGTTTGCTTTTCAAAGAGTAATTGAGATCTGCAGGGGAGGAGGAGAAGGGAAAGGGGAAGCACCTGAACCCACCCCGGGTTAGGCCTAATGAGCCAGAGGCCAGGAGGGAAGATCTTGAACCTTCTTCCTGATCTTGCCATAGTGGCCTCATCCGAGGCTGCTGTCTTACAGGCTGGCCAGGTGCTCTGTCGTGGTTAGGCCCTGTTTATGGGTTTTCTGCCTTGTTCTTCAGTTGCCTTTACACAAAGCCAAGTACAGTAGCCCAGCAAATCACTACACTTTCTTTAGAGTGGATTTGAAACAGGAAAAAAAACCACTTTGAGTGAATTTTTCAAAATTTGTTTTTCTCATATGTATTTTTAACTTTAAAAAGTGTAGTGTAATGGACTCAGTGGTCGAGTGCTTGCCTGGCCTGCGTGATGCCCTCGAGTCAGGCCCCAGCACTGAAAAAAAAAAATTGGTGTGTTTATAGTTTGATTAAGGCCCCAAATAGCTGTGCCAGAAACCTGGACAGTCCCTGGAGCATAGCAATCAATGTCTGTGGCCCAGGACACTGCAGCCAGGCAACTTAGCAGGCACTCGGTTCATCCTCATGGAGACAGAATGAGCACAGAGGCGGAGTTCCTGAATGAGAACCGGTGTCCACAGCCGTGTGCCACACTGTTGCTTCTACTCCCACACACATGCACACGCACACACAGATGCACATTTTATTTTAGGATGAAGCCAGTGTGTGTTCAGAGATCCACAGAACCCTCTAGTAGTAGAGCTTGTCTACTCAGGGACCAGGCAACTGGTCTACCTCAGAAAAATATCCTAGACACTGCCATATGTGAATGGCAGGGAGGGGGTGCTGGGAGCTGATAAAGAGTGGGTCACACAGAGAAATGAAAGCGAGTCCCCCCTTGGGCTGGGGCTTGTCCTGGACAAGCAGGAAATGTGCATGGCACTCGGTGCCCATGGCTGCTGTGCTGGCTTGGGCACATCTGTCTTCCTTTCCTCTTAGCGTCTTTCGTGTATTGGAGACTAAGCTGATTCTTCTGTTGGGTTTGTATAAAGAAAGATTTCCCAGGAGTATTTAAAGAAAAACTGTCACCCATATTTGAGAGGTTAAAAAGTATTCAGTTATATTGATGCTCATTCTAAAGATGATAATGTCTATATTTCAAAGCCTTGAACTTGAGTATATTGACTTGACTTTATCTCTTACAGGTCTGTTGGGACCTACTGCCTTGTCGCTAAACACCTCAACTTCCCCAAACTCACTCCTGAATGCGCTTAACAGCTCAGTCAGTCCTTTGCAAAGTCCGAGTTCCAGCACCCCGAGCCCCACGTTGTGGGCACCCCCACTTGCTAACACTTCAAGTGCCACAGGTCAGTGTCACTTAAGTATAATCAGAGGCATCTCCTTAGACATTGTCTTGTTTCTAAATAAAATTTGCAAGTGATTCGGTTTCTTTAGGTGAAAATTTAGGTTCAAAGCATCCTCCAGCACAGCAGAAATGCCCTGCTGTGTAAATTGGTTGAAAGGAACCAGAACAAAGCAAGGAGCTTTCATACAGGAAGCACATCATCCTCACAGGTGACACACACATCAGGAAAAGCAGCTGTATGCCCAGGCCCTGATGGCAGGAAGGTCACAGACTGAGTGCTGGGAACAGCTTTGTGGGGAGGAACTTGCTCCTCAGTCACGTGGCCAGGCTCAGCCTAACTGCCTTCCTCATCTGTGTGGTGGGGGCATGGGAGTAAATATTGGCTGAAATGGTCTCATTTAACATTTGTTTGTATATTTTAAAAAACCGTTTGTGTGGTTGTACACACATGCCATGGCACTCATGTGGAGGTCAGAGGACAACTTCTTTCTTCATGTGGTTTCCAGGTATCAAACCCAGATTATCATGCTTGGATGCAAGCCCCCTTTACGTATTGAGCCATCTTGTCAGCCATTTATGATTTAATGTTACATCTATTTACAGAGAGTTCTTAAAATGTTCCAAATTGATAGTTTTTGGCTTTTTTTTTTTTAAGAGTTTTGTATTGTTCTAAAAGATAAACAGTTGTAGGGCTGGAGAGACGGCTCGGGAATCTAGGTTCAGTTCCAAGAACCCACATGGCAGCTAACAACTGTCCATAACTCCAGTTTCAGGAGCTCTGGCACCCATTCTGACCTCCGTGGGCATTACAGGACACAGGTGCACTTCCCATGCATGCAGGCCATACACACATACATATCAAATAAAAATAACAAATAATGTATTTTTTAAAGCATTAACAATCGCTTCTGGGTGGCTCCCTGTCTAACACTTCTCTCTAATGGTTACTACAGGTTTCTCTGCTATACCACACCTGATGATTCCATCTGCTGCCCAGGCTACCTTAACCAATATTTTGTTGTCTGGAGTGCCTACCTATGGGCACACAGCCCCATCTCCCCCACCAGGCTTGACTCCTGTTGATATTCATATCAACAGCATGCAAACAGAAGGCAAAAAATTACCAGCCTCTTTAAATGGACACGCACAGGTAATGCCCTTCTGCAAGGTGGCATGGGGTGGGGCGGCATGGCCTGTGCTGTTGGTAGAGAGAGATGCCACTTGCAGCCCGTTTCAGAGTTTACCTGAAGGGATTCCTAAACTGTATTCACGTTTCATTCATGATTTCAGTCTTCAAACATGAAATATGGTGCAATATCCACTTCATCACTTGGAGAAAAAGTGCTGAGTGTGAATCATGGTGATCCCTCCCTGCAGAGCACTGGGCCGGAGCAGACTTCCTCCAAGTCAAACCCTGCAGAAGGTGAGGAACTGAGATAAAGGGGCCTGGGAGAAGTCCCTGCCAGTCCCTCTCATCAGTGTGGCTCCTAGCTGGGCTGAGGGGCCTGGGTCTTTGGGGATTCTGAACTGCTATTGCTCAGTAGTTCTGACCACTCCTACCTCAGCTATGAGGACAGTCAGTATTTTGAATGAAATTCCAGAGAACGTGGTAAAAGATGGGCTGAAAGGAGGTTTCCACAGAAATACCACTTTTCCATCATTGACTAATGGAACAGCATCATCTTACTAAATGTTTCCCTATAAACAGACCCCCAAAAACCTTTCAGAAACAGGAGTGGGGCCTTGAGTTGTTCATTGGAAGAGCATTTGCCTAACCTTTCGAAGGTTTCGTTCCCAGTAGGGAGGAAAAGGACTAAATTTGGGGCTGAAGATATACTCGGTGGTAGATGCTCGGCTAGCCTGCCTGAAGCCCTGAGTTCAAACCCTAGTACTGCAAGAAAGAAAGAGAAAGAAAAAGGCAGGAAGGAAGCACTGAGCTCTCACGGAGTGTGGGTACGTCTTCTGTACCCCCAGCGGTCTTTAGGGAGCACGGATTCTTCAATTTGAGATCCTACACCAACATGAGTTTGCCACGGAGTCTTCTTTGGGGCTGAGAGTGTTGCTACAACTGCACAGACTTGGGCCTCCACAGAGCTCTTGATTTTTCTCCGCTGCAGATAATTGCCCACTGTAAAGTTTGGATTTTCTCCTTCCCTCCTCTCCCCTGCAGGTTGTAATGACGCTTTTGTTGAAGTGGGCATGCCAAGAAGTCCTTCCCATTCTGGGAACGCAGGTGACTTGAAGCAGGTGCTGGGCCCCTCCAAGGTCTCCCGTGCCAAGCGGCAGACAGTGGAGTTACTGCAAGGCACAAAGAACTCCCAGCTACGGTACGTGTTCTCCTGAACCCCCACGGCGCTGTGGGCAGAGCTACCTGGTGGGAAGAGTCTGTTCTGAGGTCAGTGCTTAAGACTCTGACTCAGGTTAGACCTCATCATGGGCTTTCTCGTTTCTTTTCATGATTATTTTTAAAGAGTCCAAGGAATGACATCCACAAATTTTCATCCTTACCCATCTTTAGAATCTTCCTCCTACTTAGTTGTTGGGTTTCTCTCTGTGTCCTTAAAGCTAGCCCTATCACCCTGAAACTAACATTCTCTCTGCTCTTCAGGGCTGTGTGGGGGCAGTTTTTAGTCTCTGGCTTTTGCTGTTAGACATTTTCCCACCATGAAACTTTCCATCTGGCTTTGAAAGTCTTTATTAAGTAAGCTGTGGCTCCTTTTTTTTTTTCAGTTCAGGTAACTGTAAACTTGTAAACTTTTCCATCAGTTGATGACTTATTAGTAGACATCCTCCTCACAGAGCACAGTGACCAGTCCGCCCCCCTTGTTTCCTTTAATCCCTGCCCACAGGTGGCAGGTTCCATTCCACCCTCCCCATCAGTGGGTTCCTCTCCTGTCTTGTTAACTTCTTGGCTATCGTTATAGGATGTCTTTATGCAAAAATTAGCACATATATTCTAACTTCCTCCATTTCTTACTAAAGAACCATTTTGCTTTGGAAACCCTGGTCTCATTTTGCCCCGCTCTCATTTGTCTGTCTGTCTGTCTGTCTGTCTGTCTGTCTGCCTTTACCTGGCTCTCATACCCCAAATGGCCATTCTTCCATGTAGATTAGAGAAGCACTTTGCTCTTGGTTGCACGTTTGCAGCCCACACCCTTTCCCTGTTGAACACATTCTCGGTCTTTCCTCTTCTCTCTGGATGGGGCTGCAGCCTCCAGCACCGTCTCCCATCAACTTAGCCTGACTTTTCTCTGAAGTCTGACTGCCCAGCTTCTTCCCCCTTTGCCCCCCGACCCCCCCGTTACTGCTCTCCTGCCCTTTGGTATGAGCGAACGTGCGGTGGTGTTTTAATTCCTAGTTCAGATGTCCTCCCTGAAGCCTCTGTCAACATCTGTCAAGCAGGTTTATTGCTCCTGTCTTCCAGAAGCTCTCTAGAATCCTCTAACACAACTGAATAATTGAATGAGTAGAACTGAACTAATGAGCTCTGACTTGTGCATGTACCCCAGTACATCATGGGTTCCAACTCAGGTATGCAGCCTATTATAGGAGGCACGTGGAGGCTCTGCTGGTCACCTAAACAGGCTCTGGAGAATCTGTATTCATGTGCTACTCTTTTTTTGTAACCAGTAGCACAAGCAGTCCACACATGTGACTTCTGTCCTCCATGTACCTCCAGACTTAGCAAGTCTGTTTAGACTTTGTCTGCATGAATCGTTGATATTTGGTTGATGTACAAAAATTAGAAACCTTGTCTGTACATCCCTGTGTACTGCATTCAAGATACCAAGTGCACCATCTGTAATGTGGGTGTATATTGTGAAATTGTTTCCAACCCTGGTCTTAGAGCCAGACGGCCCAAGTTCAAATTCTGGCCCTGCTGTCTACCCACCCCTCCATGTGTCCCCCAGTGAGGCTACAGTACTACCTCAGTGTTACTGTGCCATGGCATTGCTCTGGAGATTGAATGAGATGAGGAAGCAGAAGCACGCAGTGTCCATGGCACACGGGAAACAGGCAGCATGCGACTCTGTGACGTGGACCAGTAAATTCTCAACTCTCTTTGACAGCAGCACCGACAGGTTGCTCTCGGACCCTGAGCTAAGTGCTGCAGAAAGTCCTCTGGCTGACAAGAAGGCCCCGGGGAGCGAGCGAGCAGCTGAGAGAGCCGCAGCTGCCCAGCAGAACTCAGAGCGCGCCCGCCTGGCCCCGCAGCCTCCGTATGTGCACATGCAGGTAATGCGGCCAAAGGCAGCCATTGAGGCTCCCGGCTTCCTGCGAAGAACACCGGGCACGCATCCCGCATCCGCAGTGCAGAGGTCGGGCCGCCCCCTGCGCCTGGTCAGTGTGAAATGTGAACAGAAGCAGGGGCTGGGTGTCGGTTTTGCCGTGTTAAAAATGAAATGTAGGGCTTAGCTTAAGTGAAAATGATTTTTTATAGTATTAATTATGGTGATAACAATGCGCATCTGTTATTTGGAGTTTTAGAGAGTTGTGATGCCTCAAAGACATGGTCTTGGAGAAATAAATCCAATACTCTTCTGTCTTGGAAATGAAGTTGATAAATTTGGAGCCACGTTGAGATGGTTATGCAAACAGCCAGTGTGAAGTTAAGTCTTCGGGAGAAGCTGAACGGTAGTTCATGGCCTGAGGGTCTCCTGTCCATGGCGGCTCCCCCTCCTCAGCCAGGCCTTTCTCTGTGTCCGTTTTCAAAGCCTTCGGCTAATTTCTCAGAGCAGATTGCTGAGCGTAAATAAAATTCAGATGTCTGTTCTGCACGTAGGGCACACCAGGTGAAGCTTCAGTGCTTGTAGGGGGACAGCTCATCTTTCAGTACCACGATGACTGAGTAGACTTACCTAGTTCATGGATTCCTCTCTCTCCCTCATCCCATCACCTCCAAAACAGTCACACAGCCTTAGAAATAAACAGTATTATGTTGAAAACCTAATTCACGGAGCTAAATTATACTGTGTTAATTCCAGTGTGACGTACAATCCAATCCTTGTGGTTGTATCCTCATCCTTTGCATTTGAACATCTGTGTGCACTTTCAGGTAGAGAGAGTCCACGGCCTTCATTCACCAATATTTTTCTGGTGGATTCATTTTTGGCTACTCTAAGTTAAAATTCTCTGGTTTAGGAAACACCAAATCTCCTTTATTGTCGGACATCCTAACACTTTATGACCCTGTTGTGAGTTTGGTCATTGTGTGGCTGCTATGTCTATTGGGCTTAGGCTCCAAGTGAAATAATTTCATCTTTCTTTTAGGATGAAAACGTTTTTGATAGTGGCAGTTCGTCTTAAATGGATGAGCTTATGCCATTAGGGAGAAGCTGGCTTCTAAAATCACCCAGAGTAGGCAAAGAGCTTGATAGAAGAAACAATGTGTGTGCCCCATTTTGTGTCTGTCTCCTTACCCACCCTTGGGGAACCATATCTCCAGCTCTTTGCACACTTCTCTCTCTGACTGATTTATTCTAAAGTGACTTCTCTTAGCCCTCCAAAGACTTTAAGTCATTCAAGCTGTAGATTTTTTTTTTTTTTTTTTTTTTTTTTTTTTGTCTTTTTGAGACAGGGTCTCCCTGTAGCCCCAGCTATCCTGGAACTCACTATGTAGACCAGGCTGGTCTACATAGTGAGAACTCACAGAGATCCACCTGCCTCTGCCTCCCAAGTGCTTGGATTAAAGGCGTGCGCCACCACGCCCGGCTTGTAGATTATTTTTGATACATTATCATATTCTTCACAGAGCTCAGCACTCTCTTTAAGCAGTAGGCACTCGGTAATTATTAGTTGAAAGAGTTAGGGTAGGTTTTCCTGATGCTTTGCCCCTGGGCATTAAAGGTGATTTTTAACTTCCAATGCAAGTTTAGCACAGCAGTGTCCTCAAACACTGTCATCTAAAAGCATCTCCTAATGTGTTCTCCTAATGTGCTGCCATGTTTTTAGGGTCACAATGTGTTCTGCGATGGCCTAGGTTTAGTTTGCCACCTTAGCATAAGGATTGGTCACAACTTGGTGTACTCTCTCAAGTGTCCTGTTTCTGACTGCATATTCTCTGGGGACCATACACACACACACACACACACACACACACGTGTATATATATGTATATATACTGATAACAGTCTTCCTGACAGAAGAGTCAAAGAGCTCTGCCAAATGATTCTTCGTTTCACGGTAGATCTTTGAGACCCCCTTAAATCAAGTCTTATCTGTCTCCCCGATGGAGGTGAGGACAGATTAGTATCTGACGTGTAGCCACGTGGCACACTTCCTTCAGTGAGGCCTATTCTGGTCTCCGCATAGGCCTGGCCACACACTGTCACCCTTCAGCATTAATGCAACCAGTGCATGGTGTTGCCTGTTCCTACGCAGTGAAGGGGAGCTAGGCTCAGTTTTATTACATTGTTAGTGATTAAAGCTAGGTCTTTTCCATGTGTCTCACTTCAAAAGCCAGGATGAGCCAGTTTGGCTGATAACAAGCAGTATTAGGACTGTCCCAATTCTCATGGTTTTTACGTAGTGTAGAGGGGATTTTGAGATGGAAAAGACAAAGGGTACTTGATGGCATTCAGATAACACATTACTTTGATGCTTGTACCACTGGTAGGATCTTCACTTTGCGGTAACATACAGTGGTACCAGTGTGGACGGTAGTCCTAGTGAATAAGAATTTATTTTCATTTGCAAGAAAAAAAAATCTAACTTTGCCACTGCCCTGGCTTCAAGCTAGAAGTCACAGTGTGACTCTGGCTGGTTTTGAAGACTTTTTGACCTTGGTTACATTTGTCTACGGTGTAGAACTTAGCAGCTGTCCCCAGCTGATTCGTAGGACTTAAGAAAACCTCTGTCCTCTAAGCATGGGTATTGGCGGGTCGTCGGGAGAGTGGTAACGGGGCCCCTCCTCTGCTTCGTTTTCAGGCATTTGACTATGAACAGAAGAAGTTACTAGCCACCAAAGGTAAGTGGTTTCCACTTTGCTTTGCTTTTTTATGTAGAAGTGGTTTTACGGTATTCCTGGTGATTGGAAAAGCAAGGTGTTTATCAAAAGAAACCCAAAATAGTAGAGTTCATGTTACACAGATGCTGTTGCAATAAAATGTTTGAAGAACACCAGTACAATGAAGTCTTGTAGCTTTTCCTTGTTTACTGTTTTGTTGGATAAAATGTTTTATTAAAATATTCTTAGTCATTTTGTGTTAAGAAATAACATTCAGTTATAATTTCTTCACATATGTCAAAGGAACCTTGTTCATCAGTATTTTATTTAAGACATGCATTAAACACACCAGAACTTTCTCTTATATTCTGTTTTTCAAAGCGATGTTAAAGAAACCAGTGGTAACTGAGGTCAGAACGCCTACCAACACCTGGAGTGGCCTCGGGTTCTCAAAGTCCATGCCTGCCGAGACCATCAGGGAGCTGAGAAGAGCCAACCACGTGTCCTACAAGCCCACGATGACAACTGCCTATGAGGTGTGTGGTCCTGTCCGAACATTGCCCACAATAGCCAGCTCCCTCCTGTCCCTGGTTCTGCATGGATGGACTGAGTGGCTGAGTGGAATCAAGTTAATCTTACATAGTAACCATTTTCTCTCCTCTCAAAGTTGTTTATCAGCTGTTAAGGAGGTAGAAATTCGGAGGTGAGTTTTTGTTGGGGGAAGGGTTATCATAAATGACAGAGAGAGGCTGAGAGCAAGCAAAGGCTGGCTGTAACTTTTCATAAAAATGTACAAAGGTGGGTCTGGAGAGATGGCTCAGCAGTTAAGAGCACTGGCTGCTCTTGCAGAGGAACCGGGTTGAATTCCCAACGCTCACATGGTAACTTCAGTTCCAGGGGCTCTAATGCCGTCTTCTGACCTCCGTGGCCATTGCATGCACATGGCATACCTACATACATGCAGGCAAAATAGTCATATACATAAAATAAAAACAAATTAATTAAAAATTTTTTAACATACAAGGACTCTTTTGTCCCAGGGTAGCCCTAGCAAGGCCACCATTGGGAGACTAGACAATTCTCAGCATGTGGAGGAAGGACCCCAAGTTCTGCCCTCCCCTGGCATGTGACTTCTGAGCAGACCCTGTTCATTTGAGAGTGTCAGACTTTGGCTATAAATAAGCCTTAGGGACTGGGGGTCTGGCCAGAGCCAGCTTGCACACACATGGTCCTGGGAGACTGCAGAGTTAGAGTGGATGAAATTGGTGAATCCAAGCATCCTGTTCATCCACAGCCCTGCAGGCTGCAAATGTGCTGGCAACGGTCTCACGATTGTTAGTCTAATAACTAGCATTTGTAGACGGACCTTCTCCTCTCCACCCATTTTCTTTGTAATAAGCCTGTTGATGAAAGGCGAAAGCAAACATTAAAAAAAAAATTCTGGGGGTGGGGAAGAAATTCTTTGTCTCTTTTGAGTAAGCGGAAAAGAAAATACTATTGAAATACTGAACAACAGTCCCCTGGGGGCTCCCCCGTCAGGGTGGTGGGAGCCAGCCAGCTGGCAGCCTGTGTTTAGGATTGAAGTGACCTTCCGCAGTGGAGCGGAGGAACCATTGTAAAACAGTTCCAGGCTGTAGGAGTCCACACCTCCTCCCCCCACCAGAGCTTTGAGAGGAAATCAACATCCTCTTTTGTTAGCAAAAGCTTTACCTTTACCTTGAGACTTTCAGCCTTACATCAGCAGCCAGTGGTCCGTTTCCTTCGCCTCTGCCTTTGGCAGAGTGAAGTGTGGGTTGTTCACTGTGATTTCGTCATTTCTAAAATGAATCCTTTAGCTTTAGAAATAAAATGGTCAGGTTTACAGGGTCCGATAACCCTCAGTGGTTGTATGTACCAACTTGATGAGACTTCACTCTTGGCAGCCTGCATTCCCATTCGGGTTGTACTGACCGGGACATCATAGAGACCACGGTTCCCAGGGACACAGTGAGTTCTTGGTAATGTTGGGTGGTTATTACTATTTCAACTGGAGAACTTTGTCCATAAGAAAACCAAGGACTGGGGCTGGAGAGATGGCTCAGCGGTTAAGAACACTGACTGTCCTTGCAGAAGACCCAGGTTCGAATCCCAGCACCCACATGGCAGCTAACAACTGTCTCTAACCCCAGTTCCCGGGGATCCGATGGCCTCTTCTGTCCTCCGCGGGCACTGCATGACATGGGTGCACTTACCTACATACAAGCAGTACACGCATACACATAAAATAAATAAAAAACCAAGGATTGACTGTGAACACTCTTTGGAGGAAGTAACTGCACATTCAAGCTCCGTATACTTTTTAAAAAATACTTTATTATTTTTATGTGTACCAGTGTATTGCCTGCATGTATGTAAGTGTACCCATGTTGTGCGATGCCTGTGGAGGTCAGGAGAGGGTGTTGGATCCCTTGGAACTGGAGTTACAGATGGCTGTTAGCAATCATGTGGGTGCTGGGAATTGAACCCCCTGGTCTTCTGCAAGAGCAGCCAGTGCTCTTAACCTCTGAACAGTCTCTCCAGCCCCTCCTTATGCTTTCTGTATACAGAGCAATACTTCTGAGTATTGTGTGAGCACATAAGGTATTAGCAAGAATTATTTTAAGTGGATGAGGTTCAATTCTTTGTGTTTATAAGGTAGGTTTTCAAGTACAAATTTATTCAGTCCCCACAAACTTCCAGTGATAAAAGAGGGTCCCAGGATGAATAATGTTTTATCGTCATAGTCAGTAAACGTCAGAGAAAAATCTTGAATTCATTTTACAGAATTTCCTTAAACAGCTCTCCCTAATGAACGATTTAACTCAAGGAGTGCATAGGAAAGGGGGACGTGTAACTGAAACTGAGCCATGTGGCATGGTTTTAAGATGTAGCGATCATTTGGAGGAAGAATCTGCATTTCTGTTGAGCTCTCTCAGATCTCATTTGGCAGGTAGGGAGTGAGGAGTGACCACATGGGTGAGGCCAATGCAGGCAGGCCTGAGGAGCACAGCTGTGCCGGGCTGCCAAACGAAGGGGGTTGTAGGCAGTGCAGACGTGTGGCCTTGATGACCCTCTGTTCCTGTTCCTGCCCAGGGTCAGAGAGGGTTTTTTTCTGTGTGCGGAAATGTTCAGGGCTCTGTCCCAGGGCCTGAACCCCCTCTGTCTCTGTTGCTTTGGTTGTCTTGGGCTAATCTGCTTCATCCCCCAGATTGGTGTCTGCTCATTCACTGTAACAGGTGAGGGTAGGGGCTGGAGAGATGGCTCAGTGGTTAAGAGCACTGGCTGTTCTTGCAGAGGACCCAGGTTACAATCCCAGCCCCCACATGGCAGCTAACAATGGTCCCTAACTTCATTTCAGGGGATCCGATGCCCTCTTCTGTCCTCCACGGGCACTGCGTGACATGGGTGCACATACACACAGGCAGGCATCACACTCATACACATGAAATAAACTTGGAAAGGTTAGGGTGACCAGTGAGACTGGAGCACAGGCTGGCACTGCTGCTTTTCCCTGCCTTGGTGAATGCTACGAAACGTAGACCCCAGCAGTCTTCAGGAGAGGTGTTCTGGAATTGCCTTGGGACTAGGTCTTTTCTAATTTCAAATGTATTAGAATGGGGGGAAGGGGCTCCTGACGCTGCACTACCAGATGTTCCGCAGCAGCTGTTCTGTGTACGTGCATGCCTTTCCTTTACCCTGTAGTAGCTCAGAAAAATTGAAAAAAGGTTAGTGTGGGTTGAGACTGGCTCCTGTCGATGAAGGATTTGGGGAAGATCTGGAACTATTAGAATATAGTCCCCATTAAAAGAGAGAGCCAGTGTATGTTTTTATCTAAATTGTAGGGTGGCCTTACAATTCACCCTCTTTAACTTTTTTCCCAAAAAGAAAATCCAAAGGGACAAGCAAAGTACGGGCAGTGCGCTGCAGCATGCTTGGCCGTTAAGACCCTGGTGGCCGAGCGCTGCTCCTCAGTGTGCCCCCCCCCCCCCCCAGTGCTCCAGGGACTTGGGGCTTCCTGCTTCAGGATATTTGCTTGGTGCAAGAATTAGATACTTTTGAACGCTGTACTCAGCATTAGTGGGAAGTTAGAGTTGTGTACTTTTTCAAGGTTTTAGACAACTAAGTAATTATTCCATTCTAAAGATCCAAGGCTGGAGCTCTCCAGCTTTGTTTTCCTTCCGAGACTGAAAACTTTGACCCTAACCACTTGGTGTTGAATTGGAATATCAAAAACCAAACAAAAGGCCAGCTTTATTTTAGCTATTTATTTATTTAGCCTTTTTGAGACAGGGTCTCCCTCTAGCTCCAGCTGGCCTAGAACTTTTTATGTAGACCAAGCCAGCCTTGATCTCACAGAGATCTGCCTGCTTCTGCCTCCCCAGTGCTGGGATTAAAGGTGTGTACCACCATTGCCCTGCCAAAAGGCCAGTTTTGAATATGTCCTTAACCCTTCCTGCACTGGATATTAGTAAAGATATTTTCACTGGAAAATAAAAATGTAGTTTTTTATTTTGGAGCCATAATTTCCCTAGATCTGAATCAGCAAAGGTACCCCATAGATAGAGGAAAGAGAATATTTTCTATAAGATTTGAATTTTTAATTGAATTTTTTGCAAATTTCATACACTATATTTTGATCATATTCTGGCCCCTCTCCTATCTGCACCCCTCTCATAGCCCTCCACCATATTTCATGTGTTCTGTCTTACATGTTAAGGCCTATCAACTCAAGTTTAGGTTCCCACAGGTCCTTCAGTATGCATTCATCCCCTGGAGCCTGCTTAATCTATTTAGCATCATGTGGTTAGAGAAAACCAACTCTTATTCTCCCAGAGGTTACCAGTTACCAGCAGGTTCCTCAGCAAAGGTTGGGGCTTCTGACCCATTTCCCCACTTCTCTGCTACGATTTTGTCTGGCTTGAGCTTGCATGTGTCTTGTGCATGCTGTCACCACTGCTGTATGTTCATATGAGCAAGTCCCCAGCTGCCTGGAAACCTTTGTGGTCATCCACCCCTCTGGATCTTAGTCTTCCCGCCCCCTCTTCCACAGTGGTTCCCGAGCTTTGGGCGGCAGAGGCTGGATACAGACACCCTACTCAGGTACAAGCACTCTGCAGTCTCTTAATCTCTACATTTTGGCCAGTTGTGGCTTTCTGTGTTAATCACCATGTGTTGCATAGGAAGCTTCACTGCTGAGAGTTGAGAGAAGCATTAGTGTTCGCTCTACTCCATTCTACTGTGTTCCCTGAGCCTTAGGTGTAGAGCTTACATTGTAGATGTGTCACTTAGGACTGGACCTCTCACAGACACTTATTCTCTACATTTGACCAGTTGTAGAATTCTGTGATAGTCTCCATCTGTTGCAAAAAGAAGCTTATTTGAGTGGTGGGAGGTGCACTTGTCTATGAATACAAGGATTCGTATTTAGAATACGGTTAAGAAACGATGTTGGCTTAGGTATGTGACAAAAGTACGTTTTTCTCTAGGGTCTGCGACCTCTCCACCCATGTATATTTGGCCATGTTTACAGTACTACACTTGAGTTCACACCTTGAGGAGGTCTTAAGTCCAATTAGACAGCTCTTGATTACTCCTAAGATAGAAGTACCACTTAGTGCACCAGTAGAGATCATTTCCTGGGCTGATTGCTGTTGTGGTTCATAGACTTTACAGCTGGATGGGATCATTGATTAGTTTTCTCCTTTGGCAGTTTTCATATTGTCTTCTGATGCTATGGGAGTTAGTCTTCAGAGATGAGGCCTCCAGATCGATTGCTCCAAGTCCTGTGTCCAGAGTGTGGCCTGTCTTCAACAATAGGGTCTGACCTTCAAGTGTGAGGCAGTCAAGGGCTGTGACAATAGCCTGTGTTATTTAGGAAGTCTCTTGTACTACCCTGACCAACAACTCAAAGGTTGCTTCCCCTGCCTGGCCCTGTGTTCTTTCTTATATAGTCTTCACCTATACATACGTGCACAGAAAGAGGGAGAGACGGGGGGGAGGGGAGAGAACAGAGTGTTTTTTGATCATCTTTTGAACTAATACAGTTCCTTCTGGTTTTTCACACCATCTAAACATTATCCCTTTTCTCTCTCCCTGTATAGCTGATTCCAGGAAAGGGAATCTTTGAGATTCATTCAGTATTGTTGCAAGTGTAAATCATCTGTTGTGTTCCCGAGTCAGCTCTGTGCACTAGAGATACCGGGTTTGAACACAAGGTTCTTGCTTTCAGGAACAGACCTGTTTTCTATTGGGTAGGAGAAACACAAAAGCTCAGTAAGCAGGAATGCATAGGGTAATGGAAGTCCCTGATAAATATGAAACCGAAGCTGCTTTAGTTCCAGTAGCCACAAGCAGGCTTCATGGGCAGACGGCAGTCAAACTGGTAAACCTTAAGTAGCAAGGTCCAATTTTGTGTCAATCTTGGGGAAGACTACTATGTCAAGGAACTGCCATGATCATCATGGCATCAGAACTAGTGGAGAATTCTTGGAGCAGAAGGTGGGTAGAAGAGTGCATCCTTGGAGGTCAGGTTGGAAGAAGACCAGTCCTGGAATACCCCAGGCCATGGTAGAGCAGAGTAGAATCATGGAGAAGTATGAAGCATCTCTGCCCATCCTACCAGTCAAGGTCGGCAGAAACCCAGGTAGAGGCCGGCATCAGAACACCAGCCTTGTTTTGTGTAATGGATCACAGGGGATGGCCTTTGAAGAGGCAGTTAGCCCCAGCTTGGAGGCTGAGAGAAGTGGGCGGGCTAGGAGGATGTCAGAGGTATTTTCAGAGTTCACCATTAGGTTAAATGTGTTGAGGGATGAAGGAATCAAGCACGGGTGGTGCATACAGGTGTGTGGTGGAGCATCAGGTGTGTGACGGATTCTCTGGCTAGGATATAGGAGTTCTAAAGGAGGAGGAGGTTCAGTGTAACTGGTGGGCATGGGTCCTCAGTGACTTCGTTTAAGATGCTTATCAAGCAGTATAACAGGTGTCAGATGACAGTTTCTGATTCTTAAGTTCCACAGGGATGTCAAATCTAGAGGCAGAAACCTAGTTCCCAATCTTGATGAGCTTCACAGAGGTTTGAAATCACTAAATGAGAAGGAAGAAATGAAGAGGTTTCCCGGAACCAAGCCTCAGGGGTCCCTGCCATTTAGAATGGAAAAGAGGAGGAAGGCCCCACCAAGGGCATAGGGAGATGAGAAACCTCAGCATGGGGGCGCCACGCCGCCAGGTGGACATGTTTAAGGGAGGGCATAGTAGCTGTGGTTGCACGGTCGTGAGACCGAGTTCAGTAAGTTTACTGAAGTGAGTAGACTTCAAAATTGCCATTGAGCAAATCAAAGGATGTTGCCTCTCGCACCATGATCAAATACCTGATTAAGGGGGTGAATCAGTGCAAATTCATTGCAAACTTTTGAGTTGTTATAAATTATTCTCATTTTAAACTTGGAAAATTAAAAGTATTTTTGATTTAAAAATTTTTAAATTTTTATGAGTGTTATACCTGCATGTATGTAAATTCACCTGTGCTGTGGAAGTCAGATCCCCTGGAATTGGAGTTTCTGACAGTTGTTAGCTGCCGTGTGGGTGCTGGGATTCGAATCTGGGGCCTCTGCAAGAATAGCCAGTGCTCTTAACTGCTGAGCCACCTCTCCAGCTCATTTATTGAGAATTTTATGTAATACATTTTGGTCATACTCAGACTCTCCCCCCGCCACTCTGCCCTCTACCCCCAACTTTATGTCCCCTATTATTTTTAGTATTTGAGAATTTTAAAGGATGCATTATCCCAAGTCACTGGAACTTGCTGGCAGGACCATGTCCTTGTTGGGCCCGCGGGGGAGGCACCAGCTCTGTTCCCCACTCTGGATGCTAGGCTGGGAGCTTGCATCTTCTTCCAATCTTGTGTGAAGTAAGGCAGAAACCCAGCGCTGAACCTGGTGTGTGTGTGTGTGTGTGTGGGGAGCTTTCTGCTTCCTAAAAACAAGGATGAACTCAACCAGTACTGTTCCAATTTTATAGGAAGGATTCTTTGTCCTGTGTGCTCCCTGAACTCTGTCCCGTGCAATCGGTTCCCCTTGGGGATGGGATAAGATGTACCTGTCTCTGTCCTTGGCTGCTGGAGGACAAAAGCTACATCCTGAGAATCAGTACCCTGGGTAGCAACAAAAGGGAATCTCAGTGGTCTCCTTTGGGTTCATTTCTCCCCCCACACTGGGAGCAACTTTAGCTCATCCTTCTGGCTTGGACGGTTTGCAGGGCTCCTCCATGTCCCTCTCACGGTCCAGTAGTCGCGAGCACCTGGGAAGTGGCAGTGAATCTGATAACTGGAGAGACCGAAATGGACTAGGACCCGCAGGTCACCACGAATTGGCAGCGCCCATTGGCAGCCCCAAGCGCAAGCAGAATAAATCAGGTGGGCTTCGACTTCTGTTCGGACTTAAAGATGTTCTTATCAGCTTAGAATGTGGACGTTTGGTTTGAGGTGGTAAGGTATAACTCTGGTTCCGGAGGTAGAAAGTGCTGGCTACGAATCACGTGCTCCTCCTTCCATGAGGCCACCCAGTTTCTCCGCGACTCTCTCCTCTCACTGTGCTCTGTGCACGCTCTAGCACTTACTGTATCGTTTATTTACAAATACGTTGTGCCCTGTACAATCCGAGCTCTGCAGTTCAGGCACAGTGATAGTCAACACTTGCTTATTTTGGTTACTCTTTTGAGACAGGATTTCGCTGTAGCCCTAGCTGGACTGGAGCTCCCTCTGCAGACCAGACTGGCCTCCATTTTCTGCCTGCCTTTGCCTCCCAAGTGCTGGAATTAGAGGCATACACCACCGTACTTGGTGAGGACTTACTAAATGCCATGTGCCAGGCAGGGTGTCTGACACCGCGCAGGCAGATGCGCTGTAACATTTGTGCAAAGAATAATATACACAAGCATTCAGTGACAAGTGATGGAAATGTGAAAGCAGTTGAGAAAATACTGTCGGATTAGCATGTTAGAGAAATGAAAAAAATCAGCTGTTAGAGGGGAAGGACAGCATTTGGCTTTTTACAAGACATAGCTGAATTAGCATAAACAGGAAAGGCACTTCAAGACACGGTTATTTTGCCTAAGGTAAATACGGTGAGCATGGTGTGTTTGTAAGAGCACACCCTCTCCTAGGGGGTATAAGCGTGTAAACAGACAGACATCCACACAGCACAAGGTGTGTTCCTAATGCACTTTATTTAGGGTTCTTGGCAAATTTGGAATTTCAAACATGTAGCCTGTAATATCTAAAGAAAGGCATCGCAGATGAGTGCATTAGTCGTTACTGGCAAAGTGGCTGCAGGAGTCTCAGATTTAAAGAATAGAAATATCATTGGCCAAGTCTGAAGAAGGCACCGTCAACTCTTAGTCCCAATGGAGCCTGGAGACTTCCTCCTAGGTACTGGCTGAATCCGCTGACACGCACAGTGTTGTCAGCTGGCATCTGGCACAGACCTGGGTGTAGCCCAGCAGAAGCTGGTTTTGTGGTGCTTGTCAGTCTTTCTTTTCATTTAACATTGGATAGTTTTCACAAAACTGACTGACTGTACCAAGCAGTTGCACTGACATTTAGGATGGGTTCGTTAGCAAAGAGAAGCAATTACAGAAGCCCAGCTATTTGGTTTCATCAGGAGTTTTACGAGTGTGAAAGTTTGAAAGATACAAAAGCTATCAATAGTCAACACAAAAAGAAATGTTAGGGAAACTTTGAGCCATTATAAACATTTATCCCTGCATGTCTTATTCAGAAGAATCTATTATTTAAATTTTTCCTGACATGCTTTACTTAGCCCAGATCTAGCAAGTATTTTACACTGGCTCCACATTTTAACTCCTCACCTCACGTGCTCAGTGTATGTTGCCGGGGGCAGCTGTACTGAGAGCACCAATAAGCTTTTTTTATTCTTTCTACCCCGGTCCACGTCTCGAAGTCTCCATCTTCTCTCGGTACCCTTGTTTATACCAGGTATTCAAATGTAGTTTTTAGTAACTTCCCTCTGCTCCCCCAGAAGGTAAGTTTATTCTTTAGACAATAATTTACATTGTCAGCCTGTGACTTCCACTCCCTGGAGGCCAGTGGTCATTCTGAGGTGGCATGACTTTGCCACCATTGACCTAGTGCCCCCCTGGCCATCCCCACTCTATTACGATTTGGGGGAGGGACTCTGCTTTAACTCTCAGCGGTGGAGAGGCCTAAGAGGTTAAATTATGGGTCTTCCCATTCCTATACCTCCACAATAAAAAACCACCTGTTTTCAAGAGAGAAGAATTTAATAAATTCCTTCCGGGTGGGATACACGAAGGGCTTCTCAGTAAGGAGATGGAAGTTGGAGAAAGCGTGTGTGGCACCAGGAATGGTTCACAGTAGACGCTGAGGTTCAGCGGTGCACAGGAATGGACTGTATGCATCTGCCTGCTCCTGTCAGTTTGCTGGGAATCCCTCTTAGGGCTGTTTCCTTCCTGTGAGAGGATGGAGCTCTCACCATAAGTCATGGGGTTAGGAAGACTGCACACCTCTGCCAGATCCTCCAGTGCAGTGATTGGTGATGCACGGAGCATGGTTCTGGGTTGTCAGTTGGTCTGACAACCAGACTATAGACAAGACAGACCTCTGTGTTGCTGTGTTAGAAATTTTCCCAAGAACCCTTAGCTTGTATCATGAATTAATCAGGAACTTGAGCCTCATCATTTGTGGTAGAAATGATTTGATGGACTTGCTATCTAGACACATTTGCCAAGGCAATGGGATTCTCGTTAGCTCCTGACTGACGCTCAGGTGTGGTGGCAGTGCACCGTCCTGCCATGCACATGGGGTCTGGACCTGTAATAACTTCCCAAGCCTTTACTGTGTCCCAGGCATCCTCCCGGTTCATTTAATTCCCATCAAATCAGTGGTAAAGAGTGGCTGCTCGGGGAGAGTGTGGTGAATGCTTAGTAACTATAGAGGCCTCAGGGCTGGATTCCCACCTCCCAAACCTAACCACTGAGTGGCAGGAGCCTCCCCACAGCAATAAGCAGTGTTCTTAATGAAAAGCCTGTACCTCGGTGAAGGATGGTCATCTCCCGCAGCCGGCTCTCTGTTCGGCTGAACAGTGAAATCTGAAATATTTGGGTGATTAATACTTTTGATTAAACCTTGTTCCCTGGGCGTCTACACCGCCTGTCTGCCTTCCAGCCGAGCATTATCTCAGCAGCAGCAATTACATGGACTGCATTTCCTCGCTGACGGGGAGCAATGGCTGCAGCCTCAACAGCTCCTTCAAAGGCTCCGACCTCCCTGAGCTTTTCAGCAAGCTGGGCCTGGGCAAATACACAGACGTCTTCCAGCAACAAGAGGTCAGTCAGCCTGGGCATCTGTTCTGGTTGGGTATGACGACATTTAGAAGAAAGCCATTCATTGATGGGCCGTGCTTTCCTTGAACATTTAGGACAGTCTCTAGCTTGTGATTGCTGAAGAAAATGTCTTTTTTTTTTTGAGACAGGGTCTCCCTGTAGCTCCAACTGCCCTGGAACTATGTAGACCAGGCTGGCCTTGAACTCACAGAGATCCGCCTGCCTCTGCCTCCCGAGTGCTGGGATTAAAGATGTGCGCCACCACGCCCGGCTTGTCTTATTTCTTATTTAGTTCAACTAGGAAACACAGGAAAGTGGCACACAGAGAGGCACTGTAGTGTCCCTTCCAGCATAGCCGGGGGCGGGGGGGACCCTGCAGCCACAGTTACCCTGAGATCAGTACTGGGGCTGCAGGTCTTTGAATTTCCTTCGTCAGTCCATTTTTGTCTTTATTTTCGGCACTTTTAGTAAATAGCAACCTCTGAAATAATACTTAGCTGCTTTCTAAGTCTAGTCTTGGAAAATACAGCATTTAAAAAATGTATTTTATTTTACATGCATGAGTGTTATGCCTGCATGTATGTAAGTACACCACATGCATGTAATGTCCTTCAGAGGCCAGAAGAGGGTGTCAGATCCCCTGGAACTGGAGTTATGAATGGTCGTTAACTGCCATGTGGGTGCTAGAAATCAAACCTGGTCCTCTGGAAGAATAACAACTGTTAAGTGCTGAACCATTTCTCCAACCCCCTAAAATACAGCATTTTTAAAAGTCTTTTTGAGACAGGGTCTCCCTGTAGTCCCAGCTGGCCTGGAACTTGCTATGTAGACCAGGCTGACCTTGAACTCAAGAGATCCGCCTCCTGAGTGCTAGGAGTAAAGGTGTGTACCACCATGCCCGACTTAAATACAGCACCTTTAACATGTTCATTTATTCAGTACCAAACGGTTTCAGTTGACGGGCCTGAGACAGAACCAAGACATCTTCTAAACCGTTATTACAATATTTTTGTCAAACTGATTAGCCACAATCTGTGCCTAATATATTGACATAAGTAACCCCGCACATGATTTATTCTCATTTTATTTCAGTACCACCGAGGGGCTGATTTAGACCGTCCTGTTAATTACCACTTTCGTTTCGCTGCTTGTTTCTTAACTCATGGCCTCAGGCTGGTGTCACCACTGTGGGTTTTTGGAAGTAGGTAGAGGTGAAAGGAGGTGTAATACTGACTGTAAAGAAATAGGTACTTGGGGCTGGAGAGATGGCTCAGCGATTAAGAGCACTGACTGCTCTTGCAGAGGATCCGGGTTCAATTCCCAGCACCCACATGGTGGCTATGAACCGTCCTTAACTCCAGTTCCAGGGGAATCTGATGCCCTCTTCTGACCTCTGTGGCATTGCACGACACTGGTGCACTCACATACATGCAGGTAATACACTCCTACACATAAAATAAAAATAATAAAATATTTAAAAAAAGAAATAGGTACTTGACAGATGGGCTACAGCTGCTTCCTCTTTTCCCCTCCCCCTAGATTGATCTTCAGACGTTCCTCACGCTCACCGACCAGGACCTGAAGGAGCTTGGAATCAGCACCTTCGGTGCCAGGAGGAAAATGCTGCTCGCCATCTCAGGTGAATATGTGTTCAACTCGTACTTTAAAATCTGAAAAATACTCTGCCCAGGCTCTCCACCTCCAGGGCTGGCTTGGCCCATCAGCTTGCTCGCTCCGCTGACACTGTGGTGGATATGGTTCCAAGGGTCTGACGCTGACCCATGTCAAGAACACCCTCCTCCTCCCAGGTCCTTCCCAAAAGCCTGCCTTGACAGCGCTCTTAGACTAGACCTACCCAGAAAGATCTAAACAAAGCCCTGTGCAGAACTTGAGAGTGGTTGAGCAGTTGTGATAAACAGTCACTGGTTTCATGACTCATTATTCCTAATTGAATGCCATATTGAACTGTGTGTGTCCTGACACACCAGGATCATTACATCAGGAGGATAAGAGCATCCGCTGTTTCGGCTTGGAATGTGGCAGACTACTTGACTTAATGACTTCCAGTTTTCTCCATGCTTTAATAGAATGTGGATATTATCCCAGAGGGTGTGTCACAGACTGAAGAGGCTCAGTACCTGCCCCCTAGTCTACTTTCTCAGTCCATTTGCTGCATATTCCATTAGTCAGCGCACTATACGTTCATTGGGTGCCACTCCTCTGAAAGGAATTGAGCATGAAAGTCCAGAGTTTGCAGATACCTACAGGTGCACCTTGAACGGGGATTCAGAGAAAGGTGGGCAAGAAATATCGGGGAGGTAGTACTAGCTTTTGAAGACTGTCCGATAGGGTTCTTGAATGTCAAATTTACGTGTGCCTATCTCTTAACAAGACAGAGCCACTAAGGGTGAAAGCCAGGTGTCCTGTACTGTGAGCTGTGACTTTGCAGACTGGTCCTGTGTGAGGCCAGCAGCTGCTTCCAGCTAGTGAGAATCCATTCCAGACAGCATTCCCTAATTAGATCAGGAAATACAACCTGAAACATCACCATTTTTCCATTTCATTTTAGCATCAGATTGCATTACCCTACCTACTACCCCATAAGAAATCTTTAGAGCAGATATGGGCAGAAGAACTTGAATTGGGCAGAAGTCCAGTATGGGTGATTTCTGCTGCAGCCCTTAGACTCCTTCACAGCAGGTCTGTATGCATCAGGGTTAGGAATCTGCCTCCACCTGGGGCACCCACCAACCTGCACGGTTGGTGCTCAGTTCATAAGATTATTGTAATCTGTGAAGGGAACACTGGATTCAAGTAGAAGACTTGCACTTTGTTGGGCCAAGTCATGAAGTCTTGAATTTGTTCCTAAATCTCTCTTGGTTTTGATTTATTATGAAAGTAGATTGGAATTGGTGACTATGTAAGTCCTCTTCCATTTCTAAGAACTGTGTTTTCGTGAATGTATCAGCAGGCTTAATGAAAATAGAAAACTACAATCAGTATATAATATTAGCAGCATGCCCCTGTGCCTTATGCCATCTTTGGTAACAAGATTGGCTTTGCAACTTCTTTACCCTAAAGCTTATCCACAGAGGGTTATTCTTAGAGTCAAATTACCTTCATATACTTACACATTCTTTTATTAATTTTCAAGTGAATTGATACACTACTTGAAATTCAATTAATTCACATGATGCTGTCGAAAATGGGCCTCTAGCACTTATTCTAGAAAGGTGTGAATTCCAGCATCTCCAGTTCCAAGCTCTGTAAAGCTTTTGAGCACAGTGGACATCTAGACACTTGAACAGGCTACAGGTGGATCATCAGTAAGCTGTCCTCTGGAATAGGGCAGCACCTTTCGCTCTGGGTCTGGGATAGTGCGGAGTAAGATAAGAAACAGAAAGGGTTTGAATCCTCTTCATTTTCCTAATCATAACCTTCAGCATGATTCTTCCAAGGTCAGGACTGGCTCTGCAGACCTCTCTCAATGCGCGCAGACTCTCTTGCTTTTAAGGGGAATAAGGTACCTTGTGAATGCTCTGCACAGCGTGAAGTATTTGATTATATTCAGGATGATTTTTCCTTCCAATGTTGCGTGCACCTACTAAATTATTTTCTCTGCAAGTAATGTTTTTATCAAGAAACCCTTCATCAAAAAGCTGCTTATTCCAATTCAACTTACCTGATAACAAAGAGACCCACTTATAGTCCCCCAAACTTCCCATTTCCAGGGCAGATTTAGGCCTGACTCCTGCTTGGCTTCTGGTCAGATAGTTTGCTCAAAACTCCTTTTTGAAGGTTTGCTGGTTGTTAAACTTATCGTTGGAGCTGTTCTTTCAGCATGACATTTTGTGGTGTTTTTACCTTGGCCTGTATTTTAATATTATAGGAGACGGACTTACCTCTAGTAGGGAGGCATCCAAGAATAAATAAATTTGAGGGTTTTTTAATTGGCAGATTGCTGAGATTAGTAATTTGTTAGCTAGATGGACAGACTCAGTGAGAGGCGTGTAAGCATCCTGTTGACAAGCCTCCTGTCCTGGCCTCAGGTAGATCTAACATCTCCCGACCTATTCTTTTAGTTTGTGACTCTGTTCAGATCCGCAACAAGATCCTGAGAGCTGCCAGGATTGTGTGAACCTTGGAATGTCAGAGAAAAAGGTTGGTATTTTCCAAAACTATCCTTTAGGCTTTCTGAGAAAAACAAGTAGTCAGAGGAAGGAGCTTGCTTTTGAATTTTAAACATAACAAAGGCCCTGAGGGGCCTTCAGTAGGACTTGATCCTTGGTAAGCTCTCTGGCATATTTGTCTCGGAGCCTCATATTTAGGAAAAAAAGCATGTGTGGCCCCTTTGAGAAACTGCACCTTCACAGGTGGCTGCGTCCCCGTGTGGCCATTTCATTCTTTCCAGGTCAAGCTGATGTAATTTCTGAAAATAACCTCATTGGCCCCATGTGCAGAGGAGGAGTCTTTGGCCTTATTCCTTCCGTTCCCTTCCCCATGATGTGGGAATCCCCTTCTGACTTGTGTCTTACACGCCCATGAGAGAATGGACCACACAGGGAGTCTCCTAGAAGTTTACCTTGAAATACATTCAATTCCATCTTGAGTTTTGAAATTCTGTTTGTGGGGTTTTTTTAAATGGGATGTATATACTTGTTCCTCTTTTAGTCGGAATGTCAGATTCCACAGCAACGGAATCGCATCCATGAGGACACGTGCCCGTGTGTCTCTTGTTCATAAAGATACTTGTTTCTTCAGTGATTACAAACTGGTTAATACTCGGTTACTGGGCACATCTGGATCTGTAGGTGCCTCCAGCTGCCCTGCCCAGGCTGCGGGGTCTTCTCTCTGTGGCCCAGTGCTCCATGGACTTTTGCATCAGGCAGGTGGGGGACTCCACTGCCACTTCATCAGTATGTGCACAAGTGACATCAATGCCTTTTTTTAAAGTCAGTTTTCCTCATAAGATTGGGGATGCTCGTGTTATCATCCCCTGAGCAAAGACATGAACAAAAGAAGATAATTATGTGTTTGCTTGCCATAAGCTCTATGTATTAATGTGATCTCTTTTTCTAAGAATTATGTGTTAATTAAGGAGAGGTGATGGACCCTTATAGGGCAGACATTTACATTTTAGAAATAATTCAGGTGAACTGGTAAGAGTGCTGACCTATCTTCCAGAACTCCAGGAGCATGCCTGGCCATCTGGTGTCCTGAACCACTTGGCCTGTTAGAGACAGAATCTGTGTTCTCATTCTTAACAGCTCTGTAGCTCCCAAGGCTTGCACTGTGACTTCAGAATTAAAAAGTAAATGTGTGTATATTGGGGGAGTGCTAAAAAACTGACTTCTGTGCAAATAAAAGGTGTTCAATCACCTGCTTCAGTCCCCCCCCCCCTGACAAAAAAGACCAAGTCAATTTTACAGCCCTTCTGATCTGTCTGAAGTTGAACAAATCAGAAGATATTTGCATTTGGTAGTTTTCATAACCCTCGATTACCCACGCTCACAGGTGCGCTTGTCTGAGCGCTTTATAGAGACCTCTATCAGTGATGCCAGGGTCCATGGAACAGTGTGGATGTAGAGTCACAGATAGTCTTAAGCAATTAGTGCTGCCCTTCTGCTCCGTTAGCGTACTGCCATGTAAGATACGTTAAATATGTTTCCTAAGTATTCTGGTTTCTTTGAAATTAAAATAGGATGCTTCGGGGGTTTTTCCCCCTGAAAATTTAAATTTGAACATAGATTGTTTCATGTATTAATTTTCTAAACTGATATGACTTCTACTAAGTTAATTTTTTATTCAAAACTCTTTTCTGTGGATATGGCTCTTCATCTGGTACAAGAGGCACAGGCCATCTGAGTTGGAACTGTCCTGGCACTGCAGGGCTCCCCTGTAGCCTTTAGGTGTGAGAGTCTCTTCCATATCTGACTCCACCTTCATTCTTTGTGTGTCTGACCATGTGGAGAATGCAAAATTATTTGTTTTAGGGGGTGGGTGAGAGGGGCTGGGCCTCGAACCCAGGGCCTCACACATGTTAGGCGAGAGCTCTACCACTAAGCTATATTCCCAGTTGTAATAATCTTCTGTGCCATTGCTAATACTTCTTCTTAGGTGCCTTTCACCAGCCTCAATTATGCCCTGTGCCTCTGAAGCCCTTTGGCATAGTGGAGCTGTTTAATGTGGTTAGATACTGAGAATGACACTTCCCTCAAGGGGCTTATGGACCATAGAAAACCCAGGTGCTGCTCATGTTCTCCCTCTTGTATGGGGCTGGTACTCAAAGATGTCTTAACTGAACTCTTCCTTCCCTGGCTTTCCCCTGGAGCCCACTTCGCCACCATTTTCTGAGGTCTGATACGATGACCTTACATAGAGAACTTCTCCACCGGACTGCTAACAGTTCCCTCTTTTCTTTGTTTCTTTGTCTCTTTCTCCCTAGAGCTAAATAAAAACCAAAGAAAACTTTTTGAACCACCGAACGCACGCACCTCTTTCCTGGAAGGCGGAGCAAGTGGGAGGCTGCCTCGCCAGTATCACTCAGACATCGCCAGTGTCAGTGGCCGCTGGTAGCAGAGCCATCTGGACACCTGCTACCTACACAGTGGACGTGATTGCTGGACATGATCTGTGAACAGCCTTCACTGCATCCCCTCCTCAGCATTCTGGGTGTCTGGTATCAGGACCAAAGCATCAAACTCAGACCTACTTTATGGCAGAAAGGAAGAGAAGAGAGGTGGCGCCAAGCAAGCCCCAAAGATGGACTGCTTCTTCCAATGGCAATTGGACAAAATTTGCAAGATAAGGGTAGGGCTTTACTTCTTATTTACCTGTATTACATATGCACTGATATATATATATATATATATTTACTTAAAATGAAGGAGAAATTGATATCTGGGATGCCAGAAAATTTAGAAGTTATTTTATTGGTTTGCTTGGTTTTGGTATTTGGGGATTTGAAAAAAAAATCAAAGTGGTATTTTCTGGCATTACTTTAAAATAATTATTGAGGTCCTCCAGCACTTTACATGGTTCCCTTTCTCAGCCTGTGGAATGACTCTCTCTCCCACCCACCCCCCCTTTTCATGTCTTCTGACATTGGTACAAATCAGATCTGTTCACATATTCCTGACCCCATCACATTCTTGTTTGAAATGGTACTGGATACTAGTCTCTAGGCAGAATTTTCTGTGGCATTGGGAAATGTGAGCCCACTTGGCTCTGGACCAATTCTGTTCATTTGTGTCAACATCCTAGAAACTTGGCTGTGACCATAGTTCGCTGTCACAGGTACAAAGACAGACCAAATGGACTCTGCAATACTAACCCTTCGCAGCCATCATAGGTAGCTGCTGCCTACACTGCTAGAATGATTTTAATGGTGGTTGAAAGGCAAAGGGCTTTTTTTTTTTTTTAGTATACTGCCACTAAAGGACATTTATTTATATCAAACTTTTATTTTTAGATATTATAAGCATACAGTACATAATTGATGAAATTGATATTTACTAGAGATTTATGGTACAGAATGGACGGCATTCAATAACTGGAGCCTGAGATTGTCACTTTATTTAAAAAGACAAATAACCATCTGACAAGACAGCACTGTTGCCATTTTGAAAAGGCTATGGTCCTTCCTTACCGTGCCCAGTAGCTACGCTCCCTGTGGTCATGGGCCTTCCTCAAAGTGCATCTGTCTGCTCGAAGCTGACTTGTGTTTGTTGAAAATGGAAAGGCTTTACTTAAGTCTCCAGGGTGACAGCTTATAAGAGAGCTGGATTCTGAGGGAAAAAATGTTTCCTAAGTGGCTAGATTTATTGTTACAATCTTATACTGTGAAAGTTGAAGAAATCAGACATTAAGTCTTTTGACTTTCAAATGATTTTCAATCCATGAAGAAAATCACTTAAGTGCCTTTCTTCAAAGCAATATTATTTCCAAGCATATTAATTGTTGGAAAACTTTTCCCATAGGGAAAATTGTCACCTTTAGTGATTTATTTATGCTCTGTATTTCAAGACTTTCCAGATGAACATAAACCACTTACAAGTACTCAGTAGATGGCATTTGACGAGCTTAAAAATCTAGAGATTTGTATACCCACCAGATAAATACTTGCCTAATATGTTTTCCAAAGCTAAGTCCAATCAGTAAAGAATTAAAGAGACTTTTTGCATACAGAAAAGTTTAAAAACAGTACTGGTTATCTGGAAGATTAGTCATGGGTTTTCCGCAACATCAATATGTATCTGGCACTAAACTAAGCCTTAACTGCTTTGGGATACCAAAGGCACCCCATGGAGATACTGTGACCATCTTGTGGGCAGGTAACCATCCCCGAAGCTCACTACACATCCGGCATGTGATTCCTCTTGGTCCACACGGTTCTCTAAATTTTGTTATTTATTAAATATAATCTTTCCCAGATTAAATAAGTCATTTGTCAACTGTGCCATATCATGTGTTCACAAGAGGAAGGAGAATTAATGCTCAGTATTTAGCTGATTTAGGCTTTATGAACAGTGTTGTAAAAGTACACCGGGGGAATCTGCCCACTTACACCAGATTAAATAGGGAGGCTAAAAACTTAAAACACTGGAAATCATTTTTTCTCACTTTCTCTTGATGCAATAAAGGGAATTTGACACTACATTTGGTGTTCTATCATGCACAAAATATTTGGGTTATTTGCATAAATGTTACCTTTTAATCAGTCTGCGCCTTAACAGCGACTGGTTATCCGTAAATACAGAGCAGACACAGATTGTACTTTTGTGTGGGGTTCTGTCCTTTCAGTCACTTTTTTAAAAAAAACAGAGATGGAATTAACATTGAAAGTGGGAATTTTTTTCTAAACTAATCGTTAAATGAGAAATAAATTGATATAACCCCTTTGTATTGCTCTTTCTAGATAAAATGTATCTTTACAAAAAATCTCTATGCACATGCTGTATGCCTATCTTTGTTTTCTAAGATAACTTTTTTTGGGGGTGGGGGAGGCTATTTTCAGCAGACTGAGAGGATGTCTCTGCGGTGGAGTTAAATTCACATCCTCTTTCCCTGAGCTGACAGGGTTCCTCTTCAACAAGGAGCCATGGCATTCTAGCATAGACAGTAAATCTGAGGCTAGCGGTCGGTCCTTGTCTCTCTTGCCAACCACAGGTATATACAGGAGCCACATTATAGAACAGGTTTTATTACTGTTCGTTTGTTCTTTTATAAAGACTCCATTAGATGACGGCTTTGACACACTCACCCATCAGCAAAGGCTCCATGCACACTGGGACCAGGTTTTGATCCTGGTTCCTTTTCAGAGACTGTTGCTCTATCAAATGGATGGTCTATGGTTCCATATGCCCTGAACTCTGTCCAGGCTCATTCTCAAACTGGGAATGTCACCTTATTAGTAATACTGAGATGCGAATCAATCTTAAAAAGAAAAATCCTAGTCTTCCACCCATTATGCCCTCGGGAATATCTCTTCCAGTTATCTGCACCAAGAATTCTCAATTATTTTGAGAACAAGCATTCTTTAAGATAACTGAAGTCTTATCTGAAGCTCAATGAAAGCGATCATCCACTCATTACTTATACGTAATCTCACATACATGTTATATGTATGTCGTTCCCTAGTCTAGACACAGTGGTGGATGAAACAGAAACCCCTGGGCAGGCAAGGTGGCTCAGCAGTAAAGCGCTGGCCACCAAGCCTGATAAACTGAGTCCGGTTTCCTGATTCCATGCGGTAGGAGAGAATTTCCTCCCATGGATTGTCACCTGACTTGCACACATGTACTGTGCATCCTGCCCATCAATCAATCAGTCTTTATAGACAGAAGCAGAACCCCCGTCCTCTAAGCCCACAGTCTGAATGGACGAAGGAAGCTGTTGAAGTGTGTGCATCCTGTGACTTCCTGGCAAGACACAAACACCTCTACACCAAGTAAGAGGGCAGCAAAGACTGAAGAAAGAATTCCCTCCAAGTCCAGCGTACTGAATCACCAGCGAGTTTTCTGGGTGATTTACAGGAGTATGAGTGACTCAAAGGCAGCTCAATCACTGTAGTGCTTCCCACAGCATACCAAGTCGTAGGCAGCCACACCACTGCACAGACCTCACCCCCAAAGAGCCTTTCAGCTCCTGTGGAGCAGTGCTCCCTGAGACCCTGAAGAGCTGGCTCGGGAGGGCATGGGGACAGGAATCTCAGGTGAGTGTGTCACGGCTCTCTCACGGTATGAGGGGAGGTGGTACCGGCCTCATCTTCTCAGACCTGGCTACTAGCCGCACAGCTCTGCTCATCTGCCTGCCTCGTCTTCTGGTGGACACTGCAGCTGCTCTCATGGGGACCAGTGGTCACGTCAGCTCCACCGCAGCCATGCGGAGCCACTCCACCCTTCCACACGAACCTCCATAAGCCCGCCAAGGGCTCTGTGGTGCTGGCTAGAGACTCTAGTTTTTAATAAAATGTAATAAAACTGTTAAAAGTACCCATTACATCAAAATGAGCCCGAGCCTTCAAAGCTAACTCCCCCCCCCTTTATCTCTAGGTTCACAAGTTGAATCATGTGGTCAAAAGCAGGGTGTGGCCAAAAGGGCTTTGATGCACTGCCTTAGTTACGCTCTACGATGACAGCACTCAGGGCCATGGCGTCTCAGATTGGGTCTAGGGTGCATCAGGGTGTTTAGAAATGAATTACCCTAATTTGAGTTTGCTACCACTGTGGACACCCCAAGCACATGGTGATACTTGGCCATTCCAGATGTCCAAACACCGACAGGGGAGTAAGTAAGGTCTCTGGATTAGACTGTTCTCAACATAAATTATCCTGACGTGGGCGGTTACAGCTCAAATTCAGATGTGTTAAAATGCATTGACCCTAACGATAAAGCGATGCTTATCCAAGTGTTACTTGATTTTAGTCCCCAGGAGAAGCCACCCGTGAGTCCCCTACAAAGCTGCTCCAGGTAAGCTTCCTTTCCTCAAACAGTCTTTGGGATGAGGTCAGGTGACCTGGCCAAGAGGCAATGGGGTTGGACATTGTAGTCTGACAAGGCTACAGCTTGATGTTATCGTCATAGCTCAAGACCTCATCCACAAAACGGAAATACACATCATTGTGGTGTTGTTGACAGGATAAAGGGGCTTGGTGTGTCAGTCTTGCTGCGCGGCACAGGGTACCTGCGTCCACAGCAGCCCTCACTGTTACAGTCCACCCTCTCAGTGCATGTTTTCTCCCTTTCCTGGAAACTCACTGTGTTCATCCTCATCAGAAGGGGGACAGTCTACTTCCTCCTCAGCAGGAAGGTTAGGAGGAAAAACAAACCCTATCAAGTGCTCTAATGGTTAACTTGATTATCAGCCTGATTGGAGTAAGAAAACACCCCAGGTGGTAGTGAGACACACTTTTGGGGTGTCTTTGAGGACATTTCCAGAGAGGTTTAACTGAGGAGAGACGTCTCGCCCTGAGTATGACCAGTACCACCCCATGGGTTGGAGACCCAAACTGAATTAAAAAGGAACATCAACTGAGGGTTAGCATTCTCCTCTCTCTGCTTCTGGTCCACTGAGATACAAGCCAGCAAACACACCACTGTCACCGTGTCTCTCCTGCCAAGATGGACTATCTCTCTTCAAACCATGAGCCTTAAATTTGGTTTTCTTTAGGTGTCTGGTTACAGCAATGAGAAAAACCAATACAGGTACCCACTTCCTGTCCTGAGGGTCAGGATTAGGGATCCGACACTACAGAAATGCGTGTGGAATCTGGTTGCTTTGTTTTGATTCATTTAAATCTTTGGTTTTCTAGTGTATTGACAACTGGATTCTCCACGTGGGTAGAAAGAGCTGGTGGCAGAATCTGTCATACGCTGTGCTGTCACTCCTAGTTCTCGCGAGTTCTCAACTTCAGATGCCCCCTGCCATGCAAAGCCCTCTGCTCGCTTCCTGTCTCTCCCTTTTGCCCTCCACTCCGATATTTAATACTAACTTTCTTTATGTAAGTGGCCCTTTTCTTCAGAAGAAGCCGTTAGCTTGGGTTTGTGCTACTTTTAGCTGTTCTCTACTTTAAAGCTAACAGGCATGGTGATATTTGACCATTCCTACAGACACGTATGCCATCATGGGAGTCTACGTACTTGATACACTTTAGCTCTTTCTAAAAGGAGACCAGTAGGGCTGGACATTTTTGTTAGAAGACAGTAACTACAATGTTTCAGATTCATAACAGAGCGGATGTATGACGAGAAAAAGAATGACTTGGTATTGGGGTGTGTGGCCCCTTTTATCAAAGCCACGGGAAACAAATGTCTCTGAACCCAATGTCACCAGTGCTCCTTCACCCATCTCTGAGGCTGTAGGACTCAGACATTAAAAGACATTAGCAGAAAGTCTAGAACACAATTTATGCTCAGACTGTTTACCCAAGCACAGTTGTATCTTGGACCAAGCCACTGATGCTTGGTCGAGTTCTCATGGGTAAAGTTGCCCAGCTCTGCAGATCTGCTGGTGTAGGTGAGTGACATTTCCTTACAGTTCTTACAGTTTTCTTTGTCAGTCACAAGCTGACACTACCAACAGCTAAATGAAGTTGTGTGCTTTGTAAAAATTCTTCCTGTGGTTTGAAAAATGTTCAGTGGAAAATTTGTGCTACCTCTAATTCATCAATTGGAGTTGCATTCGTGAATAGTAGGGAGGGAACAGTCCAACCTGGTATATAATTTAAAAGTAATTTTTAAACACTCATAAAACTAGGTTAAATATAGTCAGTAGAAAACTAAAAATGAGGCAGTAGAGGTTTAGGGAAGTCGAGCTTTGCTTCTTGTACACAATGAAATCACTCTAAAATACCAATGAGGGTATGTTTGACTCTAAAACATCACAGAACTGGGCATGGTGGAGCATGCCTCTAACCTTAGCACACAGGAGGCAGATCTCTCTGAGATCGAGGCCAGACTGATCTATGTAGGCAGTTCCAGGCTAGCTGAGAGACCCTATCTCAAAAAAAAAAAAAAAAAATCACAGAGCTCAAAAGATTAAACACCAGACAAATCAATCAATAAATGGCAGTTTTCAAAAGAAACACAAATGGCCAATAAATATGAAAAATATGCAATACCTTCAGTCATCGGGGAAACGCAAACAGAAACTATACTGAGGTTCTGTGTCACCCAGTGATGATCATCAACAAACCACATGAGGACAAACACCACTGAAGATGCAGAGGAAAGAGTCCCTTATCCACTGCTGGGGGGGGACACACCTGGAAATCGGCTGGAGGCCCCTGAAACCCAACAGCACTACCATGACATCCAGTTTCTGGGCGTCCTAAGCAATCTGAACATCACAGCGATACCTGCACGTCCATGTTTGTTGCTTTGTTCACAGTAGCCAAGATGTAGAACTGGCCTTGATGCCTGTCAGTAGATAAATGCATGGAGTGTGGCATACACAGGCCCAGTCGAAGAGCGGCGGGACTAGGTCATTTGCAGAAAACTGGATGGAACTAGAGATCATGTTAAGTGAACTGAGTCAGACTCAAATACATTTGCTTTCATGTGATTTCAGTACAAGCACACAGACAGACAGACACACACAGACAGACACACACACAGTGTGTGACATGAAAGAATAGAGCTGCTGGGTGGGGAACAAGCTATGAAGAGGTCATGAAAACCATTTAATATTAACTTAGATATTCACAGGAGGCCAGAGCAATAGCTCAGTGGTTAAGAGCTTGTTGCTCTTATAGAGGACCCAAGTTAGGATCCCAGCACTCATGTTGGGTGGCTCACAACAGCCTGTAACTCCAGCCTTAGGGGATCTGATGCTCTCTTCTGGCCTCCTCAGTTACCTGCATGCATGTGGCCTAGACTCATACAGACACACACATGTAAATAAAATAGTGAAATTATCTTAATAAAAAAACTCAGAGAACTTTGAATTATAAAATATTTGGAGCAATATGGATAATGTTTATCTCTCATGAATCAAAGGTTTAGAACTGATACAAGCTTTTTAGAGGTCCATGCAATCGGAAGGATAAAATGAATCAGATCCTGATCTTAGCTCACTCCTTCCAGGGCAATGATTAATTGAGAGTCATATTGGCTCAAGAGTTGGAACAATGCAAAACCTTTTATGTGCATAATTTTCTGTCTTCGTGTGGAGTATGGCGTTTCTGTGGTCAGGAGGGACTCTGATTCTGATGGCTTATTAACAGTACAAAAACAGTGTGCAGTCTGTTAGTGTTTCACAGCCCTGTGGTTGAAAGCCGTATTTGTCTTGTAGACAAAGATTTGTAAGATAGAGTAAAAATCTTGTGGTTGCATAGAATTGTTATGAGTCTATTTTTTATTTATTTATTTGTGTGTGTGTGTGTGTGTATATCACATGTATGCAGTACCCATGAAGGCCAGAAGAGGGCATTGGAGTCCCTAGAGGTGGAGTTACAGTCAGCTGTGGGCTGCCAGTTCAATGTGGGTACTGAGAACCAAATTCAGGGCCTTTGTAAGAGAAGCAAGTGCCTTAATCAGTGAGTGAGCCATTTCTCCAGCCCCATGATGAGTTTCTCGATAGTTGCTCTGTTTTCTCCCTACCATAGTGCAGAAGCAAACATTTCCTAATGTATCCTCCTGCAACACCCACTCTTAGGAGTGATGAATTATATATCTTTCATGATAGAAACTTTAAATGTATTCAGAAACAAGTCCCTGGAGTCACCAGGTGTCACAACATGTTTAATGAGCTGCACCAGCATTGACAGAACTGGGGTGTGCTTTCCAGGGTCGGTGCCGCTCCGTAAGTTGAAGTCTCCTGGAGGCACAACCAAGCTGGCCCTGTGACTATGTGTTTCTTTTTGATGTCTGTTCATTGGGCAGCTCGTGTCTACCTGCAGCTCTCCTGTTCTGGGTGGAATTCTCCCTCTGTCGGTTTCCCCAATGCATTGGTACCCACTTTGCTGTTCTTTCCCACAACAGAGGAGAAAATGAATTTCAGCCACTTGGAGGAGAGTTTATTTGGTGTGGCAGGGCCTCTGGGATCTGGCGTGCACTAAAAGTGGAAAATAACTGCCTTGATGTCCTCAGGACGGTGGTTTGCAGGAACCCAGGGGCAGATGCTCTCCTGTAACGGAGATTTGGAGGCAGCCTATTGCCTTCACCTTTGTAAGACTAACCCAGACCAGATGGCTTAGTCCCCAGTCACTCCTCATTAGCAGATGCGGGAACTTCGCCTCTGCAGGACGTGCTGGGAAATTGATTTTAACATTCTGCCAATTTTAACATTCTGTCGAAGCAGAAGAATCATCCTGACACCACCACCGCAGGCAGTGATAAAGATGCATTTGCAGATGAAGGAAAATGGAATCCCAAACTATCACTCCATCCTGTAAGCCTGCTAAAACAAGTTGACAGTTGTGTATGGAGAGCATCCAAACCAGTGCACCTGTGGGGACTGAGAGGTGGCCGTGCACACCGGCAGGTGCCAACATGTGGAAAGCTGCCTATGGATTACAGGGCTCCGCTGCTCACACAGAAGGAAAGGGAACCGAGGAAGGTGCTGTCAAGGGAAGGGGGTGGGGACACCGTGCATCGAAGCCACAACATGGAGGAATGAGATCCGGAGTAGGGTCCATGGGACACGAAGGAATTCTCCCATCTCCTCTTTCAGATAAGATCATGTGCTACTCTTACAAAGGAGCCAAATTTGATTCTTAGGACCCACATCATTCACAACCACCCATAACTCCATCTTCAGAGGAGTTGGACACCTCTGGCCTCCCCTGGCACCTGCACTCATGTGCACACCTCCCAGACACACATGTACATAAGTATAAAAAATTGTATAAAAAATTATGTTTCATGACCTAACATGTAGGATTCTGGGCTTCTTCCAATCGTTTTCTGACTTCTGGTGTTTGGTGGTGCCTTCAAAACCAAGCTCACCAGGAACACACCTGGTTGTTCTACATGTTTCTACATGTCATGGGGAACTGTGAGGTGTCCCAGCCAGAACGTGTCAGTAAAGACCCAGGCTGGCATTAGTTGATTTGTGGAAGGAATTAAGGGAGAGAGAGGTTTTGCTCTGAGTTAGATGCTGGTGGGAAACAGGCAATTCTACGATAGAGTTCTTAATGCACCTTTTCTACAAGTTCTGAGGATCAAGTTGTAATAGAGAAACTACATCATTCATGTTAGAGAGGAGAGGTAGAAGTTGGGCATTTTCTGACTTCAGAGTTCCTGTCTTGTCTGTGTTCAGATATGAATATGGAGAGACCCTCTGTTTGTTTTGATCCAGCATACCCAAAGTGGTCTTGTCTGATGTCGTTGGTCTGCCGAATTGCCTATGTTCAGCAATGTCAGCTCAGCCCCACGTGTCAGGGCCTGTTACCCTCTTTCTCATGACTTCTGTTTTTGTTGTTACGTATTTTATTTAACACACATACACATGCATACACACAGCACTGGCTATCCAGCGCATCAGCGAGAGTGCTATTTCTTCCGTCCTTAATAGGAAGAGGTTAATGCTTTTGTTACCCCATTTTATGGATGAGGGAATGAAGGAACAGCTGAAGGAACTCAGCCAAGGTGATAGGATTCATGGGACGCAGCCGAAGTTTAATCTCAGTCCTGAGTCAGGACTGCTATGCTAACCTCAGTGAGGGCAGGACTGTGCTTGTCCCAGAAGGCAGCCCTCAAAAGGCCTGTTCTGCAACCTACCCTTGGTCTGCTTCATCCCTGCCTGCTTGCTCTGAGGTAACCAGCAATGTGCCAGAGGAGGGCAGCTGTTTTGAAGGGACATGGTGAAAGTGGGTCTCTGCAGCCCTGGCATAGTATTCACTGTGCCCAAAGTTATTCATCACAGTGAAGAAGCCAGTGAGCGAACATGGTGGTGCAAAGTTAAAGCCAACTTTCATTTTTAAAACCTGACACCCAAGGACATGACTTCAAGAGAAAGCTGCCTTCTAAGAAGTCTGCCCGGTAAAATAGCAGAGGCGTCTGCTCCACCAGTCTCAGCGCAGGAACAGAGGAAAGATGAGCAAACGTGACAACGTGACAGCACCTAGGTAGCACGTCCTCCTAGCAACAGAGTCCCAAGAGTCCGCGGTAGGCCAAACCTCAACAAAGTACTTAAAAGCTAAATGAGATCCAAGATACTGTAGATAATCAAAGGAATAGAAAGGTAATGTGGGACCCGAGTGGGAAATTAACCAGATGGATCTGCAACAGGATGAAAGAGGAATCCGGAAATGAAGACCTTAGCGAATCAAGAGGGTTAGGGTTAGGGTTAGGGTTAGAGGGTTAGAGGGTTAGAGGGTTAGAGGGTTAGGATTAGAGGGTTAGAGGGTTAGGGTTAGATCCAAGATACTGTAGATAATCAAAGGAATAGAAAGGTAATGTGGGACCCGAGTGGGAAATTAACCAGATGGATCTGCAACAGGATGAAAGAGGAATCCTGAAATGAAGACCTTAGCGAATCAAGAGGAATACGCTTGAACTTCAGCATGTAGTTAAAGCAGAAGAATGCTGGAACTCAAAGACAAGCCTCTGGAAGTATTCCAGTCAGCAGAAGAACACAGGAATGGAGAGAGCAGTCCTGACCTCAGCCCAGCCCTAAACGAACAAAGAGCGAAGGGTGGTACTGCACACCTCAGTGTCAGATATGCGGAAAGACCGTTAGTTTGACGTCAACCTGGGCCACTTAGTGAGTCCCAGGCCCACATGGATTATACAACAAGACCCTGTCTCCACAGAGGGAAAAACAGTTCAGGGCACGGGAAGCCTATGAGATGAAATAGCAGAAAACTTCCATAATCTTGGTAAAGGTTGAATACGCATGTAAAAGCAGCTTATGTGACAGGCACGACCCAAATAGACAAGACTGGGAAATATCCTCACCCACAACATACTGTAGCCAAACTATCAAAAGTACAAGACAGAGTTTTTAAATTCGCCAGAGAAAGGCACCAAATTAATTTAGGGGTAAACCCATTAGACTAATAGCAAAATACTCAGCAGAAACCCAATAGTCCAGGAGGAAGTAGAGCAGTATATCCCAAGTCTCAAAGAAAATTGCCAGTCAGAATGGCTGTATCTAGGGCTGAAGAGATAGCTCAGTGGTTAAAAACACTGGATGCTCTTCCACAGGACCTGGCTTTGATCGCCAGCACCCACATGGTGGCTAACAACTGTCCATAACTCCAGTTCCAGGGAATCCAACACCCTCTTCTGTCCTCTGTGGGCACTGCACAACACAGGTGCACTTACATACAAGCAGGCAATACACACGTACACATTAAATAAAAAATTTTTAAATGGTTCTAACCAGGCAGGTAGTACCTCAGAAATGGAGACGTGAAGACCTTCTAAGACAAGCGGAAGCAGAGGGAATCAGTGACGACTGCATCAGCCCGACAGAAGATGCTGAAGGCAGTCAGCCAGATATGAAGTAAATAATCACCATCATGAAAGTGTGTGAAAGTAAAATTCCCAGAGTAGATACACAAAAGAGAAAGAAAATCAAACATGATCTGTATAACAAACCACAAACAGGAACAAAGAACGTCCATCAACAAGATGACAGGCATGTGTTCATGCCAGTCCATAACCTTTAGTGTAAACGGACTAAATTTTCTACCTAAAAACCACAGCCCAACTTAATAAAAAATAAGACCCAACGGTATGCTGCTGATGAGAAACTCATTTTACTAAGTAAAGATACACAGACAAAAACTTTAAATAGGCAAAAGATAATCATATAATGGTCAAGTGGTCAATTCAAAAGAAGACCCAATAATTTTAAATCTGTATGCACCTGACACATAGCACCCAATTTTATAATGCAAATGCTATTAGAACTAAAGGGAGAAATAGGGTCCAGATCCAGTCGTGGGAGATTCCAACATCCAACTTTCATCACCCTCTATCCATCCTGCCCCAGTGAGCACGAGGTAAACTATACCACAGATCAACTACACAACATTTACAGAGCATTTCTTCCACCCACTGCAAAGCAAAAATCATTTTCATCAGCATGTGGAATTTTCTCCAAAATAGACCATATATTAGGTCAGAAAATATATCTTAACAGATTTGAAAAAAATCTGATTTAAATTTGAAAAACAGGCTTAAATCACATCTGAATATTTTTCTGACAGTGGAATAGAACTAGAAATAAAAGAAATGCATGTGCGCACCTCTGTGTGTGTGTGCGTGTGTGTGTGTGTGTGTGCGTGTGTGTGTGTAAGTATACAAATGCATGCAAGTACCTGTGGAGTCCAGAAGAGGGTATGGGATCCCCTGGAGCTGGAGTTCAAGCAGGAACCTGACATGAGTTTTGGGAACCACATTCTGATCACCTACAAGAACAGCAAGGGCTTTGACCTCCTAGTCATCTCTCCAGCCCCCAACAATACACATTCAAATGATCTTTGTTCATTCAAGTTATAGAGCCAGTCAGATGAATTTAATTTTAAAAATCTCTTCAAGTTCATTTATTTCACTCCAAGCTCCCCCCTTTCATCATTCTGGAAAAAAAGTTGAAGCAGAAAACACAGGCACTCGCAGGATATGGCAAAGACAACTCTAAGAAGGACATTTAAAGCAATGAGTCATTAAAAAATATGTTTCTGGTAAACAACCTAAAGATATATCTCAAGTTCTTAGAAAAATATTAACAAACCAAGCCCCACATAAGTAAAAGGAAAAAAATAACAAAGATCAGCAGGGCGAGGTGGCGCATGCCTTTAATCCCAGCACTTGGGAGGCAGAGGCAGGTGGATCTCTGAGAGTTCAAGGCCAGCCTGGTCTACATAGTGAGTTCTAGGCCAGCTAGGGCTATTGAGACCCCGTCTCAAAAAGACAAAAAAAAAAAAAAAAAAAAAAAAAAAAGATCAGACTGTAAGTAAATGGACTAGAGACCACACAGCCAAAGCGAAACATGAAAGGTCAACAAATAGATTTTAACCAAGGAAAAGTTACAAAATAGGAATGAAAAGGAGGCATCATAACAATTGCAATAGAAATACGGACCACTGGAAATTATTTTTAAAAACTCATGTATGCTAACAGATTGGAAAACCTAGAAGAAACAAATTTCTGGATACAACACTTACTAAAACTGAACACTGAAGATATGAAAATTCTGGATAGAAAATAACAAAAAGTGAGATTGGATCCATAGTCAAAAATCTCTCAACAAACACAGGCCCAGGACCAGATGGCTTCACTGCTCAATTTTACCAGACTTTTAAATAATTAATACCCACTTTTCTTATTTCTTAGAACTGAACAGAAGAAAAACTGTTCTAAACTCATGTTATATGACCAGTGTTACCATGTTACTAAAACCAAAGACACAACACACACAAAAAAATCATACATCAATATCCCTGATCGACCTACACACAAAAATTCTCAACGAAATACTAGCAAATTGAATTCAAAGCACATCAAAAGGATCATTCACTATGACCAAATTCTTTTCAACTCAGGGATGTAACGATGACTTAACATATAGAAATTAATAATGTTGGATTGAAGGATAAAAATCATACAGTCCTCTCAATAGATGCAGGAAAACCATTTGATAAAATTTAACATCTCTTCATTGTAAAAAAAAAAAAAAAAGGCCTGAGAAAATAGGTTTGGAAGTCTCAGACCTTAACATCAAAGGCCGTGTATTATGACACACATGCAGCCAGCAGCGTGCTGAGTAAGATAAACCAAGTTCCTCAGTTTACAACACAAGGCCCTCTTCTTTCATGGCTCTTACTCAGTATAGCACTGGAAGTTTTAGCCAGAGCAGTTCGGCAAGGGAAGGAAGTAAAACACTTGCAGATACAAAGAGGAGATATCAAACTTATTCGTAAGTTAGGATATTCAATATATAGAAAAACCCAAAGGCCTCACCAAGAACTGCTAGAATCAATAAATTGATTTGGCAAAGGAGCAAGATGCAAAAACGAACATACCAAAGTTAGCAGTTTTCTATGCACCAATAATGAATTTGCTGAGAAAAGAAATCATCAAGGCAAGTCCATTCACGATAGCTTTAAAAAAACTAGAAATAGGGTGAAGACTTCTAGAAGGAGAGACTCAAACCATCAAAGAAAGCAGCTGAAGACACACACACAAATGAAAATACCTTCCATGTTCATAGATGGAATGCAGTTACAATGCCCATATTACCTAAAGCAATCTACACAGAACAGCCCCCATCAAAATACTAGTTATGTCCTTCACTTATCTAGAAAACATCCTAATTCTAAATGTATATAGAAGTAAGAAACACCCAAATAGCCAGGGTAAACGTGAACAAAAAACAAAGTGGATCCATTATACCTGCCTTTAAGACATGCTACAGAGTTAATAGGGACCCAAAGATTCAAAACAGGCAGACCAGTGAGATACAATGTAGATCCCAGTAATAAACCCATACATCTATGGCTATCTGATTCTCAAAAAGGTCACGGAAACTACAGAAATGAGAGCCTCTGGGTAAACTGGATATCCATATGCAGAAGAGGAAAATTTCACTCATCTCTCATCATGCACAAAAATCAACTCAAAATGGGCCAAAGACCTAAATGTGAGGCCTGACACTAATACTGGCAGAAGAAAACACGGAGGAAACAATTAAAGATATTGGTACAGGGAGCCAAAAGTACAGGAACAAAGGCAAACACTGGCTGCTGGGATTACATTACATTAAAAGCTTCAACACAGCAGAGGAAGCTGTCAACAGAGTGGAGAGACAGACTACAAAATAGAAGAATATGGATTTACTGACTTCACCTGACAGAGGGTCAAAATCCAGAAATATCAGTAACTCAAGAAACTTAGCCGAAAAAAAAAAATCCAATTACTAAATGGGCAAATTATCTGAAAGATGACTGTCTTACAGGGCTTATACTGAGTTCAATATTATATAACTATTAATTCAACTGTGAACCTAGAAACTTGCAGCTAATTTTAAAAGGTATGCGTCTTAGCTCTGGAAATTATTATTGAATGAAATCTGTATCAGCGGGTTTGCTTCCTTCTTGTCATGTTCCTGGTTTCAATGTGTTTCCCCCAAAATCTTGTGTTGAAAATTTAATGCCCAAATTTGTATGTTAATAATATTCGAAGGTGGGCCTTTGAGAGCTGACTATGATTATATGACGCCATGAGAGTGGAGACATTAGTGACTTTGTAAGGAGAGTCAAAGACTGGGACTAGTCTATATACTACCTCTATATATCTAGTAATAATCAGATATATAGAGATTAGAAACGCATGTGCAAACATCTTAGTGTCAATTGCATTAAAAATGAATTCTGTATGAAACTGTATTTTAATAATGAAATGGAGATCTTTTTTAAAGGTTAAAATGTCATTTAATGTTATGTCTTATAGGGTTTATACTGAGTACAATATTGTATAACTGTAATAATTCAACTGTAAACCTTAAAATTTACAGCCAATTTTGAGAGATGCATCTTAGCTCTGCGAATTGTTATTGAACACGTCAATGCTGTTGTAATGAAGTGCTTCTTCTAAGTATGTGGTTCTTAAATAAATAATAAAAAAAGAACACAAATGCCCGCAAATACATTGAAAAACGTTCAGTGTCGTTATCTGTCAGGCAATGACAGTCAGCGTGACAGTGACATCTTACTCCCTTTAGAACAGATGCTGTGAACAACAAGACACATGCCGTGGACGTGAACACAGAGGAACACATGTTCTCTGAACAGGAGTGTAAAAGAGTAGAGTCATGTGGAAAATATTGAAGTTCGTCAGTAAACTGAAAAACAGCTCTGCCGTACGAGCCAGCTTTCCTGCTTCTGCTTGTATATCCAAAGGGGATGAGATCAGCACATCAAAGACCCCGTGATACCACTTTCATTCTGCTATTTATAATGACTAAGATATACAGTCTGCCTAGGTACCCGCCAACAGCTAGGTATCTATGTATCTATCTACGTATCTATCTCTGTATCAATCATGTATCTACCTATCAGTCAATCAATCATCTAGCTATCACCAATGGGATATTATTTATCGTGTTCTTTGCAACTATATAAATGGAACCAGATAAAATCCTGTTAAATGAACAAAGCCAGGCATAGAGAGGCAAGTACCATGTTCTCTATCATATATGGGAACTGGGAAGCGTCAGTCTGAAAAGGGTAACAATTACTAAGGACCAAGCACAGAGAGGGAAGTGTGAACGGACTTAACTAGTGTTTCGTGTGTGTGTGGAAACAGCACACGCAGCACCGTTCCCATTAATATGTACAGCGAATGTGTGTTAATACATACGACTCTCAGTAGGACTTAAGATATTGTTTTTGTGCATGAGTGTATTGCCTGCATGTATGTAAGTGCACCCATGTCATGTAATGCCCAAGGAGGTCAGAACAGGGTGTTGAATCCCTTGGGACTGGAGTTAGAGATTGTTGGTCGTGGCCATGTGAAGGCTGGGACTCGAACTTGGGTCTTCTGAAAGAGCACTCGGTGCTCTTCACCACTGCACCATCTCACCAGCTCCTCAGGATTTTTTACAACCTCTGCATGATGCAAGGTAACAGATGCCTATTCAATCCTGATAAGGGCCTCCTCTGTGGATTGATGGTCATCCTCAAGTTCAGTGACACCTATGCACAGGTTTATCCCAGCTTCTCGTGGTTAGCACTTATTTGGAGGATCTATTGAAGTCTTTTTCACATACTTCGGCTCTTCCTGATGTGACTTTTCCACACAAGAATCTGCGACTGGAGGTCATGGTTGTTCACAGCAAGGCCTGCTGGGTTATGTAACCTCTGTTCTTGACCTTGCAGGGCCAATTGGGTGTAGGTCTCAGCATTTTGATGCTTTCTGTAACCAACCATGGCTATCTGAAATTGCTTTTTTCCCCTTTTTTAATGTATTTCTATTGAATTTTTGTGCATTTCATATAATATATCTTAATCATATTTAGACCCCCTCCCCCACCTGCACCCCCATAGCCCTCTCACTGGATTTCACATATTCTGTCATGTATGTTAAGGCCTATTGAGTCAAACTCTTGTACTCAGATGTCCCCCCAGTTCAAGTTCATCCACTGGAGTCCAGTTAACCTATCTAGAGTCACTCTCTTAAAGAAGATCAACTCAGGGCTGGAGAGGTGGCTCAGAGGTTAAGAGCACTGGCTGCTCTTGCAGAGGACCCGGGTTCGGTTCCCAGCACCCACATGGTAGCTAACCACTGTCCATAACTCTGGTTCCAGGGGATCCAATGCCCTCTTCTTACCTCTATGAGCACTGCACAACACAGGTGCACTGACACACATGCAGGCAATACACTCACATATCAACCCTGTCTCTCACCCAACAGTAATCAGTCACCAATAGTTCCTCAGCTAAGATTGGGGCCTGCTGCCCATTTCACCAGCTCTATGCTAGGTTTTTGTCTGATTGAATTTACATGGGTCTTGTACATGCTGTCACCATGGCTGCACGTTCATATGAGTACATTCCCAAAGACCCGGAAGACTGTTCCCTTGTGTTCATGACAAATCCTGGCTTTATACTCTTTCTGCCCCTTCTTCCACAATGATCCCTGAGCCGTGGGTGGGTGAGGTGTAATCCATCCAGGGACATGCACTGTGCGGCCTCTTATTCTCTACACCTTGGCCAGTTGTGGCCTCTGTATGCATTACCCTCTTACATGAGGAAGCTTTGCTGGTGAGTGTTGAGGAATGCATTAGTGTTCTCTCTACCCCCTGGTTCCACTATGTTCCATGAACCTTACGTGTAGAGGTTCCACTGTAGATGTGTCATTTAGGGCTGGACATCTCTCAGACACATTCTGTGTGAGCAGTTGTGGAACTCTATAATAGCCTCCGTCTGTTACAAAAAGAAGCTTCTTTGATGACTGGAGACACCTCCTTCGAGCTGTTGGTCAGGGTGGTCCAAGAGACTCCCAAAATAACACAGGCTATTGTCACAGCCCTTGATCGCCTCCCAGAACTTGAAGGTAAGACCCTATTACTAAAGACAGGACATACTTCGGACATAGGCCTTGGAGGAATGGAGCTGGAAGACCTGAAGACTTACTCCCATAGTTCTAGAGGACACTGCGTAAGCTGCTAAAGGAGAAAAACCACTCAATGGTCCAACCCCAGACTTAAAACCTAATAACCTCAACAATGACTGGCATGGCAAACTATAGCAGTGCAATAGTGGCACCTTTATCTTGGGGGTAATCAACAGCTAATATGACTTAAAGCCCTCTCAGTGGGAGGGAACTCATGTGTGACTCTGTAAAAATAGCCAAATACACATGGCCAGAGAGGCCAAGGACTCCAGAGAAAACCCTATTTGTAATATCCCTAAACAAATATTTCTTACTGTATGCTAAGTATGGATTCTTGTATTTATAGACAAGTATACCGTTCATCACTCATCAGTGAAATTGCTCGGTAACTTACCCTTTAGCAAACTGGGCTACAATTTCATGTGAACTCCAGTTAGGACAAAAGTTTAAAGCCTCGGGTATCTCAACTGGATGGACACACACCGGAAGATGTCCAGAGTCAGACATTTTATTTGGAGCTATGTGGGCTCAGATCACATTGGATCTAGCGCCGAATAGTTATCAGGCACCTGAGGTTGTTAGTGGAAGCCCCTCTCACAGTTCTCCTGAGGAAGCTCTCTAGTCACTCAGGGAGGACTAGATGGGCTTGCCTGAGCTATGGGCACCTCCTGAGCTAGACCAGGTGAGATACAGAATGGGCTCCTTTGGGAAAGTGTGTTCCGCACTGAATCTCTCACAGAAGGCTAAACTAGTGTTGTCCCATTGGGAGCTCATCAGTGATGCTGCAAATATGTATTTTCACAATACATTCCTGACTACAGTAAGAGTAACACAAACTTACAAATAGACACGAGTCCTCATCTCTAGCAGTCAGTACTCCTCCTTTCAAAGCTTTTGCAGGGGAAGGCCTTTTTTTGAATTGGAGGTGCATCTGCGCAGGCAGCGAACAAACGTAAGAGGGTCAGTCAGAGAAGGCAGGGCGGCAACGATCAGGTGCCTGCCTCAGCTGACCACAGATTCACCACAGGATGACTTCTGGGCATGCGGGAGTCTAAGAGTCCTTGTGACTACCCTTACTTTTCAAACTAGCCTTTGGGGAGGGAGGCCTGAGGAAGAGAGGAGTTCATCCTCACTCTGTTTCCTCTTGTGAAATTCATACTCATTGTCCATCAACTCTCTCATGGGTGGGTGCCAGGTGGGACCCTTGGCATCTCACACCTCAAGGACAATGAGTTGGCAGACAGGCACGGTGTGGACCGTGGCACACTCAAGAGAAACAAAAGAGCATGGTTGGAGAGGACTGGCAGAGCCCCTTGCCCGCCCCCCCCCCCGGCATACAGCTCCTCTGAGGGATGCTCAGGTCAGAAGCCAAGTATGGATCTAGGATGTTGTGTTTCCTGGAGTCTCCTGGTAGTCAGGAAGGCACTGAAATAGAATCAGTGAGATTTGTCTGCCAGCTCCCCGATAGCCAAGGATCAAGAAATCTGAAAACACAGGGGCTGGAGAGATGGCTCAGCAGTTAAGAGCACTGACTGCTCTTGTAGAGGACCTGGGTTCAAATCCCAGCACCTAACATGACAGCTAATAACCGTCCAAAATTGGACTGTAACTCCAGTCCCAGGAGATCTGACCCCCTCTTCTGTCCAATCAGACAGATGAGGAAACAGAGCCAAGCTATGGAAGCCTGCAGACCTCTTCTGATGTAAAGGCTCTGAAAAAGGACCATTTGGTCCTTTGAGAAATAGGAATTGGTATGATTTAAATTGCTAATGAATCCATTTTTAGGAGTGATTTAGGAAGGTCATGGGAACTACTGAGAAGGCAGTACTGATGCACTGGGTACCCCAGTGAGCCTCTGATCCGGAAGGGGGAGGCTCTGACCTAGGAAGGATGGAATGGGTGAAGCTAGTGGACCCAGAGCATTGTGAACCAATCACAAAAGACTGTAGAGAAATGAGGAAGAGGAGGGTCTGCAAAATGCCCGACTGCTGTAACCACAAAGTGAGGTAAACCAAAGACCCACATTGCACATCTGACAACATGTGCTGACCAACAGTGTCATGGGAAAAACACCCAAAAGCAAAGGAGATGAATGGTGGTTAGAAGTGTCATGACAGGTGGGAGTCTATCGGGAGATCTGAGACAGTGTCTGCCACAGCTGTGCAGAATGGGTTCAGTGATGGGGCGTGGAACCATGTGGTGGATGTGTCCCAGTGTGCTGGTGTCCAGCTGTCCTAGGTACATCTCACAGCATGGATTTTACAGGTGTCATGGAAGTCGGAGTAAAATGACCATGGACATGGAGTTGCGCATCCAAGTGGCTACCTCAGCACGTTCAACCTGAAGGATCCTGGGAGGGGGGAGCCATGGCGAAGTCCCCCTTTGTATTGACAGTCGTGCACCTGCCTCACAGCCCCACACAGTTTGCCAAAATGGTTGAAACCAAGAGGCAAAGTGAGGCACGCTCTTTTCTGTCCTTGGTGCTAGGTGGCTGAATTCATAAAGTCTGGTTCATTTCAAGGGGCCAGACCCTGGGTACTTAGCATGTGGAAACAAAAAAAGATGAAGTAGAAAGGGGGCCCACCCAGGACCAGGGTCCATAACTAACATCAGGCCAGCTGGATCTCTCTTTGAAACTCAGCACCTACCCACTGGGGGAAAAATAGTCTTAATAAATGCTGTGGGCTCTGTCAATTTGATTTCTAACTAACTGTGAGGAAAGATGGATAGATGGGAAGGAACAGTCACTGAGACTTCTCCCCTACATAAAAGCCTAGTAGAAATAAGAAGGAACAGAAGGCCGTCCCACTTCAGCGTGCCTCGTCCCTTCAAGTCAAGGTCAAGTCCCTTGCAGACCCTAAACACTTATTTTCAGCCTCGTCTCCTAAGTCTACACCACCCTTTGCCCAGCAAACTCGGCATGGTCCTGCCCCCATGCATTTGCCTGTGCTGGTCCTCTACCCTGGAATGCCCTCCCTGACACTATCAGCTAAGGTGGCTGCTTGACTTTGGACCCTTCTCGATTATGGGGTGGAAGGGTCTCCAGATTTTGAATTTCTGCAGCCCAGTGTAACTCTGCCTTGTAATAATCATTAAGGACAGACATTAGGTTTCTGCCTAGGACTGTGTACTGTAAGGTGATGGCCATGGAGCAGCAAGAGTTCGGCAAATATTTGCCAACATGAATCGAATCCAAGGGTTGTTGATTGAGGAGAAGCAACAGCTATTTGGTTTCCTGCTTGCTGCTTAGTAAATGGCACTGCGTGCCATCCATAGTGACGGGGTCCTGCAGGTGACTGAACCAGGTCAGGAGGTGCAAAGATGAGAGATGTGAAATCCAATTATTTGTTTTCTTCCAGACACAGAATCTGTTGTTCTCAAAATGAAAAAGTGGGCTTTCTGCAGTGCGGAAAGTGTCATTTCACAGCACGCCCATCTGCTGTAATTGCTTTATGCACATTTGTCCTGATATTTGGTCCGATGTGTGTGTCAGAGACCGAATGATGAAGTCAGTATGAATTAATAAGAAAAGCTTCACACTGAAAAGGGGAAATGACACAGATAAAAACAAAACTTGACTGGGAGCAACGTGGGGTTCATTGGTCAGAGGTAGCGCATGCTGGGATTCAGAGCTGTCAGACAGCACACTTAGGGACAAAGATGCCTGTTGGCCCGAGAAGGGGTTGGGGCCCGAAGGCAGGAAGTCCAAATTCTTTTCACAGCTACAATTAGCCCTTACTGACCTCAATATTCCCATCTGAGACGCTGTGTCCGCCATCTCCAGGGAACTCTCTTTATATAATGTCTGTCCTGAGAACTCCTGGCTTTGGGTCCATACAAGCAACAGCTTGTCCAGAACAACACGATTTATGTCCATCTATTTGAGGTGATTTCATAGGTAACTCTTGTGTGCCACACTTTGCAATGCATTCTGGGAATGAGAGAATGAGACAGTATGTCCAAGCAGCATTAGATGTGGTTCCAGCAGGTTGTGTGTACTTGTGCAAGCTGCTTCCCTATCTCTAGGTGTGGTTCTTCCAGACTCTGTATGCTTGTGTAAACTACCATCCACCTCTGAGTTTGTTTATGAGGAAACAGTAGAATCCAACTCAACAGAACGCTGCGAAGGCCATGTGACATAACGGTAGGTGAGCTCTTAGCAGAACATGGCCCATCAGCCCTCACCACAGTAGTTACCTTAGCACAGTCATGAAGGAACAGCAGCAGAGTGGGAATCAAACACCCTAAAGCTTACAAAGGAAACCCCACACCCTGAACAGAGTTCTCCTTTCCGGTTCGGTTCCCTAGACGTCCCCAGCATGTCTACCTGTGGCTCTTGCAGTGACTGTGTTCACCATTCCTGGGGTCTGTGTTCCAGTGCTGAACCTCCAGCTTCTGCTGCTGGGACTGGGGACTTAGAGATGTGACCGTGGCTCATGGTAAAGACTGGGGAAGTGAGTACAGGCCAGGGAGACACTTCTTTAATCTTTGAGATTTCTCACAGAGGAAGCTGTGCATCTGTATGTGTATAACAGATTGCCAACAGTGATGAAGGAGATTAGAGCTTCAGCAGTGGTCATTCCCATGCCAGGCCTGAGGAGTCAGACCCAAATTTACTAACTCTTGCTACAATGCCCAGAGAGAGTTTGGTGAGCCTGAACTAATATCCCTCTTATTACGATGTTCTTGTTAACAAGTTCAGACAAGTTCCGGGGTGAACTTGAGCAATTTCTAAGGGAAAGAGAGCTTAGTATCAGAGGGTAACAATCAAGCCAGTGGTTATGGGTGTTCAGAACACAAAAGTCAGCCGTGAGAACAGCGTGGAGCCCCAATAACATGTAAGGACAGTCAACTGGTCCTTGACAAAAAAGCAAAGCAATAAAATGGAGTCTTTGAACAGATGCCAATGGGGTAACAGGATGCTCACATGGAGATAAGAATCTAGCACAGGCCTTATACCTCTGACAAAAACTTACTCAAAATAAATACTAGACTTAAATGTAAAATGCAAATCATGGAAGTGGAGGGGAAGTCGGAGAAAACCTAGATGACCTTGTATATGTAACTGTGTTTTAGACACAATGTAGTTTTACAAAACGACACGTGAATGAAAGCTAAACATCATCACCCTGACTCTGCACATCTGGGCCAGTAGCATGAGATGGCAAGTCACAGACCCAGAGAAAATATCTACAAAAGACACGTGACACGTCAGTCAAAATACACAACACTGAAAACTCAACAAGTTAACCATTTTATAAAGTGGGCCAAAGGCCTAAACAAACTTCCCAAAGCCTGTATAGAACCTCTATCCATGGTAAACAAGCACAGGAAAGTGCTTTCCTGTCATGCCATTGGGGAAATACAAACAAATGGTGGGATAGCACCACAGACCTGCTAGAATGGGCCACATCTGAACCGTTAACACCAAATACCATCAGGGATGTGAACCAAAAGGGACTCTCGTTGGCAAGAATGCAAATGGGCAGTCCCCTCGGAAGACAGTGGCATCTAGAAAAGTCCCCTCGGAAGACGGTGGCGTCCCTATGAAAGCATGCATACTCTCGTCACATGCGGTGGCAACTGTCCTTCTTGGTGTTTACCCAGAGGACTTGAAAACCATGTCCTCACAAAGCTCTCCCCATGGATTTTTTCAGCAGCTTGCTTATAGTTGTTGAACCGTGAAAGCAAACAAGATGTCCTTCGGTTACTGAGTAAAGCATGGTACCTGCAGAGGGGTATCACTCACTTGGTGTTTACCCAGAGGACTTGAAAACCATGTCCTCACAAAGCTCTCCCCGTGGATATTTTCGGCAGCTTGCTTATAGTTGTTGAACCGTGACAGCAAACAAGATGTCCTTCGGTTGCTGAGTAAAGCGGTACCTGCAGAGGGGTATCACTCGGCACAAAAAATAAACGAGCTATCAATCTCTCAAAAGACATGGAGTGACCCTAAATATGTATTAGTAAATGAAGTGTGTCTGAAGAGGCTGCCGACTGGATGACTTCAACTCTGATCCAGAAAAAGTCAAAGTATGGGATATCAAAAGACTGGTTGCCGGTGATCAGGAGAGTCAAGTTAGTGAAGGTGATGGCTACGTGTCATTACATAGCTGTGCAAATGCATAGAACACACAGTACCCACGGTGAACCACAATTTGTGTGGGGATCTTGGATGGAGGTTCAATTGTAGCAAACGTGCCACTCTGCAGGGGTGGTGGGGAGCATTCTAGGGGTTACAGTATGAGTCTCTGCATCTTAATTTTGTTGTTAATCTAAAACAACTTTAAAAAATAAAGATTTTGCCGAGGGGGTGGCACATGACTTTTATCCCAGCACTCAGGAAGGAGAGGCAGGTGGGTCTCTATGACATTAAGACCATCCTGGTCTACATAGCAAGTTCCTGGCTAGCTGGGGCTAATAGGGAGACCCCATCTCAAAGTATTTTTAAACAAAGGTTTCAAATTTATCCTTGCCAAGCAAGCGAGAGAGGCAGGGAACTTTCCTTTCTGCCTTCTGGTATTTTCACGATGAAGAGATGCTGTGGCAGCTATCTTGTGATCATGAGGCAGAAATCAAGAACTGTAAAGAGGTCACTGAGCTGCTGAGTTGCTCAACTCCTGGACTCTCCACCTTCATTTCTCCTCATGAAATAATAAAACCACTGATTGTTTAAAAAATTCTGCTACTTAACTGCCAAACGCGTTCTAGCTGATTCTGAAAGCTCTCCAGGGAAGATGAGAGCTAGGTCTTCAAAGACATGGTCTGGGCAGAAAGGAGGTGGTAAGATTTACCAGGAAATAAACAAAGGCAAGAGTGGAACCAGCCTGTCCAGTGGCTTCTGGGACGGGAGGCCAGGCTGCTGTGAGGAACGTCAACTAGAGTCACCGCATCCTTCTCTGAACTCACTGAGTTGCTCTCTGGGTACGAATTGGCAAATGTTTATTTGAATGCTCTGTGTGTGTGTGTGTGTGTGTGTGTGTGTGTTAAGAGCATACCCAGGGCCTCCATGTGCCAGGCAAGGGTTCTACCACATAGCTGCATCCCAGCCCCACATGCCTGAGATGCCAGAGGACAGAACATTCTCTCTCCAGCTCTTGATCTGTCTGGGCCTCAGAAACGTGTGTCAGGGCATTATGGAGACTGGCTGCAAGCAGAAGCCTAAGAAACTCCTCTCCCAGGTGTTCCAGAAGCTTGTCAACAGCAGCTGTGGTTTCCAGGCAACTAGAAGTGAAGAGGGTGGGGGAGGAGATTCTGCAGGCGCTGTGGTGCTGGGGAGATGGGCAGCTGGGTAGGCAGAATTGCTGCTTCCAAGAGTCTCCTGCAGCTGCCACGACAAGCGCAGACACTAAGGGACCAACAACATGAGCTGCATAGGAACTCCCTAGATATGTCCCTGGGGAACAGGAAAAACAGGGCAAGACTGAGAACATCACCCCGTGTTCCAGCAGCAGCCTGTCTGTCTGAAATGATAGTTACCAGAGTTAACACAGCTCTGTGGGGTCCCGGAGCAAGTGAGCCTGGAGGATGAGTCTCAACCTCGGTACTGCTGCTGATCAGCACTTTGGGCCAGATAAAACTGGGCTGAGGATGCTGTCACCGGCGTCCTGGGCTGTTTAGCAGCATCTCTGGCTTCTTCCCACCAGTGCGAGTACCAAACCATAGAGCATCAAACCAAGGAACAGTGAACCACTAGGCATCGAACCAGGATGCAGCAAACGGTGGAGCACCAAACACCAGGTATCAAACTAGGAAGCCTCAAACACTGAGCATCCACCTGCTGACCATAAAAGCACAGGGCATCAAAGCACCAAGCACCAAGCCACGGGGTATCAAACTACTGAACATCAAACACTGAGCATCAAGCCATGGGGCACCAAACACCAGCATCCATCCACTCCTTGCATTGTTAAAACCAAAAACAGCCTAGAGCATCACAGTGGAGCGTGTACACTTATGTGTGATGTAATCACATCTATTGGCCATTTAGATTTCTACGTTTTAACTTTGAAAGAGGTTCAGTGAACCTATTTCTAACACCACCTTTAGTTCATTCATTTCTTTAAAAAGTTTTAAATTTTTACTGCTATTTGCATGTGTGTGTGTGTGTATGTGCCCCATGTGTGTAGGTGCCTACAGAGGCCAGAAAAGGACATCAGAGCCCCTGGAACTAGGAGCTGGAGTTACAGGTAATTGTTAGTTGCCAGTGTGGGTGTCTGGAATTAAACTTGGGTCTTCTAGAAGAGCAGCAAATGCTCTTAACCACTGGGCCATCTCTCCAGCCCCATGTTTAGAGCTGTCCAGTGAACAAATGACAAGATTCAAGCAATTATTTTTTTAAATTTTATGTGTATTCGTGTATTGCCTGAATGTAGGTAAATGCACCCATGTCATGCAATGCCCGTGGAGGTCAGAAGAGGCTGTCACATCCCCTGGGACTGGAGTTACGGACAGTTGTTAGCTGCCATGTGGATGTTGGGATTTGAACCCGGGTCTTCTGCAAGAACAAGCAGTGTTCTTAACCACTGAGCCATCTCTCCAGCCCCCAAGCAATTATTTTTTTTAATATATATTTTGACTAGCCTCAAGAAAGATTTTTTTCTAATTTAGAGCCCTCTCAATTTGACACTTTAAAGTCTTCACAGTCATGTCTGGGTTTTGTCCATGCTAATTGCTCAGTAATTGTTCTTAGGTATTGGGTGAGGATGTGACTTAGTGGCAAAATGTGTGAGGCCCTCGGTTCAATCTGTAGCACCACAGAGAACAAACTTGCTCATTATTTGAATGTTACTTGTGAGTCTCTATCCTGATATGTTCCTACACTATATCTAGGCATGATGGTAAACAGTACTTTGAAATATTTTCTGTAAGGGCTGGGTCTGAGATGGGATTGGCAGTGTGAGCATAAGGCCTATATACCAGTTCCAGGTATGATCCTAGAACCAGTCACATTACCATCACGGAGAACCTTGTGGAAGCACAGACTCTCAGACTCCAGCTGGACCTCCCTTATGTTTCCAAAATCTTCTAGATGATCTGAGAGCTGGCATCTGAGTACTACAAATGCTGCTCTTAGCCGCAGGAAGGTGCGGAAAGGTACTGTTCCCTAGGTCTTGTCCTTAGACACTGTCTGGTCAGCCTGCTGTGTTCAGGAGTTGTAACACTTCAGCATCCAGATGCCTGCAGTGGAACTCCATCTGGTGCCTTGGCTGCTTTGAGAGGCCCATACCTTACACTAAGGCACAGCTCGGCCCCTGGCGCACAGCCTGGGAGCCAAAAGCTGGTGTTTAAGTGAAGAACAACACTTGTTTGTCCTACCTCATTGGCTAGATTGCTCATTACATGCACACGCACCATCATGGCTGGATATCAAGTCCACCGTGAGTATGGTGGCCTTCTGTTCAGGGATGCATCCTTTTGATATATGCAGGGACCATGTGAGCCCCAGAAGACACCTCTGCCAGAAAGAAGGGCAGCAAGGTCCCTGGGCTGATCCACATCAGAGACTCTGTGTAAGGAACAGAGGAAGGGGACACACCTGGCAAGGCCGAGTCAGCCTAACCTACACTTGGAGAACCCAGGGCAGCCGTACACTTTCCTGAAGTCGGAGACTACCTTCACTGGAAGGACCCAGGGCAGCCGCACGCTTTCCTGAAGTTGGAGGCCACTTTGGAAGAAAACGGCTGCAGTTGGTCAGGACTCTGGTTCTCACACTCACACCTGGCGTCTTGTATCCCCTGTGGGATTTGCAGGATTCTGTATTTGTGTGTATGCAATTCCCCGATTACACTGTGGCATCTCTTAAAGTTTTATTTAATTTTTATGTGTAAGAGTGTTTCGCTTGCATATATGTAAGTGCATCTGTGCATGGAACAACTGCGGAGGTCAGAAGAGGCTGTCAGATCCCTTGGAACTGGAGTTATGGATGGTTGTTAGCTGCCACATGGGTGCTAGAAACCAAACCTGGGTCCTCTGCAAGAACAGCCAGTGTTCTTAACTGCTAAATCATATGTTCATTCCCCCACTGTGGCATTGCTGAAAGGCTGGGTCTAAGCAGAGTTTGTCATAGTGATTTTTTTGCGCATTAAATGCTCATCCACTGATGTGTCTAATCTTCAAGATTCGCAGCAAACACTGAGTAGCTCTGCTTACCGATGCATACTGTTAAAGAAATAATCTCATACTATGATCTACGTACAAGATACAATTAGCCAAAATTCTTCACTAGAGACAATAGTGGGTATTGCTTTGTAATTGAAAATTATTTGTTCAGTTTTAAGCTTGGTTCTCTCTAGATAACCTCAGCTGCCTCAGTGTCAGAATTAGGATCACTCTACTCAGCTATAACTAAGAATTTAAAAACACTGAAATGCATCATCTTTCAGGACATGATCTCCTTCCCCTAGCCACCCATTCAAAGGAGTGGCAACTTGAAGAGTTAAATTTTAAAGGAGGCTTAAAACTCCCAGGCATGGTGGTGCATGACTTTAATCCTAGCTCTCGGGAGGCAGAGGCAAGCAGAAATCTGTGTTCAAGGCCAACCTGGTCTACGCAGTGAATTCCAGGGCAGCTGATTCTATATAATGAGACTGACCCAAAATTTTTTTCTCTCTCTCTTCTGGCTATGAAACAACTAGCAAAAATTACATTTCATCTGATTTAGGCAGATCGGGGCCTAGGAAATGGGTGCTGCACTTACAGCAGTGATAACTGAGGTAGTTGTCAAAATAAATGCTGATGTCAGACGTGCCCACATAGCTGGATGCCTCTGTCATGTGGCCGGCTGGGCGTGGCGTGAGTCCATGCCTGGGAATGAAGAGGAGCCCCGGGCCTCCAGGCTGAGCTTAGCATAAGTGGACAGTGATCTACAGCGCTGGTTTCAGCTAGGAAGTCCCTGCTGGCTGGGCTATTCCCACGGTAACCTATGCCTTAGTTGATAGCTGAGGGCTTTGGGAGATCCCCTTTAGGCGTCTCTGGAAGATGGAAGGAACCATTAGCCTGTAGATCTGAGTGTCTCTTCTCCCCAGGAAGTGTATGATCCACTTTGGTAGAGCTCATATTCTGTCCATCTTTCATGCCTGTGTTGTGGCAGTGGGAGGTTTAGAAGCCCTAAAATGGATTAGTGTTGGAAACGGAGGCTCTTTAACACAGAGCAGGCTGCTCACCGTCTGTCAAGGCTGCTTCTGGTGTCTGCCCTTTGTTCCGGTAGGTGTTGAGGAGGTCAGGTGTGGTGGTGGTGGCCAATTAGCATAAAGTCCTGCCTGTTCAGCTATTTGATTATCATCTTTCTTGTCCTTAATGTGTCAGGCAATTTCCCACTAGGAGTTTATTGATAACATTTTGGATTTCATGATACTTTCTGTGTAGAATGTCTAAAGTTTTTTAAAGCATTTACTTCCTGAATATTTAAAAAAAGAAACCATAGAATGTGTCCAGAATATTGAACCTGGAGTCAGACTTCCTTGATTTAAGACAGCTCTTTCTGTTAAGATGTGCGGCACTGGGCAAGTTACTGAAACTCTCTGTCCTCAGTTTCCTTACTTATAAGTAGGGTTGACAGGCATAGCACCTGTTTCATAAAGGCACCGTGAGAAAAACTTATATAAAATACTTTGATCACAGATTATAAAACATTTGCTTTTAAGATTTACTTATTTTTATTTTATGCGTATGTATGAATGCCTGCATGCATGTAAGTGTACCTGTGCATGAAGTGCCCATGGAGACCAGAAGAGGGAGCTGGATCCCTTGGACCTGGAGTTATAGGTGGTTGTTAGCCACCATGTGGATGCTGGGAACTGAACTCAATTCCTTTGCAAGTGCAGCAAGTGTTCTAACCACTGAGATGTCTCTACAGCCTTCTGGTATTTAAAAACAATATTGGTGTAAATGGCAAAAGTTTAAAAGGCAGCTCCAACATAACCTACGTCACATGCTGGCTGCGTGGCTGCTTAACTCTTTCAGGCTCCATTTCTCACCTGTAAAATCGTATCTCACAGGTTATGGAGTCAAGTGAGATAATCAGGCAAAACTCCCCAAAAAATGTCTTGCACTTTGTTGACTTGATGTAGGCTGACACAGTCCCAACCACAAAGTTGCCATAGATGTGGCATTAGAATTAGTGACCCTCACCAGATGACAGCACACAGGCCTAATGCTGTGGTCAGGTCTGGTCCTTAGATGGCCTTTGCTAACCCTTATGTTTGGTTGAAATAGCTACCGGGGTGGGTCAGTCTCTCTCTCTCTCTCTCTCTCTCTCTCTCTCTCTCTCTCTCACACACACACACACACACACACACACACAGTGCAGGCTCCCAAGTGCTGGAATTATATGCATTTGTCACTATGACTAGTGACTGGGGTCTCTGTGGAACTTCATTGCCAATGAATGTTCATAGCACATTTCTCTGAACCTCATGGCCCCTAAGTAGACACAGCCTCACTTCATACAAAGGCATATTTTCCTGAGAGTCATGGAAACTGTTTACCTACTGCCAGAGAATTTGGTTACAGTTTCAACATGGTTAACCAGCCATAAATGAATGCTTTTGCTATCTGGAGCCTGGTACCAGGCAGAGACTGAAGGAAAGCCAACTGGGGCAGGCAGAGTGTTCCTAGGCCTGGTCCAGAAGGGAGCCAGCATCTTCTGTCCCTTCCTTGCCCCATGTGGATGCCACGGTTTTATACGACCTCCATCCTTTCTTCATCACATTCCTTCCCTGGCTGACTCTTGTGCCCTCACTGACAGGCTTCTATGTAGCACCGTGTTGTCCATTTGTTCCCCCAAGGAACTTGCAGGAGACATTCCACGGTCAAACCACGACACATTCTGTGGATAAAGCTATGCATTTTCCTCGGGGCTTGAACTTAAGTGCCTGCAGTCTGCCATGTCTGTGGGAAACCCTGTGATACCTGGTCAAACAGATGCACCATTCCTGTGTGACACGTGCGTTATGCTGAGGACAAATTACTGTGCATTAAATCTATGGCAGAGGCATACACAAAGGAGGGACTCCGCTGTGGAGAACTAAGAGAGAGAACGAGGAAGGAGGACTGAAGAGGGAGAAATAGACTGAGGAGTTCTGGGAGTATAACCACACTGTGCTGACAATGCAACAATGTGTAGAAACCAGAGAGGAAGCTGAAGATCGGGTCGACCCTCCTCTCCTAACCCTCTCAGCCCCTTCAGATTTTGTCACTAAAAACTGATCTCTGATCACTTAAAGCATTTGGGACTCTGGTATTTTCTGGTTTCTATTGTGCACTTAAAAAAAATCTATTCTTTAGGAAACAATAACTGCATCTCTGGGGTAGTTTGCTGTGCCCTGATTTCAGGCATAGACTGTAATTTTAGCTTTTGGGTTGTTCCCTACCAGAGACCCATGATTCTAGGCTTGTGGGATTTTGACGCTGCCCCACCTGCAGCACCACTGCTAACCCTTCTCGGGAAGTCTATAATCACGGAACTGAGCTCAGAGTGACGAGCCAGGCGGAGAATGGATTTTCAAATCTGGTTACCAGAATACAGGAAGAGAGAAGGAGGGGCTTATAAGGAAATAAAGCAGCCTTCCTATAAACTTGGCCTTCCCAGCTGTGTCTGTGGGGTTCTGAGTTCATCACCAGCTGAGCTGTTCTGGCCACTAGGGAATGAGATGCATCCTCTGAGAGGCAGGGAAGACCTCAGCAACACACTCTTGTATGGAATTGTGGGTGGAATCCCACCCAAACCTTTTCCCTATAAGAAGCACTTTGTTTTCTAGAAACACTTGTTGTTGGAGAAATTAACAACCCTCTACAGGCTTTTAGGCTTAGACCTGGCATTTAAGCTTCAAGGTTGTAGATCATAGAGAGCTATGAGGTAGGCCTTAGAGCTGAGGTGTGAACATCCCTTCTCCTGGGGTTCCATTTCACTCAAAGCCCTTTAACACCAACTTCTAACCAGGACCTCACTGGCTGTTTGTAATTATAGCAAACCATTCTCTGGGTCTGAGTACCTCACATAACCTCCCCAGCCATTTGTAGCTGGGACGGAATTTCCAATTCAACATGAGAATTTCAGACCAGGGCCAATTAGAGAAGATATTGCACCACCCTTCCCAGGACGTTCTCCACAAAACTTCCAAACAAAACCACAGACTGTTTGTGACTATTTAATATTGTTCTGGTACATGGGCTACTCAAATACAAAATAAAATGCCATTTATTCCAGCACACCAAGAAATAAAGCATAATATTATTAGGAACAGCATATGTTAGGAAAGAATTTAAAAGTTTTATTTTCTCTTAGTCAAAATCACCCCCCCCCATACGTACTTCAAAACTGTGTAATGGATACAGCTCTTTCTTTTGCAATATAGGGATGAGATAGCTGACTGAAAAATTATTTTGCAAAATAATCCCATCAATGCAGAGTTACACAATAGCATTGATAGCACTGGGATCTCTTGTAATAACTATGCAGGTGCTGAAGTGAAAGATGTTTAGGTTATGCAAGAAGAAAACAGAAAAGAAACCATTAAGAAACGGTGAATTTCTGTAAGGGGTTCTCAGAGGATGTTTCAAGAACAGAATCTTGATCCTTGGTTATAGCTGACACTGTGAGCACTTGCTGTGCCTTGGTTCTGCCTTAAGTCCCCCCTCAAGATTAACAAAGGTCCGATCCCCTTTTCTAGTTATGTATTTATAGAGGAAGCAGGAGAGGGCTGGACCTTAAAAACAGAGTGACTGTCAAAGGAGGTGGTAAATGGGACCACCATGAGAGGACAGAGCTGTACTGATGCAGGAGATGAAGACTCTCCTATTCAGCCACTGAGAAAAGGAACTTACAGATTATCACTGTTGGGACTGTTTCCTAGAGTCTGATGGATCTGGGAAAGTTACACTGTTCTGAGATGATCTCCCCCACTTCCTGGTTATTCATGCCAAACTCCCTCTAGGGCATAATCTGCTTCCTTTTGTGGCTGGTGAGGTCTGGCAAAAGCTTGAGGGTAGTATAGCTGTGAGTCTGTTGACCCACTGATTACCAAGGTCCTTGTGATTGGGCTGGCCGGCTGGCTTGATGTCTGCTTCCTTAGTCACACAGCATAAGAAATCCTCCCGAATGTCTGTTAGCAAAGTCCTGGTTAGAGAGGACAGTGCTTCACAGAGAACTGCCCTTCAACAGAAAACAAGCTGTCTCAGGAGCAAAGCAACCTAGTTGTCTGTCGGCACCTAAAGCCCGTGATCCCAGAAAAACTAATTAAACAACTATATTTGAATTAGAGTATTTAAGATAAGAACCAGAGAGCAGGAGAGCCAAGCAGGGGAAAGACAGCAACCAGGTGAAGACTGTGAAGGGCCAACTCCCTCGTCATCTTTCTAATCTGGACCAGTTTGGTACAAAGGGCATGTCCCGCTCCATGGCAAAGACAGACAGGAACACCCCAACCCCCTGCAGCTTCCACTAGTGCTGACACCTGCAGCCTTTGCAGGGAATCCTGTGGTCCCCAACAGGCCCTAGGCCCAATTTATAGAGTTTTCTGAACTCTGATGACCGACTACCCAGACAAGGAGTTTACTGTGTGCTCCCCTAGACGTACCATACCGAGCCGCAGCCTGCTCTGGGGGTCAGGAGCTGTGCTGTCTCTCCACCTCTGAGGCAATGCCCACATTCACACACAGGGATGAACTCTTCCCTAGTGTATTAGTTACTTTTCTGTTGCTGTGACCAAATACCCTGACAAAAGCAACTTAGGAAAGAAAGGGTTTGTTTTAGCTCACAGTTTCAGAGGGACAGAGTCGACCACAGCCTGGGAAGGCATGAGCAGGGATGGGGGGTGGGAGGCGGGGTAAACCATGGCTATAAACATGACTACTTCCTTTAGCAACGCTCCTCCATTCTAAGGGTCCATAACCTCCAAAAACAGTGCCACCAACTGGGACTAAGTGTTCAAATACATGAGGCTGTGGAGGGACGTTCGTCATTCAAACCACCACACTCAAGTGTGATGCTTCAGCTCAGTTGCCTGGAACAAGCTGCTTGGGAGGCATGTCCGCTTCCACACTCCAGTGCCAGCAGCATCCGACCACCCAGGCAATTTACTGCAACAGTAAAGACAGACTGAAAGTGAGGGATGGACAAAGATTTTCCATGAAGATGGAAATGGAGAGGAGTAGCTACACCAGGTAAAAACAGACGCTAAATGGAAACTGCAAGAAGAGACAAAGGCATTAGAGAATAATAACGTGATCAGTCCAGCCAAGGATCATAATGATTATAAACAGCAAGACTCAGTAACAAGCGTGAATGCCCACAGGGACGGCGTGCACCAGGACTCAGTACCAAGACAGTGTGCAGTGAAATTTAGTACCAGGAGTGAATGCCTGTATTGTAAAAAATATAATGTTTCAAATAGACCAACACTATTCCTCAAGGATCTAGAGAAACCAAAACCAAGCCCCACAGTAGAGAGAACTGTGTGATGAAGATGAAGCCAAGGAAAATTGAAACACTTTTCAGTTAGAACAAACAAGTTTATCTTTGGAAAAACATAAACCAATTAAGTATCCTTTATGTAAGAGTAAAAAGATTTAAATACTAAAATCAGAGGTGAGAAAGGAGACATACATATCATTAAAACATCACAATGAACTATTATCAACCAACACATTGGATAAACCACAGGATGCCTAAATTGCTAAACATAAAACCTACCAAGCAGGATAACACACCAGTAGGAAATTTGGACTAATTACTAGTGTTGAAACACAATCAGTAAAGCAAACTCTCATCTGCGAAAAGCACAGACATGGTGATGTCACATCTGACATCCACCAGACATTTAAAGATAACCTGATTGTACCAATTTTAGAAGAGGAAGTTCAGAATTCAGTTTCTGGGGAAAGTAAAGCATTGAAGGGGATCAGAAAAATGTACTGATCGCGTAGTTAGCATAATTCCGTACTGTACATATATCACTTTGGACACATCACTCATGTGTCCATGTTCTAGCTTCTTTGTTTAGTGTAGGTATTTATATGTTATGTGTTGCCTTTTAAAATGGGAAATACTTATTAAGTTATTCATGAGTTATATATTCACTGGTATGGCACCCATGGCTTTTAAATAACATTAGCATTATCTGTTTATAATGCCTGTTAATAAAAGAATTTACAGTTAGGTAAAATTGCTGCTAAATAATCACTGGATCACAGTCCTTTCAGACCTATGAAAGAGTGAGCTCGAGATTTCACCAAGCTATTTTAATAATGAGATGGACACACTTTCTTTGGTTTTAGCCCTGAATTTTGATAGTCTAGAAAATTCAGTAGTGCATCCTTCCACCTCTACTGTTAACTTTTCCAAAATGAGCTAAAAGTGTTTTAAAATTCTGGTTATAGTTTTTGAGACACATAACCAGTCAGTGTATATCCACCTGTCAATGCAATGAGACATCAGTAATATTTAATCATCTTACTATGCTTCATAAAGTCTATCCTGGGCCAGCAAAGAATCGATCTTTTTGTAACGGTGGATTATTAGACGTGATGCTAACGACAAGGCACATACATGAGGTGCCCGTGGACGTCCGCCCCTTCCCATTGCCCTTAACCCCATCCCTAAAGCACATTAGCTGAGTTTAGCTACCAAGCCATGACTTAGTGGTGGCTTATCCCTATTTGTATTTGCAGCAATTGCTTAGTATACCTCACACTGGAAATCACATCACAGTACAGGAAACTGTATGAGCGTAGGCTTTTGGCCATCTTTGTTTCTAACTACTTAGAAAATAGTCCTTACTATAGTTTGACTCTTCTGTTAGTAATAATCTTTTCATAGAACCCTAGGCAACATTAAATAGACACGAAAAATAGTATATTTATTTTATCTCCCTCCCTAAAAGCTTAAATTATATGCATATATATGATTATTCACAATAATTTACAGGTTTCAGTGGTGTAAGGAATGGTCATACATTTTTTGGTTTCTTAATTCCATGTCTTAAGAGTTAAGTGCAGATTTATAATGTATTTGCTAAAGTTTTTCATAAAATGCTGGAGGTTTTCATAATATGCTGAGGCACTAAGATGAGGTGGAAAATTTGTACAGGTAGCTTAGATGGTTTTAAGCTACCTCTTCACTATCTCTAACAAACACGAGGGACTTCTTTTTCATTTAAGAGTTATTTTCAGATGAAATTGAAAATGCATTCATCTAATTATTGAAGAAATCATTTGTATTGTATTAAGAGACAAGTATACAGAAAATGTGAGAAGCCATAGTGGAGAGTGTGGGTGTATAGTCTATGCCTTTCCAAGCTGGCCCATCTCGATTTTGAACAATGCTGTGCTAGGCCGTCATTGCTTAACCACAGCACACAGCTGTCTTTTAAGACATTTATGTTCACAGTGAATGGAATATTGACTGAAGTTAAAATTTTATATTAATGTTACCATAAACCAAGGGGGTTAGTAATTTTCAAACTAACCTGCTGAGTTCATAAATCACATGTAGCAATAGTCTCTCTAGGGGGTAGCTCACAATGGATTTCTGTCATTTGACCATTTCCTTAGTGAATATGTGAATTAAGGCAGTGACTGGATTGGCATTCTGGCTAAGTATTTTGAAACACACTTTGAATATATAGCTTAGTGTTAACAGAAAAATATAGCATGATTTTCTTTTTCTTACTTATTCAAAAAAATTGACAAAATTTAACATCTCTTCATGAGGCCAGACAGGTCCCAGGCCATAGGGAAGAAACTAAACTATTATTCTGCTAAATGGACATAGTATTAAACTGACTCCTGATGACTTACAGATAAGGGCATCTCTCAACCCTCAGAGACGCTTCTTCATGCAGCGGATGATGATTGACACAGAGACCCACAACTGGTCAATGTGCGGAGAATAAGACTGCAGAATTATTAGTCCTGAATAGGACATCTATATCAAACCTCTGCCACCCAAGACTCAGGGATCATTGTGGAACAGGGGGTGGAAAGACTGTAAGAGCCCGAGGTGGTGGATAACCACAGGACACAGTGTTTTCTAGACAACTGGGAAGTTATTCATATGAAATCACAGCAACAATGACAGCACACACAAGACTTGAAAGCTCAAGCCAGACAAAACCCCAACAAAGAGGTGGGGAAGTGGGTAAGAAACCCCAGCTCTACCCGAGGAACTATCGGCAACCGATAGCTGCTGAAGAGGGAGAATCAGTTCCCTTTAAGGCTGTGACACTGTATAGGTTAACCAAGCTCAGTGGATGGACCCACAACCAAAGGGCATTTGTGGACACAAATTAGATTCAATAGGCATGCATATAAATATATATATATATATATATATATATATTATGTGAAATCAGTCATGGGGTACTAAGGGGATGCAGATACGGGAGGGATCTGAATGTGATCCAAATACAGTGTATGAAATCCTCAAAATTTCAATAAAACTTCCAAAACTTATGGTAGAGAAGGTACCTTGTCTCCACACAGTAAGTCTACATACAATAAACCCACAACTAGCATCATACCAAATGGGGAGAATTTGAAAGTTTTCCCCTGAAATCTGAAATAAGGCAACTATCTCCACTTCCACAGCTTCCTTTCAACATGGTTGAAATCTTAACCAGAGTGCTTGGGTAAGAGAAAGAAGTAAAAAACATCTAGTCTGGAAAGGAGGAAATCAAATTTCTCTCTCTTACAGAAAACATGCGATCATACACACAAAACCCTAAAGACTCCATTAGAAAGCTGTTAGAACTAATAAATTCAGTATAGTTTCCAGACACAAAATCAAGATATAGAAATCTTGGTGTTCTATCTATATGCTAATAATGAGGCATGGAAAAAGAAAACAAGAACATAATCCCATTCACAGTAGCTATAAAAATACCTAGGAATGTATTTAAGCAAGGAAATCACAAGTATCAAAGCTGAAAATTATATAACATTGATGAAAGAAATCAAAGAGGGTACCAAAATGGAAAGACAGCTTACGTTCATGGATTTGAAGACTTAATATTGCATAGGCTCGACACATAGTGATCTATACTTTCAATGCAATTCTTATCAGAATACCAAAGAAATTATCAACCAAAATACAGAACAGTCCCAAATTTCATGAGAAACCACAAAAGATTCTCAATCACACTGATCTTGAACAAAACAAAAAAGAAAGCTGAACTCATAACACTCCATGGCTGCAAACTATACTACAAAGATACCACAGCCCAGGGGGTGTTTGAGAATGTCTCCACAGGACTCCATGTTGGAGGCTGTGTCTGTAGTGTGATGCTGTGGAAGGAGAGGGACTTCCAAAAGATGGAGCTTGATAAGAAGTCTGGGAAGGGATTGATATTCTGGTGGTATATCCAAGTCAGCTTTCTAGAAGGGCTTATTGTAGAGATAGTAGAGTTGCTCCTCCCCTCCTGGCTTCCAGCTTGTATGTGACCTCCCCCTCCCACCCTTACTTCTAGCATGACTCAATCCATCTGCTACAGTGCCCTCACCAGAGGCATCATCGTACTGTGACTAAATAAAGCTATTTTCTTCTTCAAGTCACCTAGTCTGAGCCACTTAGTAACACTAATGAAAGCTCATACTAGAATGTCTATGCAGCACTATATAGTATGGGTGAATTGTGACCTATGACTCATGTGTTCAAGTCTTGGTCCCTAGGATACAGGTAGTAGAAAGTTGCAGAACCTTTAGGGGGGGAGCTAGTAGGAGTTTTGTCACGGGGGTGTGCCCTACAAGGGGATGGTGGGACCCAAGACCTTTGGTGTTCACCTTCTTTTCTGTTCTGTCCATGAGATTAAGTGGCTTTGCTGCAGCACCCACTCCTGCCACGACGCACTGTCATATCACAGGCTGGAAGCACCAATTGACCGTGGAGTGAACCTTCAAACTATGCTCCCAAATCTAACGCTTTCTCTTTATAAATTAGTCACTTCAGGTATTTCATTTTAGTGATGGGAAACTTACTAACAAATACAGTAGGCAAAATCCCATGACACCAGCATCAAAACTGACACAGGGGCCAATAGGACAGAACAGTCATCTCAGAAGTAAGTCCATGTGTCTGTAGTCAAATGCTTGTTCACAAAGGTGTCAACACCACATACTGGAGAAATAGTATCCTCAGTAAATGGCAGAGAGCTCTGTATAGAAAACCCTGGAGACTCCTCGCATAGAAAACCAAAACCTGCAAGAACTAATAAGTGAAATCAGTAAAGTTGAAAAATACAAAAAAATAAAAATAAATAAACCAACATACACAAAGGAACAGCAGCCTGGTCAGCCAGCCTGAAGCTGTGACCCCAGCTCTCAGGAGGCAAAGACAGGAAGATCATGAGTTAGAGGTCACCCTGGGTTACCCTGTCTCAAAGAACCAAAACCAATCAACCAACCAAAAACGGTAGCAGTGTTTCTATACACTAACCATGGACTACCTGTAAAAAAAGCAAGAGGCCAACCCAGGCCAAACAGGCTTGGTGGTGGATGCCTGGGATCCCAGTACTCCGAAGGTGGACGTAGGGGGATCATAAGTTTGAGGCTAGCCTAGGCTGCAGAGTGAGAGCTTCTCTCAAAAAACCAAGGTCTCAGGTGTAGGGTTGAGTAGACTCCGTAGCTAGAGTACCTGAGATTCCAGGTTTGTTCCCAGCACCACAAAAGAAAACAAAATTCATTTGTAGGGAATGTGGCAAGATTGAAATTGGACCCTTATCTCTTACCCAATATAAAAGTCAACTCAAACTAGATTAAAGCATAACTGTAAGAACAGGAAATATGACCCCACTAGGACAAAAAGAGGAAAATGCCTTATGGAACTGTACTAGATAAAGATTCATTTTATTCTTTAAAATCTTAAGTCTGTATAAAGTATATCTTGATCATACTCACCCCCACTCCCTTCTCCAGTTCCCCTCAAGATCCCCCGTAACATCTCCCTCCCAACTTCACATCTGCTCTGTCTTATTTTATTAAGCTGATGTTTGTTTTTTAATATTTTTATTTATTAATTTTATGTGTATAAGTGTATTGCCTGCATGTGTGTAAGTGTACCCATGTCGTACCCATGTTGTGCAATGCCGTGGAGGTCAGAAGAGGGCTTCGTATTCCCCTGGAACTGGAGTTAAAGATGGTTTGTAGCCGCCATGTGGGTGCTGGGAATTGAACCCGGGTCCTCTGCAAGAGCAGTCAGTGCTCTTAACCACTGAGCCATCTCTCCAGCCCCATCTTATTTTTAACTCACTGAGTCCAATTAGTACTGCCTAAGTGCTCAGGGGTGTGGGTTTATCCTACCAGTGACTACACCCCCAAAGAAAAATTATTCTCCGTTACCCCAGCAGCCATCAATTGTCAACAGCTCCTCACTAGGAGAGGGGCTGCTCCACGCCGGAATTCCACCCTCCACCCTGGAGCGAGGAACTGAACCTGGGACCTTGGCTTGCTAGGTAAGTGCTCTATCACTGAGTTAACCCCCCAAACCCACATGCTGGAATTTCGAACTGTCTTGATCACGTGCAGGTCACCACAGCTGCTGTGAGCTGAACTGTGCAACAGCCATGTCCTGTCTAGAGGGCAGCAGATCACAGCATGCTTCTCCATCCTCGGGCTCTTAAAGTCCTTCTTTCCCTTCTTCCGTGATGCTCCCTGTGCCCCGCGGGGTGTTGATGTACATTGGACAAACATTATCAGATAAAAGTTTAAAATGATAGGAAAGGAAAGCACAGTCTACAGAATGGGAGGACTACGGGAGGACCTGAACAAATCAAATCAAATAATCTGATCAAAAACGGGCAAAAGGCCTTACCAGGCATTTCTCAAAAGGAGACACACAAATGGCTAATGGGCATGTGAACAATGCCTTACATCACTAACCAGCAGGGACCCAATTAGATACAACCAGAGGTCAGACATCGGGAAGAGGACGTGAAGGGAAGCCTTACACACCAGTTTCAATCAGGACAGTGACTGTGGAAAACAGGAACATTTCAGAGCTGCCAGTGAACGCAGTCCCCACACACAGTGTACACTCAAAGCAAGTGGGACCCTGTGGACTAGACAGTGCACCCTGTATTACTGCAGAATATTTACAGGAACATAATTTTCAACCAATGAGTGAATGGGGAAAGAAAATATTATGAGAGAGAGAGAGAGAGAGAGAGAGAGCGAGAGCGAGAGCGAGCACGCTGGACTATTGTTCAACTACAAAGGATGAGATTGTGTTGTTTGCAATAGTATGGATGAACCTGGAGGGTATTAAGGGACATAAAGTGAGCACAGCAATGACACCACATTGTCTCACTTGCAATCTAAAAACATCTTCACTAGAGACTAGAATATAGGTTACCAGAGATTTTGGAGGAAGACAGTCGTAGAGGGAGGAGCAGTCTTGTTCTGGTGCACAGTAGGGCAACTACACCTGCTGGGTTAGCTACATGCCCAGAATTGCCTCTAGCACATTTACATCTTCTATCTGCCTGTTCCACTCTTCCTCTAGCTCTTCAGCATGTGCCAGAGTTAGGATTTTTTTATTTTTATTTTATGTGTATGCATGTATTGCCTTCATGTAGGTAAGTGCACCTGTGTCATGCAATGCCTGCGGAGGACAGAAAAGGCCATCAGATCCCCTGGGACTAGAGTTACAGGACAGTTGTTAGCTGCCATGTGGGTGCTGGATTTGAACCCGGGTCTTCTGCAGGAACAACGGGTGCTCTTAACCTCTGAGCCATCTCTCCAGCCCCAGAGTTATGGCTTTTAAACACCTGTCCGCTGACTGGAAACCTTATGCCATGCCAGGTCAGTGGCTGCTTATTTTCCTTCTGACGAGGGCTGATGTGTCTTGTTTCTTTTAATGACTGGTCATTTATTGACCAGGCGGTAGGTGATAAAGACTTCATTTTGTTATGTGCTGGATGCTCTTGTATTCTTGCAGACAGCTTGATCATTTGAGGCACTGCTATTGACACTTTTAGGTTAACATCATTGCCTCTAGGAATATGCATCGTTGTTGCCTGGGTCAGTACTTCCGGCTAGGGTTCAGGACTTCCTCTACAGTTTCCCTGCAGTGTATTCTCTGGTCGGCCTGCGGGGAACAGGAGTGTGGGGACGCTGCCACAAGACCAGGGCTTGCTGAGGAGAGGGTGCTGGCTAGTTCCGGGACCAAAAGGTGTCCATATGCTAAGACCACTTTGGGGTTAAGGCTCTTAGGAAGGTTTAGAGATAGCACCTGGGGCTGTGCTCAGATTCCGAGACTCACAGACCTTTTCCTGTTCACTCACTTCAAGAGCAGTCTGCGTCTTCTCAGCCCGTCTCTGTCCCCCTCACCCCCCGCCCCGTCTGCTCAGCTGTCTGAGAGAAATGAGGGAAAGCGTGTCACCTGCCCTGTGTAACCCCGACTTTCACCCTTGCTTCCTCCATCGCCGCGCAAACCTCATGCACACACGGGTGATTCCAGCCCTGTGGCTTTACCGTTCTGTGGGGTTGGGGCATGACATTCTATAATTAAAAGTTTGTTCCTGGTCTACAAAGTTCATGTCGGAGTCAAAATGAAATAAATAATGAAAACTGCAATTAAAATGTAGTAGGGATTGGCAAAATGGCTCAGCGGGTAAAGGTGTGTGCAGTACAAGCTTAGTGACCTGAGTTTGATCTCCAGAACCCACATAACAGAGGAAGGAGAGAATAGATTCCACAGAGTGGCCTTTGGTCTCCACACATGCCATATGATGCTCAGGCATGCATACGCCACACACACACACACACACACACACACACACACACACATACACACGATAATTTTAAAGTATAGTGGGTTGAGGCTGGGAGCGGTGGCACAGGCCTGGAATCCCAGCTACATGGGAGGATGAGGCAGGAGGATTACAAAGTCAAGGTCTGCCTAAGCTATGTACACAATTCAAAACTAGCTTGAACTTAGACCCCAACTCGAAAATTGAAAGATGGCTGGAGATAAAGCTCAGTAGTAGAGCACTTACCCAGCATGTGTTAACAGCATGAGTTCAATCCCAATACACCCCCCAAAATGAATGAATGAATGAATGAGGCATATTTTCTGGCCCTGTGTGGATTTTGACCATCTCTCTGATCCTTTCTAGGGGTTGCTTCCCCAGCCTTGAGTAGTTTCATCACACTCATATAGTGATCAGTTCTCTACTGGATCCCTCCTTTGTGATCCCTCTGCACGAGCGCATGCGTGCGTGCGTGTGTGCGTGCGTATGCATGTGCAGGCTGGCGGTCAACAGCAGGTGTCTCCTTCAATCACCCTCCACCTTATATAGTGAGGCCGGGTCTCTCACTTGAACCCAGAGCTTGCTTCACTTATCTAGCTAGTCACTTTGCCCCAGAGCCCCTGCCTCCACCTCCCAAAGCTGGGATTACAGATGGGACTTCCCTGCCCACCTGGCCTTCGTGTGGGTGCTGGGGTTTTGAAATCTAATCCTCGTGTTTGCAAGTAAGCACTTAACTGTGGGCACAGGACCCAGAAGTTTGATAGGCTTTCATCCCTAATGGAAGAGGACTGTGTCTTTCCTCCTTTGGTTAGGTCTAACCTCACAGTCTTTCATGGTTTGCAGAAAGAGGCTGGACAAGAGGGAAAGGGCTTAGCTGCCCCAGGCCATCAGGCTCCCAGAATGCAGCAGGGCTTCTGCGTAAACAAAAGTTTTACAGGTTTGGGGAATTAAAAGATTTGAATTCCTTTTCCTAAACCAAAGACTTGCAGTGTTTGACAGAAAGGACTGATTTTTAATGTTTCCTGCACCGTCTTCAGGCCTTTCTTTCCCTTCATTCTGGGTGTCCCCTAATCTCCCAGGGAGCTATTTCTGTTTTTTACAGCAGAGTTACCCTAACCTCACAGAAAACCAGTTCAAGCACCCACAATAACCAGCTCAGCTCTTCTGTTACAAGCGGATCGGACACCCCAACACCGGACAGCAGTTGAAGAAAACAGAAGAAAAATAACCAAGAAAACAGAAAACCAACCTCAGAATTAACAGAAGAGGAAGGTGAAACGCAAGGATTTCAAACCTTAACCAAGGAAAGCCAGAAACGAGCCCAGAGGTGGACGTTATCAGAGGTGTTCATGAACTCAGTTTCTTATTTTTCATAATGGGAAGTCAACAAACCCCTTAATAATTCCAACCAGAGAGGTACAAATATATGACTCAAACTTAAGAACAGTAAGCACCCCCCAACAAACCCAGCAGCTGCTTAAAACAACTGTTTTGTGGGTTTGTGGATTTGAAGGTGGATAAAAAAGTGAATTGCAAATTTTAGGTTCTTTTGCATAGTTATTAGACCACACCTACATATTACTTTAAAATCAAATCTAATTTAAATTTTTAGAAATAGTTATACAAATAATACATCTCTTTAGTTAATAATGCCAGGAGTTCATACCTATGTTTACTTTTAGAATAAGTTATTTCCACTTAGGCCGGGGTCCTGGAAGACTCCTCTGAGGGCTCACAAGTATGAAGTGAGCGTGTGAGCACGCAGGAGGCAAAGAGCCTACTAATCCCAGCCGGGTTCCTAGCCTGTGCTCAGCACTGTGATCTTGAGGTCTGGGCTGTAACCTACCTGGAAGGTGCTTTGTTCCTTCAGAAACAGGAGAGGCAGGCTGTGCAGAGTCCGGTTCTGGTTTTCCACCTGTGCTGGAACCAGCTCTCTCACAACAAAGGGAAGTCCAATCCAAAACACAGATGCTCTAACTAGACAATCAGAAGCCTCACTCAGAGAGGGCTCTCTGGAGAGAAGGGGAGTGCAGACTGTGCACTGCTGCCTGGACCGCCTCGAGCAGATGCCAGTCCTTCAGACTTTAGTCCTGTAGGGAGAGGCTGGGAGAGCCCACCCACTGCTGACCTTTGAACTTGGTGGGCCTGGGCCTGGCTATTCATTGCAATCACTTTGGAAACTTTAAGACTTCTAAGGCCTGGGCTGCAGCCCCACAAACAGATTTAATTGCTATCAGGTGAACCTTGATTCTGAGCACTTGAGTTTTTCCCCAGGTGGGGCATGGAGTGACAGCTCTGAAGCTGCTGTGTCCATGTACTGCATTAAAAACAAACCCACAAAAACCAAGTAGATGGATTGGAACCTAGAAGAGCAAACAGACAAAATGGAAAGTTTCATGAAATTTGAACGATCAAGTTAGGATTACAGAAAATAAATTTAAACATCTACTTTAATTTCTCACTAGTCTAAGGAATTTCCTTTCGGTGTCAACTTTTAGGGTCTTGCTCAGCCTGCCTTGGGGGAATGCTTAGCAACGTTTTCATACATTTCTTTCTACATCTGTGCCCCTCCCCCAGTGATGCAAGTGAGAAGTTGCTTCCTGCAGAGCATAGCATCAGAGCCTCCCAAACCTCTTGGTTTTTTGTTTTGACAGGGTCTCCCTAGTCCCAGCCTGCCTGGAAGTCACTATGTAGACCAGGCTGGCCTCAGTCTCACAGAGATCTGCCTGCTTCTGCCTCCTGAGTGGGATTAAAGACACACACACCTACCACACCCAGCATTACATAAATGCTTTTGTACTTTCTTATGTGTGTGTGATGTGTATGCAAATACCATAGGGGCCAGAAAAGGGGTGTTGGATTCCCTGGAGCTGGAGCTACAGATGTTGTGAGTTACCCAATGCGGGTGTAGGGAACTGAACTCGGGTCTTCTGCAAAAGCAGCTCTTAACCCCTGAGCCATCTCTCCACTTCCCCAATGTTGGTTTCTTAGTTTTGACAAACATCCTGTAATACGGATGATAACCTGAGCAGAAACAATAGATGGAAACTGCAAATTTTCTTATTTACAAATAAAATTTAAACAACACCATAAACAGCAAAATAATCTTAAGCTGGTAATACCTGAAAAATTTCCTCTGTTAATTCTAATTATAACCAAATTGGAGGACAACTGTTTTAAGCCCCTTCAGATCCTTGTTCCCAGAAGATGTTAAATCAGGGTCTTTGATTTCAGCCAAAAGTGTAATAAACAATGCCTCTGCACTGCCCTACAGTTCTCTGCACCTCAGAGGCTGGTGGACCTTTAGCAGGATTGCGGATCCGGAGGTCTGTGCGAATTCAATCCTCTTCCTTGTCCCCTTGGGCTTCCCAGGTGCAGTGAGGAAAAGAGTGTTGGGTAAATCAGCATTGCCTGGCAGTAGAAAGCTGTTGATAGGTGTGTCTGGGCTACTCAAGGACCGAATGGCCTGGCATTTATGGACCTGGGGCGAGATCACTGGCCCCTGAAGTGTGGGCAAAAGCTAGTGGTGACCATGGGCGTGCGCAGGAGCGATCTGCTATGGCGGGCTCTGAGCTGCGGCTGGTTGCTGAGCTGGAGGAGCTGGGCCCTGGGTGCTCGGTTCTTTCTAAGTCTCTCCCCTCCCCCCCCCACGATGATAATAAATGCACATACAGATATGTTATATGGCGTGCCTGACAGCACAAGAGACCCCGAGGGAACTCTGGAAACAACAGGTGATGCCTGTTTCAGCAGTTGACATAGACTCCAGGTTAACCCAGTTCAGGGATCCGCTGTGTCCATACCCTGGGTGATTGTCTTTTTCCTGGTACTTCCTAGGCGGTTGATACGTATCTATTAAGTAGATGAATAAACGGCTATTAGATTACAGTGGCCAGTGCAAGAAATTAGAAAAAATTTTTCTTGTCTTGCTTCCAAATAAAAAACACATTGCTTAGGAAAGAAGATGGTGGCATGCACTTTGAAATCCTGGAAAGATGCGGAGCCCTGGCAGAGCTGAAAGACATCCTGTGACCCCATTCATGTACCAGTCACTCTATGTGACCCCCATTCATATACCAGTCACTCTATGTACTGAACCACTGGGGGAGAAGGATTCCAGAGAGAGCAGCTACTTTTCAACTTCCAGGGATTTATTTAGTTTAGCTTCCTGAGGTAAAGGCTATTTTCAAAAAAATGTGGCTTTCTAGGGGCTGGAGACATATTCCCAGTGGTTAAGAGCACTGGCTGCTCTTGCATAGGACCTGGGTTTGATTCGCAGCACCCACATGGCTGCTAATAACTGTAACGCCAATTCTAGGGGAATCTGATGCCCACTTCTAACCTCTGTGGGCATTGCACAACACAGGTGCACTTACAGCAGATAATACGCTCATACACATAAAAATAATAAATAAAATATATATTTTTAAAAGTGTGACTTTCAGCACTGAGAGATGGCTCAGTGGTTAAGAACACTGTTCTTGCAGAAGACCCGGGTTCAAATCCCAGCACCCACATGGCAGCTAACAACTGTCCTTAACTCCAGTTCCAGGGGATCCGACAGCCTCTTCTGTCCTCTGTGGGCATTGCATGACACGGGTGCACTTACCTACATGCAGGTGATACACGCATACACATAAAATAAAAATGAGGCAATACACGCATACACGTAAAATAAAAATAAGTAAAATATTTTTAAAAATAATTAATAAAATATTAAAAAAAAATCATGGCCAAGGCAGGTAGCACGCAGGGTGAACATGGAGCAGACAACAGGGGGACTGTCTTGGAACCAGCTGGAGTCCGAAAAAGTAAATGAGGTGACGGACAGCTTGAAACCAAGTTCCATGCAGCAAAAGAACTGGGAGGGAACACTGGAGAGAAATGGCTGCGGAATGTCCAGGTCTCTCAGAGGCCCAGTGAGAATCGTAAGGGAATAATAGAGTGTGCTAGCAACTAGCACATGCACAAGTGTGCTACAGGGAGCAAACCGAGAAGGAATGAGATGCAGAAAAACCAGGACTTAGTGGACGGTCTGCAGAGACAACATTGTATTGTGATAAAGGCAGAGGAAAGCAGGTCAGCTGGGTGACACCTGAGCAAGGCAGCTTGTTTAAAATGGAAAGATCATATGCCATTTGGGGACATTTCCTGGGAAATGTGTTTGCAGACAGCCCAAGATTTCATAGAAACTCCTGGGAACTCTTTCAGGGAAAAAGAGCAGTTCATGTTTATATGACTATTATTTGGAGCTTTAAAAGATGCAGTTAGTCATTTACAGTCTTAGGGTCTTCAAGTAAAAAATGATGAGAACAGGTGATGTGTTTGCGGAGTGAAAGAGAAAAGGCATAGTGGGAACATGGTAAAGAAGAAAAAGTAGGAAACCAGAAACCTTTGTTGAGCAGTCTGTGTACAACACAATTGCAATAGATCATGGGGATGGGGGGCATCCCATATCCTACAGACCTTTGCAATTGCTGAACCGTCTTTGTTGGAAGTCCTGAGGAAGGATTATAAAGAGAATGGGTTGTTGTAGTTCTAGAACATTCTTGTACTGGAATGTTCTGTCATGTTGTAAATTTGATGGCTAATCGGCTCTTTTTAGAAGGGTTAATCTATTTAAAATTTCAAAACTGGAGCCTGACAATTAGAGACACTAATTTCACTAGCTTGCTATCTAAGTTTTTCCACATATAATGAGGTTCATTTAAGTAAAACATGCTTAACATACCTTAGAGAGCCTTATTACAAACAGTCAATGTTAACAAAAAAGAAAGAGAGAGAGAGAGAGAGAGACTGGAGACATAGTGCCATGCAAAGCAAGGGACAGAAAAACAGTATGCAATTTCTAGGGTGCCACATGCTATGAAATGAAGTTCTGAAAAAGGGCCTTAATGCTGCGGTGATGACAAGCCAAACATCCCTGTTACAACTTAGGAATCTGTGAAGACAGAAACAAGAGCAGTGTAGGTCTCTCCGGTTCCCTGGTGATTTAACGTGAAGCAGTTCTCAAAGACAAATGCATTAACAATCAGGTAGAAACCTGAGACAATTCACAGGTATTCGAGTGTTTGGAAAATACGGAACGTTTCTTAAGCAAAGTACCACATACAACATCATGCCTGATACTCAGTGGATTGCAGTTAGCTTTTCTTTTGATTCCTTTCTCAGCTCCTATGTAGGAAACATGAGCAAAGAGGGACTGTGCCTTTGGTTAGAGTGGGACAGTAATATACGCATATAGAACAAGGAAAAGTCTTGTAGGCACGGGACAAGCATATTATATTTATTAAGCATTTTACTTTGTATACGAGATTTTATTTTATGCTCACAACAATCCAGTCTCCTTTTTGACAGTGGGAAGTAGACAATCAAGAGTTTACAATTTGGTTGGGAGTGTCACTCAGTGGTAGAACGCTTGTCTTGTGTGCACAAGGCCCTGGGTTTGACCCCAGCACCACAAAGTCACATAGCTACTAATATGGCAAATACGGAGTTGGGTCTGTCAACACTGCAAGCTTTCTTGAGCTATGTGGTGGGAGGCAGGTGATGCTCAGGATGAGCACCTAGCTGAGTTGTTTGAGGGATAAGAGAGATGTTACTTCCTTCCATCTCTACTAGGCCTTTATGTAAAACAATAATATCCTTATTTTATTCTTGCAAAGATAATATAAATATAATTATAGAACATGTAATTATATAAACAAATAAAAAGAAGTTGTCCCAATCCTGCCACGGCGAGATAACCAGGGTTTATAGTTTTATTATATATTTCTAATGTTTTTAAAATGCTTATATATTAATAAGTGTTATGTATTCAAATACATTTTACAAAAAGTGATCATGCATATTTGATTTAAAAGCATGATTCTTCTTATTTAAATAAATTACATATGAAAGAAAATTTTCTACCATAAAATTATTGTAATTGAGTATGCTAACAATATTTTGGTAAGCAATCCATCCTTGTTAATGACAATTTTTACAATATTTATTAAATTTATTGAGACACCAGAAGTGAAACTAAAAAGAATGATAAATGCTATTTGAAAATTCTTTTTTTTAACATTTTATTTATTATTTTTATTTTATGTGTATGAGTGTATTGCCTGCATGTAGGTAAGTGCACCCATGTCATGCACTGCCCACCAGGACAGAAGAGGACATCGGACCCCCTGGAACTGGAGTTACGGACAGTTGTTAGCTGCCATGTGGGTGCTGGGATTCTAACCTGAGTCTTCTGCAGGAACAACCAGTGTTCTTAACTGCTGAGCCATCTCTCCAGCCCCAACTATTTATAAATTCTAAAGTAATAGTCATTATAGGAAACATAGTAGCCTAATATCACACAAATTTGATGACTAATACCAATATCAGGGTCAAAAGGGCTGGATGAATAAAGTCCAGTCATATTTCTTTTGAGACTGGGAGTTTCATATACTTGCAATCAGCAATAAGGAACACTGAAATAACTTCTTTTCAGATAATATGAAGCTTCAAATGACTTGTTATGGCTGAGAGAAACATGCCATTAATTCTCTCCTCTACAGTGCTCCAAGTCCTAACCTTGGATGGGGTAACACCTTTAGGTTGCAGTAGACCTCTACTTCTTTTAAAAAATATTTTATTTATTATTTTTATTTGATGTGTATGAGTGCTATGCCTGCATGTGTGTAAGTGCACTCATGTCGTGCAATGCCCATGGAGGTCAGAAGAGGGTGTCGGATCCCCTGGAGATGGAGTTACAGATGGTTCTTGGCTGCCATGTGGGTGCTGGGAATCGAACCCAGGTACTCTGCAAGAGCAGTCAGTGCTCTTACCCACTGAGCCAGCTATCCAGCCTCATAGTAACAGTCATTTTATTCACTGTGATTCCTAAGTTCCTCAACCTAAATCAGGAAGCGTAGAGCCAAATCTGATGCTAAATCAAATTCTGTTAATTCAAATATCAATGCTTAATATCTGCTTGCATTTTCCTCTTCCCCAGTACTGTTTCCTACTTCCGTTTTACTGCCATCATTGTTGTATTTGTGCATGAAAGGACAAGTCTTCTTCCTTTTATGTTTGACAATGAAAGCAAACATCTGTTTTGTTGAAGGAATGTAATATGAAATATTACGTTTTACCACCCAGTTGATTAATTTTGCTCATTTCAACTTGCTGTATGTGTGTAAGCTTAGACAATTTTTCTCTTGGTCCTTGGAGCTTAGGAAGACAGCTATCTGTAGATCTCTTTTAAATAATCATATCTGGCTGTTAATGAATGCTCTTGATCTGATAACTAACATTTCTATCATGTCAGAGAAATTTTCTTCTATAATTTCTTTAGTGATTGCTTCCCTTTCATCCAATGTAGTCTTTCATGGAGCTTTTTCTTAGAATTAAACACCTCTAATGTGGCCAATTAGTCTAATATACCTGGAATGGCCCTAGTAAACCAGGTGGTTGGTAAGGTACATTTAAAATAAGCTCTGGAGATGAGATTTTCAAAATATTTATAATGACAAAAAGTTATTTTTCTATTTCTAACCTTTTAGTGGACTAATTTTTCAAAGCGCAATAAAATTAATACAGCAAAAATGAATTATAGAAGACACAAAATACAAGCCTGACTTTAAAAATTGTTAACTTTAACAGAAATGTAATTATTCTGTCAAGTTGCTCTGAATGTTTCAGATGCTTTGCTCTGGGTTTCTGTTGGTAGCTTGTAAAATCTGCGGTCACCTGATGGGCTATGCTTTGAGTAGCCCTGTTGTAGGATAATCTACCCTGATAATCCCTCCTGTGTTCTCTATGCCACATTCCATTCTTCCCAGCGTCTTCTAAACGCCTCTTTTTTTGTTCAGGCACTCCATTACATTAAGCCATGCACTGCTTGAGGGCCAGAGATGGAGCCTTACTCATCTTTCAATGCCCAGCACCCACCACAATACTAGGCAGGGATTTGTGAGGCTGTCATATTTACTTAATCTTCATTGTGGCTGGAAGAAACTAAAGCAACCTTTCAGTTATGGTTGTCTCAAGGAGGGTAGGGTTGTGGGGGCTTTCCTTTTTTTTTGCTACTATTTTTTTAAACATGTCAGAAATAAGAAAATCTAAGCATCATTTTAACAACTGATTAAGTGATATCTACCTCTCCATGGCTTGTGGTCAGTGAAAAGCCCCCTTTCACAAGGAAGTAAGATGGTAGACAGAGGCCAGTTTGTGTGAGAAAAAGAAAACAAGACTCAACAGTCCCTGCTGTCAAAGGAGGAACAGGCTCCTCATCTTTTGGATTGGGAAAATCATCAAGAGGTTAAAATGACTGATTTTAGAAGAGACCCGAGGACATTTTGTATAACATTCCTGCCACAAGTAGAGGACAGAAAGTGCTTCCTTTTCAGTGTCCTCTTTCAAGTGGCCTGTGATACTGAAAGTGCAGAGCCACCTTGTTTGCCTTATTCAGATGCTGCAATAACTGGATGTGATCCTTTAAACTCTGAGTGATGGGCCCTGACTTCCCTTCCCAGACAACAGTGCTGTTTGAACTGTCAGTTATTCATGGCTTAAGTGATTTATCTATCATGTAAAAGATGACTAATTTAGCAGCTAAGCCATTTCATTGTGATTTGGTGTCAGTGGAATCCTGTCACCTTTCCAACAGTTAAGTCATATTGCATAACTGTGGGATGACATCACTGTTTTACCAGATTATTGGCTGAAGACAAGGAGAGAAAAAAAATGTTTCCTGGACTGTAAGCCTTTCCCGGATCTAAATGAACGACTTGTGCTGTTGCAGCAGTACAGTCAGAGAGCAAAGCAAAATTGTGATGTGAAGTGGCCCGCTTTCGGTGTGTCATTGAAAAGTGAACAGGCTGTAGCACACAGGGAGATCCTCCAATGTGCCTAATTAGGAAGTCTCTTCTCTCCACAGGGCCAGAGAACTGAGACAATGCTGTCCTCCCACAATGAGGGCACTTAATTCTTCAGATATCTTTACAGTCTTCCCTTTGGAAAGAATAGTTTAAAAGATGTAGTTCACCATCTGCTATACACATTGACACTGAAGAAATGGTCAGCTGGGATCCAGTTGAAAACCATTTATGCCTGAGAACCTGACTTATTTCCAAGGGAATAGGTAGTCAAGATTAATCACTACTGAGCACTTAAACTTGAAATTAATTTAACTGTATAGAATTTCACACTTTAAAATTACAGAAATGCCCTGAAACTAGAGATATGAGTGCAACTTACGCTAGTGATGTCTGATATTTATTGTTTTCTATGCATCAGCGCTGTTGTAAGTGATGAATATATACCAATAATTAGTCCTCTGAAGTAGCTACTGTTATTATCTCTAAGTCACAGAGAAAAGAATAGACTGTGGGATCACACAAGCTGATAAAAAGCGATGCCAGAAAGTTCAGCAGAAACCCACCAAGCCTGTCTGTCTTCCATTGCATTCTGTGACAGTAATAATAAAATAATAATTGCTAACCGTTGCTACTTCTATCTACTGAACCCTTGTAATGTAACCAGCTCTGAACAATAGCCATCTTATCCCTTCAACTCTGTGAGATGAAAATGGTATCATGATTATCTCCATTTGATAGATGTTGATGGTGAGAAGGGAAAAAAATCAGTTACCATAGCCCGGCGTGGTGCCCCAAGCCTTTAATCCCAGTACTTGGGAGGCAGAGGCAGGCAGATCTTTGTGAGTTTGAGGCCAGCCTGGTCTACATAGTGAGTTCCAGAACAGCTGGGACTACAGGGAGACCCTGTCTCAAAAAGACAAAAAAAAAAAAAAAAATCAGCTACCTGGAAGGGGTGTGAGGACGCAAGTGTTCAATCCCCGTCCCGTCCCTAGTCCATGCTTTTACCAACATTTCAATAGCTGCTGTTATTATTCAATAGCTGCTGTGCGTTCCTCACAGCAATCCATACTGTAGGTATATATTACTTTCAATCTGCAGATGATTGCTTTTACCAACATTTCAATAGCTGCTGTTATTATTCAATAGCTGCTGTGTGTTCCTCACAGCAATCCATACTGTAGGTATATATTACTTTCAATCTGTAGATGAGTAAAACTAAAGTTCTCAGAGGTTAGGTAACTTGCCAGCTTCTGAGTGGCAGAGCCGGAACCCTCCCACTGGACACGACCACACCACCTAACCTCCCCCCAAATCCAGAGCTATAGTTCCCGTGCCACATGACACAAAGTAAGTTGAGCAAAGGGCTGACGTCTCAAGAGGCCCTGAGTGCTAGGAGTGCTATCTAAGTCTGAAAATCTCCCGAGGGTGGGGCTCGGAAAGAGAGGCCAGAAAGGGTGGTGGAAGTCAGCAATCACCTATGGGTGGTGCTCTGATTTAGGGGCACGCCCCCTTTTTTAAAGAACCGTCTCGTCTATTGGGTCTGGGTGATCTGAGCATGTGCAGATTCCCTTCTTTTCCCTTGACTCAGTATTTCCAAACAGCACTGCTCTGCCCGCTTTCGTCTAGTGCAGCGCCCGGTGCACTCAGTTGTCCTGCCTTATAAGGTTTCTTCCCCACCCCCAGTACTGTTCTTACTTTGCAGCACAGACTCAGTTCTCTGGAATGCGGCCACCCATAAGCATGACACATATTTTCAGAAGGCTTTAGAAACGTATCTGATTAGCCGACTTAATTTTGTTAAAGGGGAAGTATGTCATTGCTGCACATATGCAACTTATTAATTTCACAGTATAGGTGTCTTGCCTTCAAAGTACTCATTTACAAACCCTGAAATCACAGTAAAAAGCAAAAACAAGCAAACTAAGAAACAGACTGATTGAAAAATAGTTTGTCAGCTGCAGAAGCATTTACTCCAGAATTTTTAAGAATAAAGAGCCTGAGGTGAATTGAAACTCTTACTCTATTAAAGAAAATGCAAATAATATTTACTTTGGAGAGGCGGAGACTAAAATATGTATGATGTATTTATAAACTTTATTGAAAAATAAAGTTAAATGCCCTAAGACTGAAAAAAAATGAAACAAGGTTGTTCTAATGGGGTAGCAAAACACTGAAATGCTTAGGGGATCTTCTTGAAGGAGGAGAGACTTGGCTGGAACAGGAAAAACTGGTAGAATAACTAGGGTTGACATAGAGGTTAAGGAAAGGATAGTCCACATAGGGAACTAGCATGGGATGCCGAGATAAGACCAAAAGATGCAATCATGAATCTTTCTCCGGGGTACACAGCTATTATGTAATTTGAGAATCTTCTATGAAAATCTACAGGGATGATCAGTGATTTGTTTTGCTTTCAATCCTAGAGAATGGGATGTAGAGGGAAAGTGTGATTCATCCAAAAATTAGAAAAGGGAAAAATCTCAGCATATTGATGTACTACCAGCTGGCCAGCTCCGAGTCGCATGAATCACCCTTGAGTATAGATGAAAGACAGAATGGTAACCAACTCAATGCACCAGAGGTGTGCTCATCTGAAAGTTCACCCTGATCACTCTCAGTAGATGGGAAGGCTACTCCGGTCTCATTAGCTCTTCCTCAAGATCCTATTCCTGAGCAGTGACCAGATTCTTCTTTCAGAATGGGTGAATAAAGCATGAGACCTTCACTCATAGTGCTTATGATTTTGGTTTTCTTGGAGATGGACTTTCCTTGTAGCCTCAGCTGGCCTGGAGCTTGCTATGTGCACCAGATTGGCCTCAGTTTCACAGAGATCGCTTGTGGCATGTGCCACCAGGCCCAGTATTGGTGATTTTAATCACTGCTTGGATATTTTTTCTAGCCAAGACTGCTTTAAGATAAATGAGTTTGTTTTGGTTCTTTGATCATTAAATGTTTTGGGATATGACCTGAAGACGATGACTTCATTTGTTCAAACATTGAATGAGATTTTTTTGGTATAAGCCAGCCTCCAAAATGACTCCTGATGGTTCCTGTCTCCTGTCATGTCTGTCCTGTGTAGTGTGGTACCAGTGGAATATGGTAAGTGCAGTTGTGTGGTTACAGAGTAGAGGGTAAAGAAACGGTGACTTCTACTTTGCTTTCTCTGGGATCATCTGGTCTGAAGGAAAATAGCTACCTTGAGGGCTCTCAGCAACCTACGCAACCTACAGAGAGATGTTTGTTGTGAAGAAAAGACAATGCCTTCTGCCAACAGTTGAAGAGGAACTGAAGGTTTTGATCAACAGTTATGTGAGTTAGCTATCTTAGAAACAGAAACAACAGCCCCAATCCTGCCTGCGGGTGACTAAAGCCGACTGTCACTTGTTTTGATCCCCCCCACCTCTGCTTTGGCAATACCTGGGTATTGAACATAGGTCCTTATATATGTGAGACAGGTATTCTAGCACAGAGCTATGGCCCCAGGCCTCGACACCTTGATTTGAGCCATGTGAAAGACCCTGAGCCATAACCCACCTAACTAAGCTGCTCCTCAATTCCTCACACTCAGAAATGGCATGTTAAATGCTTGTTGCCTTAGGCTATTAATATTTAGGTATTTTGTTACCTAGAAATTAATAATATGCCTATCATTTGTTAGTTCTTGTGCCAGGAAGTGGAAATTAGATTTTGCCCTTTATAAGCTAATAGCACTAATGAAAACAAATAAGCAAACAAACACCCCCAAATGACATACATAAACACCTAACTATACACTACAGCAAGTGCTATGTGAAAATCCCTATCAAGTGCTGTAGGTGGCAGAAGATGGAGCAATGATCTTTACTTGGATAGAAAAGGATCTTAAAAAAAGCTTTACAGAGATTAGTTTCTAAGAAAGATCAATGTTTTTCTAGGCAAAAAGGTGGGAAGAGCATGTGGAAAGGCCTAGCAGTAGGAGGCTCACTGTGTGTTATGGGATGTACTCAGTTCCATCCAGCTATGGTCAAGGATTCATGTAAGGATTTCCTGCTAGGGAAGATGAATTCACCCTAACACATGAGAAGTCACTGACAGGCTTTAGGCAGGAGCTCAGTACTACATATGTGCATTATAGAGTGGGTATATATTATATGTGTATGTGCAGTGGAAGCATTTGAGAGAGCTAGCAGGGAGGGATGGAAGCCATATAGAAAATTGCTATAGTTCTTCCCCATAGCTATTTATGTTCGAGACCAGCAGCCTTCAGACGTGATCTATACCACATCTATACTAATCTCATTTTCTAAGTTTTCATTTTAAACTAATTTCAGATAAACAAAAAGTTGCAAAAAGAAAGCACCAGGGAGGTAGCTCAGTGGTAGGACACTTGCCTAACATGGCCAAGGCCTGTGTTCTGTTCCTAATACAGCAAAACAAACAGATAAACTCAAACAAAGTATCACTCAGCTTCCTCCTATGTGAACATTTTATGTAACCATGGTTCAGTTTTTAAGCTCAGATCATTAATACTGATGTAACTAACTGAAACTCAGCATTCATTTAACTAGCGTAATTTTCCTGGTTCAGGGCCCCACATTGGTTTGGATTGTCGTATCTCTTTAGTTTTCTTTAATCTGAAGCAGTTTACCAATTCTTTGTTTTCCATTATTCTATTTTGTAGAATGTTCACGTACTTGAGTTTATCTTACTTGATATTTCTTTGTGATTGAATTCATTTTATTTTTATTTATTATTTTTATTTCATGTGTATGTGTGTATTGCTTGCATATAGGTAAGTGCACCTGTGTTGTGCAATGCCCGGGGAGAACAGAAGAGACTGTCAGATCCCCTGGAACTGGAGTTACGAACAGTTGTTAGCCACCATGTGGGTGCTGGGATTCAAACCCGGGTCTTCTGCAAGAACAGTCAGTGTTCTTAACTGTTGAGCCATCTCTCCAACCCCTATGACTGAATTTAGATCACACATTTTTTACAAGAATAACCTTTTGTGGTCAGTTAGGATTTTGTGAGACTATAGTTGAAACTATACACTTAATTTTTTTTAAATCAAGCCTTCACCCAATAATTTAAAAAATATTGAATTAGAATCACTTCATTGATACCAGAAATAACTATGTTAGTATTTGCCAAATGGTAACAAGATTTAAGTTAGTTTTTGATGGTTTTAAAACATGTTCACATTTTAAAAACATATTCTATCCTTCAAAAAATTGAATCTTATTCTCTTTTCTTTGTATGTGAGCTGTACTTTGGGTCTTGTTCATAATACATGGCAAACACAGGCTGGATCCTAAAAGCCGTGTGGTTTACTCCTGGCTCTCTCTTGAATGACTCACTTTGAGGGTGTTGGCAGCCATGTAATGACATTCAGGGCAGCTCTCAAGAGATGTCCATGTGGATGGGAACCGAGGCCTCCTGCCAACAGTTGGCATTCATTTACAGGCATGTTCATGAACTGCTTAGGCGTGAATCCTCTGACTGCAAATTATGCTTCAGATGACTCCAGCCCCCCTGGCAGACAAGGGAGTGCAACCTCACAAGAGACTCTGAGCCAGAACCACTCAGATAAGGCACACCCCGATTCCTGACCTGCACAAGCAGGCGTGTGAGATAATAAATGTTTATTGTTTTAAGACATTATATTTGGGTATGATTTGTGATGCAGAAATAGTGAACTCATGCTAATAGGTAATAAAAACATGGTCCAAAAAAGTTTAAGAGAAGCTAATACTAAGAAAGAAAAGATAACTTAATCCTACCCCCAATACATGGGGACTAAAGAATATATAGTAAAATACTGAAGCCAGGCATGGTGGCACACTCCTGTAATTAGCATCCAGAGTCTGAGGTAGGAAGTTCACAAGATGCAGTGAATTCAGGGCCAGCAAGAGCAACATAGTGAGATCCTACCTCACCAAAGCAACAACAGCAACAACGACATAATAATAAGAGGAATAATAGTAATTTAAACAATTGAACCTGTGAGGTGGCTCATTGGGCCACCCACATAAAGGGGAAGGAGACAACTGACTCCACAAAGTTGTTCTTTGATCTCAACACAAATGGTGTGGCATGTGTGCTCGTATACATACTTGTACACATAAAGAAAGAAAAGGAAAGAAAAGAAAAGAAAGGCTGGGAAGATAGCTTAGTTGGTAAAGTGCTTCCCACACAAGCATGAGGGCACGAGTTCTGATCCCCAGTGTGCACATAAAAAACCAGGAGTGTTGTACCCATAACCCCAACACCAGGGTGGCAGAGACAGGTGGATCCCTAGAGTTCTCTGGCCATCCAGTCTAGTCAAATAAGTGAACCCAGGTTCAGCAAGTGACCCTACCTTAAAAAAATAAGACATTTTTGTATCCCAAAAGAATTCAACAACTGTTATTCCTTTGAGGCAGTGACTATGAATGAAGGTTAGGCTTTCTCTTTAATTCCATTGACCACTAGTGCAATAGGAATCAGATTCGACTAGTCACTGAATACATTTGTTGAATTGACCCAAAAAGTGATTAAAAACTTTTGTTTCAGAGGGAGGAACTTGTAACCTGAAATTTTTCCCATTTTTATTTTGTTAAAAACTATATGAAATCATTCTATTATGGTGTTATTTAATATGTAAATTGTAATGGTGTACATAAACTAAAGCACAGTTTTAAAATTAAAAAAATAAGATAAACAATAACTGAGGAAAACATCAGGCATCAGGGTTAGGGTTCTACACACATGCACACGCACACACACACAGGCACATGCATACACATGTATACACACACGCATCCACATGCACACACACACGTATACACACATACACACACGCATGCACACGCATACACACATGCATAGACACATACACACATGCATACACGCACATACACACGCACACACAATGAAATCCTATTTTTACCTGATCAGCTAACATGGAAAATATGACAGAATATAAACTGATACAATAATTTCAGAAGTCCTTCAACATCGCGTGGTAAGTAAAAAGATTTACACCGCACCACAAAGCCTGCCAAAACCCAACTCCTAGACATACCCACAGTGCAAATAAATGTTCATGTTCCTCAAAGACGTGTACATGAATATTTGTATCAGTGTCATTAGGAGAATTGAAAGCCGGAGACAACGCTCATATGCACCAGCAGTGAAATGTATAAACAAGTTGTAAAATAATCAATCATTAGATAAAATGCGTACGTGAAAAACAATATTATAAAAATATTTTAATATAGGTATATATTATATACAATGTGTGTAGCGATAATGTGAAGAATCTTAAAAACAATACTGAGTGGAAGAAATTCAGTACGAAGGACTATACATTATATTACTCCATTTGTGCAGCTCAAAAAGAGGCAAAGTTTGTAAAATAATCAATCATTAGATAAAATGCGTACGTGAAAAACAATATTATAAAAATATTTTAATATAGGTATATATTATATACAATGTGTGTAGCGATAATGTGAAGAATCTTAAAAACAATACTGAGTGGAAGAAATTCAGTACGAAGGACTATACATTATATTACTCCATTTGTGCAGCTCAAAAAGAGGCAAAGTTAAACCTTTTCAGTACGAAGGACTATACATTATATTACTCCATTTGTGCAGCTCAAAAAGAAGCAAAGCTAAACCTTTTTTTTTTTCGGTCTTTTTGAGACAGGGTCTCCCTGTAGCCCCAGCTGTCCTGGAATTCACTATGTAGACCAGGCTGGCCTTGAACTCACAGAGATTCGCTTGCCTCTGCCTCCTGAGTGTTGGGATTAAAGGCGTGCGCCACCACACCTGGCCTAAACCATTTTTTTTTGGAGATAATTAGTTAGGTGATCAATCCAAAAAGAAAAGATTTCTTTTTTTCTCTTTCTTTCCAGACAGTTTATCTCTGTAGCCCAGGCTGCACCAGAACTCACAACTGATCTGTGTCTCAGCCTGACACCACAACAGGCTCAGGAAGATGCTTCTTGAAGGGAATGCATAGGGTTAGAATTGGAAGTGGTTGTGGGGTTGTGGGTGGGGCCTTCTGAGGTATTTATTTCATTTCCTTTTTAAAAATCTTGTTGAGCTGGGCATGGTGATGCATGCCTTTAATCCCAGCACTCGGGAAGTAGAGGCGGGCTGATCTCTGTGAGATCAAGTTTAGCCTGGTCTACATACCAAGCTCCAGGCCATCTGGGGCTACAGGATGACCTTGTCTTGAAAAGACCAAAAAAAAAAAAATTCCTATTAAAAATTACTTTACATATGATAAAATCAACAGCCTTGTATGCCTATATAATGTATATATAGATATAAATGCAATATAACCTGTGCATGTTATCCACATGTTGATTTTATAATAGTTCATGAAAGTATATTCTATGTACTGCATTTTGTAGTTTGAAAGGTTAAAATTTGGCTGGTAATGTAGCTCAGTTGTTAGAATGCTTGTCTACCATACATGAAAGTGTGGGTTCAATCTCTAGTACTACTAGTACTACATAAACCAGATGTGGCGGTGCATACCTGCAATCTCTGCCCTCAGGAGGTAAAGGCGGGAGGATCAAAGTTCAAGGTCATCCTTGACTACATAGAGTTGGAGGGCAGCCTGGGATACATATGACCCAGTCTCAAGAAAAGAATAAAATAAAGTAAAGTTAAAGGTTAGAAATCTAGTATGGGAGTTCAATATAGGACCTTGGGAACTAGGCTTGTTCAAAAGATGAACAAGAGCTAGCAATTAGGACTCTTTTTTTTTTTTTTTTTTAAAAAAAAAAGCTGCCACAGCTTAGGAGATAAGAACGCAGGCATCCCACAGTAGTCAATAAATTACCCTTCCAGCTTACAGATGGGAACATCACTTGGTGAACTAATGGTCAGATACACTGGTTTCAGAGGCAGTTTCTAACCTGGGCAGTGTGACTTACAAGGCTTTATTTTTTTACCTGCAAGCAGAAGCAAACCAGCTTAAGAGAAGGAAAGCTTGACCCTAGGAGAATTATGACGATGATGTGTCCTCGGGCATTGTCCCATCTGTTCCCCTAGTTTATGCTCCACTTCTCTATACCTTTGGACATTGAGTAGCCTGTGTACTTATCCCACTTCTCTTCCTGTCATATACCCATATCCAAAGTCAGGGCAAGTCTAAAGTCCAGTTTTGTTGACTCCTGGACCAGTCAGTGTGTTTATGTCATATCACACTGGCTGAGGAAATGAATTTGCAACTTAACTTTGATCTTTCTCTGCTTATGAATGGGACGTTTTGTGTTCTGGTAAGGAAATTTCTGTCATCAGTGACTGGTTGCATGAGACATATTTTGGGTGAAGTGGGCTTTCTGGCCCCTAGAGGAGCAACTTATAAATTCTGGTATAGAATGCCCCCGGGAGAAGGTGTCAGTCAGGTAACCTTCAACGTCACCCCAGGTGATTCATAAATGACAACCTGTATCCTGTTTGACAACGTGCAGTCTCTCCACACCCATCCATCCCAGAGAGCCACCTTTTACAGGAAGACTACTCACTGAGCTGATGTAATGGGTGTCCATTCCTTCCCTTATTCACTCAACAATTAATTAGTGAGCTCTGAATTATGTCTCTGGCCCTGAACTAGTAAGGGCAGCTCAGGACAGTACAGAAATGGGCATGACAAGGTCCACATTAATCAGATCAAGCAGATGAAGCAAAATTATTACTCAGGTAAATGTCAGTCTGATTTTATTTATCATGAAGAGAGGTCAACTGAGGAACAGCTTCATAATTATTATTTTCAAGAATAAGATGAACAAATTATATGGCAAGAATGGCTAGTTAACTATTATATATGGAGAAAAATAGAAAAAGGCATTAAAACAGAGGTTGCTGTAGGATAAAGAATTTAAGGTAATAGTCATCATAATCAGAGGCTTTCTCCGTAGCTAGAACTGTGTTACGTGATTTATTTATCACTCAAGATAGTGATTATCAGTATTTATTAAAGTTAGGTACATTGATAAATCTTCACTTTGACTTTGCTTTCTGATTATGAATGAGAGGTTTTGTGTTCCATTAAAGAAATTTCTATCAGCTGGGTGTTGTGGCACATGCCTTTAGTCCCAGAAATCTGGAGGCAGAGGCAAGCAGATCTCTGTGCGTTCAAGGCCAACCTGGTCTACGTAGAGAGTTCTAAGCCAGCCAGGGCCACACAGTGAGATCCTGTAAAAAAAAAAATTCCTATCACCAGTGATAGGTTGTATGAGATATACAAATAAGAAACTGAGGGGCTGGTGGGGTGGCTCAGAGCATAAAGACACTTGGCACCAATCCTGACGACCTGAATTCGATCTCTGGGACTCCTGAAAATTGTCCTCTGACCTCCATGTGTGCAGTGGCATGTGTGTGCTCATGCACATACACACACAAACAAATGAATATAATCAAAAAATAAGAAATTGAGACTTAAACTAAGAACCTAGAGCAGGTATATACATATATAACTATATAATATATTGATAACAGTTTTATTGATATGTCATTGACCATAAAATTGGCACTTAGAAAGATTTATTTTAACTATGTGTATGTGTATGTGTATGTGTATGTGTATGTGTATGTGTATGTGTATGTGTATGTGTATGTGTATGTGTATGTGTGGTGTTCTTGTCAGTACAGGTACCTGTGGAGGCCAGAAGAGGGCATTAGATCTTCTGGAGCTGGAGTTACAGGTACTTGTGAACCACCTGATATGGGTGGTAGGAACAGAATTCAGATCCTCTGCAAGAGCAGTGCTATGCTTTCAACTGCTGAACCAGTTCTCTAGGTCTTAAAACTCATCCTGTTAGGAACACAAAATGTCACAAATAACCAAAGTGTAAAGATGAAGAGTCTGATGAATGCTGGTCCTTGGACAGGATCTTTTTTATTAAACTTCTCCCACCCAAGGCTCACGGACCATAGAGGAAGAGGGGGTGGAAAGACTGTAAGAGCCAGAGAGGAGGTACATGACCCTAGAGAAACAGAGCCCTACAAACTCCTGGGAACCTGCTTGTATGATTCTATGCCAATGGTATCAGCATACACAAGTCCCATGCAAACTTAGGCAGACAATAACTCAGCATAGAACTGGGAAAATGAACAGCAGACCTCAATCTTTTTTGAAGGAATGTTGGCAACTGAGAGCTGCTAGATGAAGAAGAGCTGATCTTCCTAAAACAAGGGACTGGCTGACTGAAACAAGGGATAGGCTGACTAGACTTAGTGGATGGACTTGCACTGGGCTGAGGGCCCTGACAATCCAGCAGGCCGTAACAGGGATGACAGTATATAGCTCCAGTGGGGGGGGGGGTTGCTATGGGAGGGCGCCAGTGGGGCTAGGGGTGTAAAGATGATTAAGATTGTTTGAGCTGTTCTGTATGAAATACACAAAAATTCAATTAAAAAAATTGAGAAGAGAAAAAAAATCATGTTAAAATGTAAAATCCAGTGGCTTTTAGTGTATGTACACAGTTGTGAATTATCATTATTTATATTCAAGACATTTCCATCCCCCATAAAGAAACACTGTTTTTATTCATATTGTTTTTATTCCCAATCTCCCCTCAACCTCTGATAACCATTAAGGTATTTCTTTCAGAATGGATTTGACTGTTGTGGACATTTCCTTTAAATGGATTCACAATTGTAACCTTTTGTGTCTTTTTCTTGGTGTAATATTTTCAAGACACATTCCTGTTGTCGAATGTGTCAGTATTTTATTTCATTTTCTTGTGCCAAATAATACTTTTTTTAAAAAAAACTTATTTATAATTTTTATTTTATGTGTATGAGTGTATTGCCTGCATGTTTGTGAGTGCACCCATGTCCTGTAATGCCTCAGAAGTCAGAAGAGGGCATCAGATTCCTCTGGAACTGGAGTTAAGGATGTTCATAGCTGCCATGTAGGTGCTGGGAATCAAACCAGGTCTTCTGCTAGAGCAGTCAGTGCTCTTAACCGCTGAGCCATCTCTCCAGCCCCCAAATAATATTGCTTTGTATGAACAAGCCACATTGTATTTGTCTGTTTACTAGTCAAGGAAAGTTTAAATTGTTTCTGTTTTGGCTCTCATGGATGCCACTACGAACCACTGTGTACAGATTGTTGTATGGAAATGAGTTTTTATTTACCTTGGCTGCAATGATGGTGAATGTCTTTTCATATACTTATTGGACATTCACACATATTCTTGGGAGAACTGTCTACTTATACCTGTTGACCATTTTTATTTTATTCTTTTTAATCCATGCACATGTATGTATGTGTGTGCCACATCTATGCAGGCGTCCACAGAAAGCATGGATCCCTAGGAGGGCATTAGATCCCCTGGAGCTGGAGTTATAGGCTGTTGTGAGCCACCCAACATGGGTACTGGAAACCAAACTCAGGTTCTCTGGACGAGCAGTAAGTCCTCTTAACTGATGAGCCATCTCACCAGTCCCCTTGGACCATTTTTAAATTAAGTATTAAGCTTTGTGACTTGGAAGTTTTTGTGTGTTCTAGACACAAGTCCTTTATCAGACATGTGGTTTGTAAAATATCTTTACTGTTTTGTGGACTGTATTTTTTACATTCTTTGTCTTTTTTGTTTGTTAGAGCCTGAGTCTCACTACGTAGCCCAAGTCAGAGTCCTCTTGCCTTCGCTTCCCAAGTACTAGGATTCTAAGAATGTACCACCACACCTAGCTAACATCCTTCCTTTTTGGTAGACAAATAATATTCCATTGCACAGATATATCATATTCTGTATACTCATTCAATACTTGTTGGACATTGGGTTGTCTCTACTCTGGTTATTGTGAATAACGCTATGAACATTTACATATAAGCTTTTATGCAGACATATGTTTTCAATAGTCTTTGCTGTGGGAGAATTGCTAGATCATATGGCAACTCTCTGGTTATCATTTGAAGAACTAAGAAGTTGTTTTCCAAAGTGGGTGCATCATTTTACAACCCATTAGCAGTGTCTTTATATCCTTGCCACTACAATCTTAGCAATCCTAAGGAATGAGACACGGTATTTCAGCGCAGCTTTGATTTACATTTGCACATAATTAAGATTCATGAAAATTAGATTCAAACTTAGGGTCCAAACTTTGTGACTGCCCTCACAAAGTATTCATTACTGTATAATTTAAAGTTGTATTTTGTATGTGTGAAGGGCGTAGAGAAACTATTAGCAGAATTCCCACTGGAGAGAGATCTGCTTTGGTTGGGTGAATAATCAGATTATCAAGATGTGGGTAGGAGGACTCTAAGGAGTGTGGCTAAGTAGCAAGTGCAGTGCCTTCCGAGACTTATTATCCCCTGTTAACATCAGGGCTTTGTTTTCTAGGTAGGCACCTATTCAAGTTGGTGCTGGAACTTGGTTGTGTGGGAGAAGGGAGTAGAGTAAGAAGGGAAAGGAGCCTGTCCCGGATGCCTCAGACCTAGTTGCCAAAGGGCAACTTCAAAGGTGAAAGAAATTGTCAGCCAGAACTTTCATTAGATTGTTGACTGGTGTAAGTTATAATCTCTCCATGAAGTCATCAATAAAATTATTTGCTGCTGAAGAGTATGATAAATGTGGAATTGATTTGCAAGTATGGGATAGCCACACATGAATTATGTATATATATTTCATTTTCTCATCTCTTTCTTCCTTTTCGCAAAAAACACAGTATTATAAGCACATTGTGGAACTGACTGGTTTTATATTCTTTTCCATCAGTGCGGTTGTGAAGTGGCATATGTGTACCAATGCACAGGTTAAAAGTTTATCCTTATCCAGATGCAACTAGCATTAGGCTATGCAAAGTACCTACAGTTCTGTATATGGTCATTCATCTATGGGTGGAATACTGATCCTTTATTCTTTCATGTTTTCGTTGTTAGCTTTAGCCTTTAATGACTATGCCA
>NW_008334056.1:771859-786439 GCF_000622305.1 Nannospalax galili | reverse complement strand
ATTTAAAAATATTTATTTATTCTTTTACTTTTATGTATATTAGTTTTGCCTGCGATATGTAAGTGTACCATGTGTGTACAATGCTCATGGAGGCCAGAAGAGGGCATTGGATGCCCTGGAACTGGGGTTACAGATGGTTGTCAGCTGCCATGTGGGTGCTGGGTCCTCTACAAAAGCAGCCAGAGCTCTTAACTGCTGAGCCATCTCTCCACCTTCCCACAACTTTCTTTTTTAAATTTATTTTTTATTACTTAAAAATTATGTATATATATGGGTTTGTGCACATGACTACAGGGACAGAGTCCAGAAGATGGCATTGGATTCCCTGGAGCTGGAGTAACAAGTGGTTGTGAGCTGCCTAAAGTGGGTGTGGGAACTGAACTCAGCCTCTGGAAGAGCAGCACTTTAACCACTGAGTCATCTCTCCAGCCCAGATAGGAATACTCATATTCATTACCAATTTTAAGTTAGTAACTTGATGACAGGTGTCAAGTCAGCCAGCTTACAAATTCTTGAAAAACTAACAATGAATATGAGCCAGAGCGAGCTCCAGCATACCAATTCCAAGTATCCAGCAAGGAACTCTTTGAATTGTAAATGTCTTTTCATATAAAAAAAGACAAATGGACATTAGTTCAGAAAATATAACTACATATTGTGTTAGTTATTTTTCTGTTGCTGTAACAAAGCATCATGACCAAAAACAACTTATGGAAGAGTTTATTTTGGCTTACAGCTCCAGAGGATAAGAATCCATCATGGGGGGAGGCATGGCAGCAAGTGGCATCATGGAAGCAAGAGCTAAAAGCTGAGAGCTTACACCTTCAATCACAAACATGAAACAGAGAGGAATCCATTATTTCAGGTTTTAAGACTCTTCTGTCTTTCTCTTATTAGAAATGAATTTCAGATTCTAAGTGGGGTGAGGCTATGAACTCTTGAAGCCTGCCCCCAGGGATGTGCTTCCTCCAGCAAGGTCGCAGCTCCTACAAGTCCCATGACTTTCCCAAAACAGAGTCATCAAGGACTCAGATCATGGATCCTATGGGGGACATTTTTTATTCAAACCACCACATTCCATTCCCTGGCCCCCATAGGCTCATGGCCATGTCATAATGCAAAATGCATTTAGTCCAACCTTATAGTCACCCAGCCTGGTGGCACATGCCGTTAATCCCGGCACTCAAGAGGCAGAGGCAGAGGCAGAGGCAGGAAGATCTCTGTCTCAACACTGTTCAACTGTCTAAAGTCCAAAATCTCTTTGAGGCTTAAGGCAATATTTTAACTGTGGCCCCCTGTAAAATAAAAAGTAAATTATGTACTTCTAACATTCAATGGCACAGAATATACATTTCCATTTCAAAAAGGAGGAATGGGAGAATAGTGAAGAAATACTCAACCAAAGCCAAACCCTGCAGGGCAAACATCAAATCCTGTAGCTCCATGTCCAGGGTCTGAGACTTTGGGTACAAAGGGCTTACATGGATCTGCCCCTCCTGTACCATACGTCTCTCTCTTGGGCTGTTAAAAATAATAACCAAGCTTTTGTAGTGCTGGAAGGTGCTATCTAGACTGCTGGGGGAAAAGCCATCAATGATGTTACTCAGTGGTGAACTTTACATGCTACAGTACTGATCTGCCAGGCAAGATGTGCCTACTGGTATAATAGTGGCATGAAGATTATGGTGGTAATCAACTGCTTTTGGATTAGATTTGAGGCCTGCTCCACACGGGTTAACATGCCTGGTACTGTAAACCTGGTCAAAAACCCATGACTTGGGAGGTCATAGGCCCTTGGGGGGGACCTACGACTTTGTCTTGGTAAGTGAACGTGTTATCAAACTGTCTTCTAAATCTTTGTGCTTATCCATATGTATTAGTGCTTTCCTGAATCTTGGCCAGAGAAGTTTCACTCTGTAGTTGTCAGCAGTTAATGGAAAGATGACTAACTGCTCAGAGTACTCAGAATAGGTGACTATTGGGTACTCATTCCCTTAAAAGGGACATTTATATCACTCCCCACTCCCTAGGCTCATGGAACATATCAGAAGAGCGGGCAATAGAAAGAAAGCAAAAGCAGAAGGATTGGGAGGAATGCTGTGAAATGCTGTCTCCTGGACAGGACATCGCTACTACACTCAGGAGCTCATTGCAGCTGTGGTTACTGGCACAGGATCTTCACAGGAGCAAACTGACAAACTCAGACAACATTCCAACAGGCGGCACTTATTGGACTCAGTGGGTTATTTTTTTTAAAAAGAAGAGAGGTCATGAAGGGGAAGGGGACATGTTGGGGTACCTGGGGGAGTGGGAAGGGAGAGTTGGGGTTGGTATGATAAAGATACATTGTTTACATGTGTGGGTATGATAAAGATACATTGTTTACATATATGAAATTGTCAAAGAATACATAAAAGATATTCTATTTAAAAATCCTGCATTTGCCCAACCATCTCCCTCAGTAGCTAGTTAGAAAATGTTATAGCTAGGAATTCTCACAGTAAAAACTAAGCATCAGTAACAAACCCATAAAATATCTGGAAATAAATTTACTAAGAAATTTAGAGTTTCTATAAAAAGTAAAGTTTAAAATTCTTCTGAGGGGCATGAAAACATTTGAATAGAATGTGAAGATAAATGCTGACATTTCTTTTAATTTTTAAAATATATGTGTATGTGTATGTGTGTCTGTGTATATGTCTCATGTGTGTGAAGGTGCCTGGAGAAGCCAGAAAAGGGTAACTAATCCCCTGGAGTTACAGGTGGTTGTGAGCTGCCTAATGTGGGTGGTGGAAACTGAACTGGTGTTCTTTTGGTGAACAACAAGTGTCTTAAGTCGCAAGCCAGCTCTCCAGCCCCATATGCTGAAATCTTATAGGAAGACAATATTATATAATTAGAACTTCTCCTTGACTTATTTTACAAATCAAATGCAATCTCAGTTAAAATCCCAAGAAAATATTTCTGGAAAGTTTTTTTTAAGGTCAGTAAAAATAGCATCTAAAAGAAAAGCAAAATATCAGGAAAAGGTCTAGAAAAGATTTGAAAAATGAAGATAAGAGAGAAGAAAATTATGTTTCCAAATATTAACCTATGTTCCAAAAATGTGATAGTTAAAGCCATGTGATTTTAGAGCAGGATTTGTAAATTAATGGGAAAAAAGAAAAGATACAATTTCAGATTCGGACAACTCCACAGTTGCATTGAAACAATTAGCAAGGCACATTGGGAGTAAATCCAAGTGGATACAAGCTCTGGCTACATAAAATTATGCCCTAAGGTGCTAGAAAAAATTTAGAAGTGATTATTTTTGGAATTCTGGGTTGTAAAACTATTTATTTTTAAAAAATAACATGAAACCTAGTTGCCCTACATTACACAAAAACTTAAATGTCTATATACTGTAAGACTGACAAATCAAAAGACAGTAAAAACTTAGAAATAAGTATTCATGGAACAACTATCAAAGACCTAATGTAACCAATGAGCAAAACCGCTCTAAATAAATGAGGACATACAATAAAGGACAGACAATAACCTAGAAGGAAGCAAAGAACATTTCCATGTGGGAAACTATAAAAAATGGCCAAACATATTATATTCAGTCTTACTAAATTAAAATATACTTGTTGAACTAATTAAAACAATAATGCTAAAAATCATTTTTTTCTCATTTCAAATTTGTGAAATTAAAAAAAAATTACTTCTTATGTTTTTATTCTATGTGTATGAGTGTATTGCCTGCATGTATGTGAGTGCACCCGGGTCGTGCAGTGCCATTGAGGTCAGAAGAGGGTTTTGGATTCCCCTGGAACTGGAGTTAAGGACAGTTTGTAGCCACCATGTGGATGCTGGGAATCGAACCCAGGTCCTCTGCAAGAGCAATCAGTGTTCTTAACTGCTGAGCCATCTCTCCAGCCCCTTGTGAAGAAATTTTTAAAAATGTCTGTTATTATTGAAATTGTGAGGGAACAGGTATTTATTCATATCAATGTATAGGTAAATCAGTAAGTGTTCTGGAGTGCAAATGTTCTCTATATTGGGGGCTGGAGAGATGGCTCAGCGGTTAAGAACACTGGTTGTTCTTGCAGAAGACCAGGGTTCGAATCCCAGCACCCACATGGCAGCTAACAACTGTAACTCCAGTTCCAGGGGATCCAATGGTTTCTTCTGTCCTCTGCTGGCATTGCATGATATGGGTGCACTTACCTACATGCAGGCAATACACTCATACACATAAAATAAAAATAATAAATAAAATATTAAAAAATGTTCTCTATATTGGTAAAATGCCAAACATATGTATGCTTTGATCTCAAATTACTACCTCTAAGATGTATGTAAAAAGGAAAAGAAAAGAAAGAGGTCCAAGGCCACCTTTTAAGTCAAGGAAAGCAAATTACATAATATACATAATTTGTATGCTGTGATAGAGAAACCAGTATCCAAACACAAATGGATAAAAAGTGCAAGAGATCGTGCACCAAACTCATGGTAGCGGGTACGGCAAAGGACAGGATCATAAGAAACAGTCACTTCTCAGCTTCTATGCTCTGCACTGTCAGTTTTATGACACAGATACACTTTTAAAAAAATAATTAGCAAAAATCAAACTACAGCTAAAAACAAGCTAATGGAGAGGGGTATAGCACTTCAGAAGTCAGGAGTACCGAAGAACTCCTCAGCCACTCTGTTTCCATAGTGTCCAAAATGGCCACGAAGCCCGGAAGGAGGGTAGTGACGTGGCTTCCTAAATGATGCTTTGGAAGTATTTCCCCTTGGAAATGACGGTATAAATAGTGCTGACATTTTGAGGGTAGCTCAATTCTATTATAGGTTAAATGTAGGCCTTTAAGTTCCTTTTATAAGCCAAGCTACCAGTTTTAATATCGATCCCAAGGACATGGATGTTCTATTGTTCAGCTGCTTGGTTTTTGAAATGAATCATTGCATCAGTAGAGACAGCCAAGGCAGGAGATGTGGTGAACAGATCATTTCGCATGTGCCTGAGGGTCCGTGGTAATGTGTTCAGTTTTTAAACTTCTCTTTCACCACGTAATATTTTTATGATTCCTTAGTTGCTATTTGTACGGTTCATGAAGGCAGTTATACATCTATTTTAACATTATAAGATACAAAATTTATAACAGAATTCTTAGCTCTTCTGATTGTATAATACTTCCTTGGTTTTTGCCTAGATCATTTTTTCCCCAAGATATGGAGGAAGTAAGCAGTCCCCCCATGGATTTACAGAGTATTTTTCTCAAATGGTTATCTTGGAGTGAATATTTATGGACTAGAATAAATAGAAATGTCAAATTCTTGTTCGTATATAACACAGTATAAATGTTAGGAAATGCTAATTTAAAACTAACTTTTACTGTTGATGATGTTTTTTTTTAAGTCAGGTTGCCCTAGACTGGCCTCATACTCATTCTGTAGCCAAGGAAAACCTTGAATTCAGAGTCACTCGGCCTTCACCCCATACTGGGATCATATGTGCAGTATCACACTCTCGCTTAAACAAACTTTAAAAAAATAAATTCAGAAGAGCTAAATTTTGAGCTAATTTATGGCTTAAATACTTTGAGGGAATGCTTGACTCAATCCTTATTTATGGAGCTTGTTGGACATTGATGTGGTTCTTCTAATTCCGTCTTGGGCACAGGTTACTTTTAGTGGATTAAAACCTCACCTCCATCTCAAGTTATTGAAATGCTGTGAAGAGACGCATCCAGGCTCCATTTTCATTTTACGTACGTATGTATGTATATATGTATGTATGTATGTATGTATGTATGGTATCTGTGCCTGCATACACAGAAACACTTCTTAAAATTTCTCTGGATATTAACAAATAATATTCACATTTCGTATTAGTGTAGTACTATTAGAAAGATGGATGGTCACTCTGTGAGACCCTCCGCACACCTTGCTAATGATGAGTTTCATCCTCTGAACAAGCGTTTGAGGCCCACAGCAGTATGGGCAAATTCAGACAGGGAGTTATTGACAGGCTCTGTGCACAACAGAGTAGTTCTTTGTCCACAGAATTCTGGGCACTGGGATGAACACATATGCTCTGTGTACTTCATATTTTTGTATGACTCAGTCTAAATGTATACATTCATAGCCACATGAGTGTACATCTGTAAAAAGACTGGGTTTCTATAGCTTCGTGAACTTTCCTCTCTAGTTCTTGGGCATATTTAATAATCCTCTACTATTCTTGGATAGGAAGTACTAAATTCCCGAGATTTTAACAAATATCACATTCTGCTTAAACACTGTCATAATTATTCCAGTAAAAGTCCTGAGAGAATTTTTATTTTAGCTTCTATTTCTTATGTTTCATTACATGTTTTTCTTTGACAATTCCCTATCTGTATATAATACATTCTGATTATCCTCATCTCCCATTCTTCTCTCTCCTTCCCACCCCTGACCACCCCTCTCTTCCCTGTTGTCCCATTCCCACATTCGTGCCTACTTCTTTGGTTTTGTGAGCCATTGAGTTTAACCAGGGTCATCTGTGTGACGGTGGGTTTGGAACTATCTACTGAAGCCTGGTGGGCTCATCAGTGGGTACACAACTGATGGTAATGAGTTGTGCTCCTTCGTCCATCAGTAACCAACATTTAATAAGGAGGGATAGGACCCCTTGAAACCCTCCTCAATACATGATTGACTCTTGATAAGCCCAGTCTTGCACAGTTCCAGTGTAGACAGCTTTGGTTGCTGTGAGATCTTGATTGCAATGCAGTGGATGTGTCATGCCCAGAAGATGGCATTTCGCAGCCCTTCGCCCTATCTTCTGGCTTTTACATTCTTTCTACTCCCTCTTCTGTAACATTTTCTGAGCCTCAGAAGGGACGGTGTAAATGTCCTGTTTGGAGCTGAGCACTCAGCTATCACTTATTCTCCACATTCATCATCATTCATTGTAAAGAGAAGCTCCTAGGATTAAAGCTAACAGCTTTTGTCTAAGGGTATAAACATGAAAATTTGGAAGACAATTTGGTGCCATGTCAATTCAGCTGAACAACAGTAGGAAGCTTCCTGTTAGGGCCCAAGACCTCCTCAGTCATGAGTTTTGACTGGACTTGTCTTATCAGGCATGAATTCCCTCCTGTGGAGCAGGCCTCAGCTCCAATCAGAGGACAATTTAATTGGTTACCCATAGCAATTGTGTCACTATTGTAACAGTGGGTACATCTTGCCAGGCAGGTTGGCATTGTAGTTCATAGGGGAATAGACCATCAGGTTGGCCTGTGGGTATATCTGTGGGTCATTTCCTTGATTGCTAATTGATGTTGGAGGGCCCAACTGTGAGTATATCATTATCATCCCTGGGCAAGTGGGCCTGGGCTGTATAAGAAAAGGAGAAAGTCAGTAAGCAGTGTTCCTCTGCGGCCTCTGCTTCAGTTCCTGTTTCCAGATTCCTGCTTTGAACTTCTTCCGTGGCTTCTCCCAATGATAGACACAACTCATAAGATGCAATAACCCTTTTCCTCCCGATGTGGCTTTTGGTCAGTGTTCTATCGCAACAGAAAAGCAAATTGGAACACAGAGACTTTCCACTGAGCTTTTTATTAAATTTACTCAATTTTTCATTTCCAGATTCATTTCAGTTTTGGTTTTCTTCAGCATTTCTATGTCTTTACTGAATTCAGTTTTCATTTCCTGAATTGTCATCATTCCATTCAGCCATTTGTCTTTGTTTTCTTAGATTTTAGTCAGAAGTTTATTCCTATCATCTTTAAGTTCTTTCATGTGTTTATTCGTGACCTCTTTAAATTCCTTAAACTCTTTAAACATGTTTATAATTGTTTTTTTGAACTATGTATCATGACTTTTTCCTAAACTTTTCTTGTTGGAGAAAGTTACTGTGGAATCGGTGCTCTTTGGGGGGGATATATCATATTGTTTTGTTTCAGATTGTGTTTTTGCAGAGGGATCTGGGAATTTGGAGTTAAGCTGTTGATATGTCTTTTGATATGCATTTCTAACCCACTGGGCCAAAGTCCCAAAGTGTATGTGTGTGTGTGTGTGTGTGTGTGCGTGTGTGTGTGTGTGAGGGGATATGCAATAGGCTGGATGGTTTCAGAGGGTCCCCGGGGGTAGGGTCTAGAGGACTAGATCTCTTACCAAGGCCATGTAGACAACTTGGGAGAATCCTAAAGAGATGGAGCTGAAGCAATAAATTCTTTTACTGGGGTGGATGCATGAGGGTCCTAGGTCAGAGGGTTCAGAGCCAATGGGGAGCCATGTCTCTTACCAGGTCTGGCCATGTGGGCTGGGTACCTGGAGAGGGTCCTGGGGTGAACAGGATGGAACTGAGGTCATGCCAGGATTCTTACCAGGTCCTGCTATGAGGGCTGGGTGCTTCAACTTCTGTTATTTTAAAATAGCACACAAAATGCATAATCATGAAGGAAATATCTAGAACATAGGTAAGTAAATAGAAAAATATAATGTCAGATCCTATCACCTTGAGATAATAGTAACCATAATAAATTTGATGTATACTTACTTAGACTTTTTACTGTGTTATATGATTTTTCTTAAAATAGATTATGATATAGATGTCTTCAAAAAAGTCTTCAAATATGCATTTTTAAAAGATGATGTACCTGCCGGGCGTGGTGGTGCACGCCTTTAATCCCAGCACTTGGGAGGCAGAGGCAGGGGGATCTCTGTGAGTTCAAGGCCTGCTTGGTCTACATACTGAGTTCCAGGACAGTTGGGGCTACAGGGAGACCCTGTCTCAAAAAGACCCCCCCCCCCAAAACAAAGGAATGAGGCAGGCTCCGTGCAGTGGGGACACTAAGACAGATGCTTTTATGACAGACCTAGGACCTCTCTCTTCTGACTTTGACTGTAGCATCTCAAGGGCCTTGGCAAACCTTCCCTAGATGGTACAGGACTCTTCTACCTCTCACCTTCAAGGTCTCACTCGCAGGACCTACAAGTTCTCCCAGGTTGCCACTCCCTCACTATCATCACTTCCCTTATCAGAACACTTCTCTTAAAAAGAAAACCAACCTGGGTATGTTTACTCCCCCAGAATTTGCTTCTCTGAGGACCCAGACTAACTCCAACTCTATCTCTAATGAGTTCAAGGAACTTATCTATCTTTGCTACCAATTAATGTATAATGTGTAGTATAGTCACTAGAGACATGTACCTGTGGAATTAATGACTTTTAAAATTCATATATCACTTTGGAAGAAGCCTAGAATACAAAAATCCAGAATCTCTTGCTGCTCTTTTAAACTCCTTATTTAGTGCCACATACATCTGCATAAAACTGAGTAGACTTCCTGGGCTATCTCTGAATATGCAAATTCCCAAGTACCTGGCGTGGTATCACTGTGGAACCAGATACCTCCGTTCTATGAAAAGTAAGTAGGTACAGAAAGAAGCATCTTGGGTGACAGTCATGGTACCAACCCACAGGATCAGTACATCTTTGCTTTTCTGGGGAAGAAAGAATATAATTGCAATTAATAGGCAGGAAACCTGTCACTCATAGCAACTGATGCAATTCTGAGCACAGGCACAGATTTTCTAGAGAAGGAAAAGGATAATTTGTGGGTAGAAAAGAGTTTTGAGGTTCCATGGAGACATGCTTCAGATGGAAAAAAAAAAAGACATTTTAGAAAATGCAGCGTAGAAAGCTTTTCAGCACCCACACAGCCTTCCCACCAAGTTTCCGAATGTGAGTACCAAAGGGAACCCGTTTCAAAAAAAAAAAAAAAAAAAAAAAATTTAAAAAATAAAAAAAAAAAAAAAAAAAAAAAAAAAAAAAAGGTGATGTACCATGACTGCCATTCCATTTCCAGAATGCTATTTAACGACTGCAAGGCAAGGCTTCTAGTAACATGGGACCAGGAATTCCTTGTTCCCAAAACTCCATATTAAATTGAATCTTAACCAGCACAGGGCCTGCCCCCATCAAGGTGGGCTGCACCATTGTGACATTAAACCTAACCAAGGGGCATGTGTTTGGGATGACTGGGTATCCATGTAAGCATGTATCTCTCTCTCTCTCTCTCTGTCTGCTTATGCATCTGTGTAATTAGTAGGACAAACCTGGTAGTATTAGGAGAGGTAAACTATGGACAAGGCCAGACCAGAGACAAGAGACAAGAATAAAATTTCAGGCTCTGGGGTCTGGATATACTTACATTGTCATTGGGGATTCTAAATGTCAGGTAATTTTGAAGTCATCCTTTTCTTTTTTTTGGGGGGGGGGAGCTGAGGCCCATACCCAGGGCCTTTTGCTTACTAGGCAAGCACTCAACCACTGAGCTAAATCCCCAACCCTCAAGTCATACTTTTCAATGTCAGGGAGTAAATATATTTTGTTTATAATACTAGGTTGGTTTCTTTTAGAACTTTGTTTTAATTTATTCTGACGTTCTTGAGATAGGATATCATGTAGTGCAGACTGACTTCCAATTTGCTATGCAGCCAAGGCTGGCCTTGAATTCCTGATCCTCCTGCCTCTGCCCCTCAAGTGCTGGGATTATAGGCATATGCCGGTATGCTCAACTTCTTTTATAAACTATTTCAGCACATGTTAAGTGTGTGGTCTTCCATTGACATGCTGGGTGGGTCCCCCAATCCCAAGAACATATATTTTGTTTAGTATAATTTACTTTTCTGTATGGATGAGAAAGAGTAATTCCTAGGAGTTCCCATTTGTTGACTAGTTAGGTTCATATAGTGCTTGTTGAAGCTTTATCACACACTACAATCCACTGGGTGCTCAATGAGAGAGGAAAACATAGGTTAGACCTGTATGGAACTCACAACCTTACTGAAGGTTAAAATGATTAGACTATAGAGTAACAAGCACATCAAACAAGTATGAATATGGCACAGAGCCTAGAGAGAGCAAGGGTGACCAATCTGTTGGTCAAGGTCTCTGGATCAATTAATTTACCCAGTCAACAATAACTTCATAGAAACTTCAAAGAATGCTATAAAACATCTCATTCAAGATAAACTGTTATAAACTTTCTAAACAGTTGAACATTTGTAGATTTTTGATAAAGATTTTGCTCTAAGTGGCTGTAAGGCACTGGTTTCAAGGGACTCTCATAGAAATCCCATCTAGACTAGGATTTAAACACATTTAGGATCATGAATGGAAGGAATGTAGTGAATTGATGAAGAAAAATACGATATTTGGAGGCATGCATTAGAATATCCTGAGACAGTAAGAAGCTAAAAGCAAAAGGAGGTGTGATGCTGGAGAGGAGGGTAGGGCTACCAACCTGAAGCTTTGAGATCTTCTGTCCCAAGGAGTTTTACCCCAGAGGAAAGGGAAGCTGCTAAGGGCTTGAAGCCAGGAAGCGGAACGCTAGAACTGCACTTGAATTGCACATATAATTCCAGAAAGGTGTGGAGGACAGCATGAAGAAGTGTGGTCGGGGGGGGGGGTCGACTGCTGAAAAGGCAGACTACCCTAGGGTCAGGATATGGGGCAAGCTCTGGATTCTGAGCACTGGAATTCAAAACGGTGTGCTTGGGCACATTCCTTAGCCTATTTGATGATCTGTACCCTCATATGTGAAATGAAAATAACAATAGTTGTGGAGATGAAAAGGAACAATACATATACTTTTATGTCATACAAAAATCCCTCAATTCAGCTAGCTGTTGCTATTAAAATATGATGGTTATGTTTTGGATGCTTGAGGGAAAGGTAATGGCAGTCTGAACTAAGGTACATGCAGTATAAATTATGAGAAGGGGACAAGGATGAGAAAGAGAAGAAATGGGTTTGATAGCACTTTCAGATGACTGGATTCAGGAATGAGGAAGGAGGAGATGTTTAGCTTGAGTCATTGAATGGATGGTGTCAGTTCCAAAGCAGTTCGGGAATACGGAAGCAAGAACACGGGAGCTGATGGACGACAGTACATCCCGTTTTAAACATGATGAACTTTAGATACTTGTGAGTCATAAAGGTAGCGATGCTCAGCAGGCAGATCAACATGTAAGCCTGAAGATCAGGAAGGAGAGGTGAAGGCCACATGAGTCAAATGCCAGGGTAAGGGACCGGCCAGAAATAACCGCCTTGATGAATGAAAGCTATTTCATCTACTGGCTCTTGATAAATGACTTCAGTTGGTACTGAGAAGGGCATCTTAATAGTTATCCTAGATGCAGTTTCACCTTGAAAGCTTTCCTGACCAACCTGCATGGAGTCTCTTTACATGAAGATCTTTTATTATGGATTTGGATATTTATGCTCCACCTTCAAATTCAAATGTTGAAGACCAGTCCCTAGAAGATGAGGCCTTTGGGAGGGAGATTAGCTTTAAGTAAATAAAGTCTTGAGGTAGGGCTTGCCTCTGGTGAGATGAATGCCTTAGAAGTCACACTGCTCTCTCTCTGTAGGTAAACATGCTGAGGAAGGGTCAGAGAAGTAGTGTGCCTATGAAGGTGGCCCTCAACAAACCAGGAAAAGAGCCTTCATGAGAAATTGGTCTTATAGAATCTTGACCTTGGCCTTCTAGATGTCAGAACTGTGAGAGAACAGATTTCTGTTTTTCAAACCACCTGGTCTATGCATCTTACTATGACAGCATAAGCTGACCAAATCAGACCTGTATAAAGGATTCCTTGTATTTCTCTTTGTCTTACTCTAGATTAGTGTCTACGTCCTGTCACACCTGTAGGTAGCTTGACAGCAGGTTTTCGGCAAACTTACGTTAGTATTTCCCTGATCTGCTCAAGCCTTTTCCCATAGTAGATGTTCCATAAATTCCTGATGTGGGGCTTGAGAGATGGCTCAGTGGTTAAGAGCACTGACTGCTCTTACAGAGGACCCGGGTTCGATTCTCAGCACCCACATGGGGGCTACGAACCTTCCTTAACTCCAGTTCCAGGGGAATCCGAAGCCCTCTTCTGACCTCCGCGGCATTGCATGACATGGGTGCTATCACATACATGCAGGCAGTACACTCATACACATAAAATAAATAAATAAAATATATTTAAAAAAATGCCTGATGCCCCGAGACCAGCATGAACAGACTCAAGTTCCTTTAACAATTCATGTTAGGAAAGTCATGGGTAATGAATTCAGAACAGGATGCGAGGCAGTCCTGGGCAAATTCCTGTTTGGGTTGGATGGAAACAAACAGGCTGGTTTCAGTATGAAATTTAGAACAGAGCAAGGAAGGATAGAGGTTCTCAAAGATGAGTAGAAACAGGGAGATGGCAAACCTAGCCCCATGTAAAGCATACCTTCTGTTGAGTGTTTTGCACTATGCTGCCATTATATAAAGTCACATTGTGTTTAAAGCTAGAGATTGGAGTCAGGATTTGTCTAAAGCAAATGAGGTAAAGGTTAAAATCAGTAATGGTACATGTTCCTAATAGTTTGAGGCAATGCTAGTAAACACACACACACACACACACACACACACAACCCCGCAAAAGAAAAGCCTAAAACTTTATGCATACAAACCTAACCAATCAAAACCAACAAAATTCAGCAACTGAAGTTACTTCAACTCTAGCCCCCCCAAAATGAAATAAATCAGGACAAACAAAATAATTGGTTTATTTTACTTCAAATGTCTGTTATCTTTACTATGTTTACTATATGACTCCCTTCCTTCCTTCCTTCCTTCCTTCCTTCCTTCCTTCCTTCCTTCCTTCCTTCCTTCTTCTTTCTTTTGTCTTTTTGAGATAGGATCTCCCTGCAGCCCCAGCTGACCTGAAACTCACTATGTAGACCAGGCTGGCCTTGCTCTCATAGAGATCCACCTGCCTCTGCCTCCCAAATGCTGGGATTAAAGGCATGCATCACCACGCCTGGCCTAAGATGACAGTTCATAAGTGGAGACTCAGAAATGATGCTGTATTTCTGTGTATTTTCAGTGGGATACCAAGTATAATCCAAGGGTCATAATAAAAAAAATAGAGAAAGAACTTGCCATGAGTGTCTCAACACATTCCTCTGAGGGAAGGGGAACAGTGGTGATGGTTGTCCTCTCCTTACCCCCATTGCAGTGACTGCTATTACCATCTTGTTAGTGTTCTAGGATTACTGGAAGGAGGGACTTTTTGTATCATTATCTCTGAAGCCCAACAGAGAGTGAAGAGGGTAAGATTCTCCCAACTTTGCCACCTTGCGGGGGGGTTCAAGCCAGTGACCCCTGCGCAGTGATGATTGGGGATAAGAAAGCGAGCCGTTCACCAGCCCACACCGCCCCCAGTACTGGGGACAATCAGAAGCAACGCGGAGCCTAGTCAAGCAGGGACTCATTTATTGCAGGTGTTACAGAGCTTATAAAGGCACCTGGAACCCCCCCCTCCCCCCGAGGGTGTATCTTAAGGATGGTCATGTGCTGATCATGCACTCCTCAGCAGTGCGGAAGTATCCTTCAGACTTTTAATACAAGTCAGGCCGCGCCCCAGTAACTTCCTCTCGGACCTCTGCAAGGTGGGGCCTTTAGGTCCCCACAGCTGGAGAGATGGCTTAGTGGTTAAGAGCACTGGCTGCTCTTGCAGAGGACTCAAGTTTGGTTCCCAGCACCCACATAGCAGCTAACA
>NW_008334056.1:771180-771783 GCF_000622305.1 Nannospalax galili | reverse complement strand
ATCATTGGATCATGCACCTGGCCATGTGCATGTCCTGTCTTAGGAATACTTGTCATGGGACATCTTATCCGTCTTTGGCTAAAAATGCGTCATGATTAAGGGCAGCTGCGTGGGTAATGCCAGCCCGTGACAGTCTTAGTCTCTGCCTAACTCGGTTAGCCAAGTGTGGGCAACCGGAGAGGGTCCTGGGGGAATCTGTCATCATGAGGAGGTGGGCTGTGGCAGTTCCAAGGGTCCTCTGTCACTGAATTATCTGGTAAAGACACTTAAAAATAAGCATTATCAAGAGAAACAAAGCAAGTCATGGCATAGGACAAGTCGAAATACTTCTGAGACCATGCACCTTTTAGCCAGTCAGCCAGTTGTCAAAGAGGCTGCAATGAAGTCAAGAAACTGGGTCCTTCACCTCAGATGGATACAAATAAAGAGAGGAAATTTGTCTCATGAACTATTGTCCATGGACCATCATGCTAGTCAGTCGGATCATGGCCTACTCACTTAAGGATTTTTGCATGCACCCATATGGGGTTTGAATCTCCTGTAGGGTAGACACACCCAAAGCCTCAACCCATGGTTAGCAATGGATCTGGTCCTTTCCATTGC
>NW_008334056.1:753666-770743 GCF_000622305.1 Nannospalax galili | reverse complement strand
TGCCACAAGGAATTGGGCTTGAGTCCCCTGGGGTTTTTACCCCTGGCTGTTGCAGAGGCAGTACCTGTAGAAAGGGTACAAGACTTACAGGTATATACAATTTTCTTTAGGTCCTTGATGGGAACTTGAGGATTGTCCCCAGTACTGGGGACAATCAGACGCAACAGGGAGCCTAGTCAAGAAGGGATTCATTTATTGCAGGTGTTACAGAGCTTATAAAGGCACCTGGAAATACCCCCCCCAAGGGTGTATCTTAAGGATGGTCACGCGCTGATCATGCACTCCTCAGCATGCACTCCTCTTACCTCTCTTGGACATCTGCAAGATGGGGCCTTTAGGTCCCCACACCACCTGAGAGCAATGAGAGGTAGATGGATGGATGAATGACACAACCCTTAGATGTGTTTGTAGTGTGTGAGCCACTGGCCACAGTGGTTAATGAACACTTAAACTTAGTCCAAATTAAGATGTGTTATGAATTTAAAATATTCATATATTTCAGGGGTCAGAGAGATGGCTCAACAGTTAAGAACACTGGCTGTTCTTGCAGAAGACTGGGGTTCGAATCCCAGCACCCACCTGGCAGCTCTGTAACTCCAGTTCCAGGGGATCTGACAGCCCCTTCTGTCCTCTGGGGGCATTGCACAACACAGGTGCACTTACCTATGTGCCGGCAATACACATATACATATAAAAAATAAAAATAATAAATAAAATATTTAAAATATTCATATATTTCAAACAGTTTAAAATATAAAATAGCTTATAATTATGTTGAAATAATATTTGAATGTGCTATACTAAGTCAAATGTGTTATTAAAATCAAGTTCACCTATTCCTTTTTACTTTTTAAGTTGGTCAACCTAAAAGTTTAAAGTACATAGGTTAGTCTATATTTTGGACACAGTTTAAGACTCTGCGACATCAAAGAGCAGGTGTATTTCCTGGTCTTGACAGGTTGCAGAGTTTACAGGAATTTGTTTCTTCTCATGTGAATCATGCTCAGCTGTGTACAAATGCAGTTTTATTGTTTAATAACCATCTGCACATTCAGAAAGTCTTTTATTAGAAGACGACAAACGTTAATTAATTCTTACTGAATAGCTGAGAAACACTGGTGTTCTCAGCTCTGTTTCACAGATGTGTGTGATGAGGCATGAGGATATTACAATTGTTTGTGTGGAGCTATCCAGGATAGGATGGCCAAGCTTGGAAAAGCAACTGAGTTACTGTAATTAATCATGCATCAATCTAGCAAATACATATGTATGTATGCATCTATCTATCATCTATCTATCATCTATCTATCTATCTACCTATCTATCTATCTATCTATATCTATCTATCATCTATCTATCATCTATCTATCTATCTATCTATCTATCTATCATCTATCTATCATCTCTTGATCTAGCCATCATCTATCTATTTTGATCAGGTAAACCCCTTCAAGGTAGGGCCCATGCAATTTCCAGGTGATAAAATGTTAAATTTTTAGAGAATATGACAAAATAGTAATTTTCATTGTTACTACTTTTCATACCACTTGGCATGAACTCTTAGGTAAAGTATAAGGATGGGAAACTTTAATTACATACAACTTTTCAAATATCCTACCAGAAGAAAATCATAATTTATTCATTTGGAAGCAGATAAACATATAAAGCTTTTGAGGAGTTCACTTACTTTTAAATTTGTTTTCTTGTTTTGAAGAGAAGACATTGCAAGCTAGAGTGTATTGGTCTAGACTTGAATTCTTTACTGACAGAGAAAGGACACAGTTTTAGAACTCTGTGGTGGCCCTACTAACATTTTTGTGATAGGTGTTTCCTTTCTAAAACATCAGATCTTGGTGAATGAGTTGTCTCAAGAAGAAAATAAATCTTCACCCAACTTAAATAGGGAAGTCAGCAGAAACAGATATTTCTGCAAAATCTCTAAGAAGCAGTTTTTCTTTATTTTTTCCTATCTTCATATTATTTTTTTCTTGTACCAAAATAAAAAAGAAGAGAATAGAGTCTACTATAGCCTTGTGATTACATTCTCTCTGACTGAGATTATCAATATTACTTTAAAATATTGGGCCCCTTAGATGCAGGCATTTAGGAATAGAAGTAGCAAAGGTAAGAAATCATACATTCATTTATTCATTGATACACATAGCTCTGCATCATGTACTAAAGACATTATTTGTGAGTCCACGAATGAAAGGTTTTGTGCCTCTTTAATTCTGTCTTTTCTTAAAATTGAATGACATGTAATATTTTCTGAGCATAGATGAAGGATATTCATTTTTGTCAGTACCCACTGACATGTATGTTACAATGAGAGTGTTCACACGATACCCTCTTCACTTTTACTGCTAGTTAATTCTGTCCAGTTCTCAACATGTCCTTGTGAGAGGAAATATGACACAGTTGCCTCAGACGATGATAGCCTATCTGTGGACACTTGTCCTGGAGAGGCTTCCTAGCCCGTCCTTTGGGTGTCAGATAGATTGCTTCATTTCTTTTGCTCGAACTGAAAAAGTGACTTAAGAAATTCACGCATGCTCCCCTGCAGAATGTGAGGCTGAAGCATGCTGTCGAAGTATCTCTGGTACTCCCGGCTCAGAGGGAAAGGGAGTGGGTAGTGGGAAGAGTAGAGGAAAACAGGAATAAGTAAATGACTGTTGGGAAAATGTCGCTACTGCTTTCTAGAAAATACTCTGCATGCCATATTCCTTCTTTTCTCAGAACCCATGAATTCTACTTTGGGGCTACAGTGGAAGGAAGATAAGGGTGAGGTTGATTTGTACAATTATAAAAAACAACTTCCTTCAGTGGCCTTGGCTGCCACTTCCCACCACCCAGTCTGCCCAGATGTGTTCACTTTCTGGTTGTTGCAGTCGTTTTGACATCTTACATCAGAACTGTGTGATACCAATTCTAGCACATCTCTGTTGGCAGAGAAATCAGAATGGCTTTTTAAAAACAGTGATCATTTAACTCTGCATTATAACTAATGGTTTTGTTGGTCTCTATAGAGCCAGCTCCGAAGTGAGATCTTTTACGCAATTGAGTCTAGTTTCTCTGAATTTACGCTGAGGAGATGGTATGTAAAGCTGAGTTTCTTTCTATACTGGGGGGACGAGGCAGTCATTTCATGGATTGATGTCCAGCCTGGAAGAAGATCTAGAGAAGCTGACATTTTCATCCTTTCATCAATGTGCTGTGTCTATAGCAGCTAACCCTCCAGGGAGTATTGCTCATATGACAACGGAACAGATAGTGGGGAATAATCATTTCCAACTTAGAGCTCTATTTAGTAATGACTAGTAAACTAAATTTTCAAGTGATGACAGATTGAAGTGGTGAGAATGTGATTGTACTTGAGCAGCATTAATGAACCAATGCATTTCACAGTAGAGAAGGTGGGGAAGGTAAAAGGGGGACAAGGAATGCCCTTTTAGAATTTGAGGATGTTATAAATTCAGAAAGCAAACATTTTCCCCTTATGATAGACCTTCTGGAAATGTGACCCACAGTTCTGTATGACAACCGCTCCCTCCCCGTCACAGTTCTAAGACTGGGTAAGAGTGGGGCATCCTCTGCCTAGAATCTGATTCAAGCTTGTAGCAATCTGCTCTTTGCACCAAGCACATTGCAGGCATGCAGAACCTGTGAACACTGCTGGCCCTTGTTTCTGATTCTTGACATTGTTGAGGTAAGGAGTATAAAGACAGTCACACACATTCATGCTGGGAAAGGCAGGGTCCCTGGTGGCCCAGCAAGTCAGCAAATGGCTTGGGTAATAGCAATAGCCATATAATCTGGTGGGCAGCCTTGGTCTTTAGGCAACCTTATCCAACATTCCAGAACTTGAGGACTGTGGCTCTAAAAAGTTAATTTTCTGCCCTCTTCATCGCTCAATTGAAAAACCAAAATTAAACCCTCACTTCATTAAAACTTCTTTTGGCATGGCAGGTTACTTCAAAGTCTGATTGGGTTGCTATGTCTAACACCCTAAGAGACAGAAATGCTTGAGAAAGCATCAAACCAGACAAACTTGACCTGGCTGAACGAAAAGGGATGCTAGCAGGGTCACTGAGCAAAGATTATGATCTGCAGAAGGCCAACATGGAGAATACTCAAAGTTACAAGTTTATGGCTAATTTTTAAACATATTTTCTTTGTTATATGTGTATGAGTGTATTGTCTGCATGTATGTGCACCTGTGTCGTGCAGTGCCATGGAGATCAGAAGAGGGCTTTGGATTCCCCTGGAACTGGAATTAAGGATGGTTTGTAGCCACCATGTGGGTGCTGGGAATCGAACCAGGGTCCTCTGCAAGAGCAGGCAGTGCTCTTAACTGCTGAGCCATCTCTCCAGCCCCAAGTTTACGGCTAATTTTTACATGTAAGAAAAGGAAGGAATATGTCAAAAACATTACTCTCAGAATATATCCATTATTGCAGGGAACAAAACATTCTTTTTAAATAAAATATGAAAGTATATTAATTCTTTGAGGATTTCATACATGTATATGTATGTATATGTTCAATGTCTTTTGATCATACTCACCCCTAATTCCTCCCTGATCTACCCCCTACTACTGCTCCCTCCCAACATCATGTTCTTTTTTTTTTTTTATAACTCATCTAGTCTAGTTTTGCTGCTCATTTACTCATGGGTGTGGGGCTATCCACTGGAGTGTGGTTGACCTACCACATCCTTAAGAAAACTGACTCTCCCCCACCCAAAAGCCGTCAACTACGCATAGCTCCTCCGTTAAGGGTTGGGGCTTGTGAACCCCTTCCCCACTCCATGCTGGGATTGTCTGGCTTATTCTTGGCAGGTCTTGTTCAGGGAACCACAGGTGCTGTGGGTTTATGAGTGCAGGAGTTCTGTCTTGTCCAGAAGATGCTATTTGGTCTGGTCCACCCCAACCTCTGGTCTTACAGTCTTTCCGCCTTATCTTCCATCATGGTCTCTTAGCCTTGGAGGTGAGGAGTTGTGATATAAATGTCCAATTTGTGGCAGAGCATTCCATAGACACTTACTCTCTGCATTTGACCAGTTGTGAGTTTCTGTGTTAACCACCATCCACTGCACAAAGAAACTTCTCTGATGAGGTCTGAGAGCTGCACTAATCTGTAAGGATTTAGAGCACAGTTTGATGCTATGTCCATTTAACAAAATAATAGTAGTAGATTCACCCCTGGGCCCTATGAGCTCCTCAGCCATAAATTCTTATCCAAATTTACTGTACTGGGCATGCATTTTCTCTTGTGGAGTGGGTCTTAAATCCAATCAGAAAGTAGTTTGCTATCGCCATAACATTCATACCACTGTTACACCCATGGGCATATCTTGCCATGCAGATTGTTATTGTAGCTCACACTCACAGGGTTCACAGCTGGGTGTGACTGTTGATGACTCCCCCCGCCCCCACGCCGGAAACAGCCTGCATAGCACCTTCTGAGAGCTAGCCAGCAGGGAGGAAGCTTCCTGGTCAATACCAACTCAATTTTTCCACGTCTTGTGACCAAGATGTGTGGTGTATTCAGAAATAGGCTGTTACCATCAAGTCCTGGTGGGTGGGCAATCAAAAGCAATGGCAATACCCTGTATTGTTTTTTTTGGGGGGGTCTCTGGAATACCCCAGAACAACAGCTCATGAAGAGATGCCCCACACCCGGCACTGAGCTTTTCATTTGGCAACTTGTGGCTTCTGGAAGAAGCATTAACCCCTGTGGAAAAAAACACTCTTTAAAAAAATTACTGTTATTTTATCTGTATGAATGTTGTTGATTGTACATATATAAGTGCATCATGTACATGCAACACCCATGAAGGCTAGAAAAGGGCATCGGATCCCCTGGAACTGGAGTCACAGACAGTTGTCAGCTGCCGTAGGGTGCTGGGAACTGAACCAGATCCTCTGCAAGAGCAGCCAGTGCTCTTTACTGTGGCGCCATCTCTCCAGCCCTGGAAACAAAACTCTTAGAATTTGTAGTGCAGCTGTACATTTTGGTAACCTACAAAATTTGTTTTAAGCAAAGACTGGATTTAAATTTTTCTTATAATCTCTAAAAACACTTTAAAACTTTTCAGAATTTCAGTTTATTTTTAACTGATAAAAATTTTACATATTTAAAGGATGCCATGTGATATCTTAATATATGTAGGCAGTGTGTAATGTTTAAATCAGAGGAAGCAAGTCTAGCTCCATAAATATTTGCAATTTCCTCAAGGTAAAAAATTCAAAATCTTTTCCTGTACATTTTTGAGATGGACAGCACAGAATCATAATCTCCCAACTGTCCAGTAGCATTCCAGATCTTCTTACTCCTATACAGCTGTGCTTACACCCACCAACCAGCCTTGCCCCATCCTTCCTAGTCTCAGGGATTTATGGTTTTATTAAAGAATTATTTTTATTTATGTGTATGACTTTCTCTGTGTATGCTATATATGTGTGGGTGCCTGTGGAAACCAGAAGAAGGTGTCAGATCCCCTGGAGCTGGAGTTACAGGTGGCTGTTAGCTACTTGAAGTGGGTTCTGGACATGGAAGGACTCTCAAAGAGCTGGAAGTGCTCTTCACTGCTGAGTCATCTCTCCAGCTCCACTCCCAGTGATTTAAAAGGCACGCGTTAACTGAAGCCTAATGGTAGCCTTGCCAGGTGTGAACTACTGTCCCTGGTTTATGTACACTTATGGATCATGGGATTTGGAGTAGTCAGAGAGCTCCATATGACCATCTTACTGGAGCTCTCTGAGCCACTGAGTTAACCTGCCTCTCCCAGATTATAAGAAGACACAACACTAGGGGCATGAAATAAATGCATTTTCCCTGAAGAGTTACCATTTTTCTTGCTCTCCTATAGTTTAACCCTAAGGAAATAACTATAGTTACTCTTGGCAAGAAGATAGAACATCTAATGTTGAGGAAAAATGATGAACATTTCAATTTTTATTGAGTGACTTGACACTGAACCAATAAATTCTAGCCATTGTCACAGTTCTGTTTCTCCCTTGGCCAGGAATATCTGGACACACTGAGTCAGTTACAATGTCAATGCTGTCTTGACCTGGCATACAGCTTGACATGAGTCACTGGGAAGATTTGAAATGGGAGGTCGGTAACAATCACTGCTCTTGTTAGTATAGCTAAAAATATTCGGTTGTCAATTTCTGTGCCCCTGAAAAGTAACTCCCTCATTCATGTGTTTATTCATTCAACAACTAGCTATCCTAATCTACTCATTTAAATAAAATTGCTAGGTACAAGTTCAAATAGTAAAAAATAATGAATTGTAAAAAATCACCAGGTGTGATGGTGCATGCCTTTAATCCCAGCACTTGGGAGGCAGAGGCAGGCGGATCTCTGTGAGTTCAAGGCCAGCCTGGTCTACATAGAGAGTTCAAGGCCAGCCTGTCTACATAGAGAGTTCCAGGACAGCTGGGGGCTACAGAGAGACCCTGTCTCAAAAAGATGAAAAAAAAAAATCAGGTTTCTCAACTGAGTCCCTTGGTCTTGCTGCTTAAGAACAATCATTTAGAAGTTCTTTGGAGATCCCTCTAGAAATATGTTAGGAATGAAGTTATCGTTGCCCGGGTTTTCCTATTTTTTTTTTTTTAATCCCTTCAACAGCCGGGGCATTGGTTTATATGACATGAAGAGCAAGGCTTGAGCCTTACCTGTAATTCAGCAAAAGACACTGTCACACTAAATTTTCTTCATTTTTCCCTTCTTTGGAGGCTTTGCATGAGCCCTCAGAGGCCCCAAGGCTCACAGACTAACATAAAATATTTCTAGTTCGGGTTTTGCATGGTTTTTTATGGTAGGTAGGGAGGGGATGACTTGCAAAGATAAAGCCCATTCCTACCTTTGCAGCAGCCACAGTCTCTGTTAGCTTTCTTTCCAATCTCACCCCAGGTCCATAAATGCCCCATCTCTCTTCCACTCCTGCAGGATGCCCCTGCCATTCGCCCCAGCGGCTGCTGCTGCTGCTGCTGCTGCTAGCTCTGCCAATGGCACCCTTCTTCCCAGGATGCCCTGCACTTACCCGTTGCTCAACGCTTTTTGGAGGAATAAGTGGTTTCCAGGCTACAGACATATAAACAATTTTCATCATGTAATGAGCAACTACACTTATGGAGTCTGAAGATCTGGGTTGAAATACTAATGTGTCTGATTGGTTTGCACATGTACATTTGCAAATGTATTTTGCCAGACAGGAGAAACTTCCCTTTGAATCATTAGTCAAGGTAGTCTAAGAGACTCCTAAAATAACACAGGCTATTGCCACAGCCCTTGATTACCTCCAAGAACTTGAAGTTAACACCCTATTGCTGAAGACAGGGCATACTTTGGACATAGGACTTGGAGCGTGGAGCTGGAACTGAAAACTTCTGGAAAACTTCTCCCTGAAGAGTAGCTTTCATAATTCTAGAGGATACTGTGCAAGCTTCGAAGAGAGAAAAATCAATTAATGGTCCAACCAAGCTCCAAAGCCTAATAACCATAATGGCTGGCACAGCAAACTATCTCAATTGGTACAGTAGTGACACTTTTATCTAGGGAGTAATCAACAGCTATCTAATTGGACTTAAAATCTTCTCAATGGGAGGAAACTCATGGGAAGCACTGTAAATGTAGCCAAATGCAGGCTGAAGAAGTCATATATCCTATAGAAAACCCTATCTCTTCATTATCTCTAGACAAATGAAGCTTCTTACTGTATGCTACACATGAATCCTTATATTTACAGACAAGTATACCACATACCACTCATCAAAGAAGCTTCTTTTTGCAACAGATAGAATATTACAGAGTTCCACAACTGGTCACACACAGAATATATGTCAGAGAGATGCCCGGCCCTAAGTGACACATCTACAGCGGAACTTCTACCCCAAAGGCTCATGGAACACAGTCGAACAAGGGGTAGAGGTAATATTAATACATTAATACTTGCAGTAATGGTGTCAGCATGTACAAAACCCATGAAAACTCAATCACACAAAACCCAGCATAGAACTGGGGAAATGGGCAGCAGGCCCCAACCCTAGCCGATGAACTATTGGCAACTGATATCTGCTGGCTGAGGGAGAGCTGATCTTCTTTAAGGGAGAGACTCTGCATAGGCTGACTAGACTCCAGTGGATGAACTTGCATTGAGGGACATCTGGGTACACAAACTTGACTGGATAGACCTTAAAACATATATGACAGAATGCATGAAATCCAGTTGGGGGGTGTGTGTTATGGAGGTGTGGATGGGGGAGGGGATCTAAATTTGATTAAGATGATCTATTATATGAAATGCACAAAAACTCAATAAAATATTTTAAAAATTTATTATTATGTGTATGTAATGTGTGTGTTGTGTGTGTGTGTGTGTGTGTGTGTGCATGTGTGCACTCATGCCTTGGCACATGTGTGGAGGTCCAAGGACAACTTGGAAAAATCAGTCTTTCCTTCCACCTTGGGTTACTGGGATGGAACTCAAGTGACCAGGCTTGCCCAACAAATGCTTTTATCTACTGAGTCACCTCACTGGCCCACAAATAAAAATTTTAAATATGCTAGCACTTATTCTAGTAATGCTCACACTTACTTGCATCCTAATTTGTTTTTGTGAAAGATAAATGTGGGGAGATCACCAAAATTGGACATGGCTCTGGGCAGGGCCAGGCTGGGTCCTCTTATGAATATAATCTGGTACACATTATGGTTTCAGATAGTCAGGGTTCAAGGGGGTATAGTTCCTTCATTTTCTGAGGAACCTATAGAAAATTTCCCTAAGCAGTAGATGCTTCCAATTAGTTGAGATACTGGTTTCCTAGATGCCTGGCTACAAAATATCTAACTTTTAACAAGACAGAAGTCAGGAAGTGGCAGAGCTGCCCGTCTGGATTGAATACAGCTCTGGACCGTAGTTTATGTACGGTCAGGCAGATAACACTTTGCAAATTTAAGAGGCAGCTGAACTGATTCGTGTGGATGCAAGCTACTGGTGGAAGCTCGGAGCAAATCTTTTCAAAGCAGCTTGGCCTTATGGGAGTGTCTCAGGAGCCTGTGGCCTTTGAAGAGGAGTACACTGAAATGATTTGGTTCATAGAGTTCGTGTTTATTTCGGTTCACCTAGATTCTCACCCCCTATGGAGCTCTAGCTCCAGTATTCTTGTAAGCCATCTCTTGACTCAGATGCAATCTCTCTTCCATGTTTGATTATGAATAAAAGGGAAAACATAAAAACGGCATAAATAGTTTTCATGTGCTTTTCAATTCAAGTTATGAGCTGGCTCTGGTTCCCTCCACAGCCAGGGGCAGAGAGAGTTTTGAAAACTTCAGTGACCCTTGCAGAATGCCTGGTCTACATCCTGCCTTTGGGAGAAAACCCAGATCAGGCTAGACATGTTCTGTTTCAGTTTCAGCGGCAGCATCTTGCAGCCATCCTCGCAGAGAATGTGGTTCAAGTGCAATTGCCGCTTGGTCGTCCCAGTGTGCCCCTGTAAGGGGCAAGGTTTGCGGTCATTGTGACACATGGAGCAAAAATGCACATTGGAATGAAGTACAGATGAATTGCTGAGGGTCGGAGTGTAAAACAGTCTCTCACAAGGAATTTCTTCCCCAGGAGCCCAAGTGGCAGGCCTTGACAGCAGGGGCTTTGGACTGATTTGTTTTCAGATCATGCCAGAGAAGCATAGATACAATGCTCTCACTGAGGAAGTCTATGACCAAAATTTGCACAGTTAATCACATTTCATTAAAATAAAATACCTAAATGTTATTACTCTATAAAAAAATCACTTGAAAATGAGATGACAGAGGGTAGATTTGAGTCTCCCTCCTGCCTTTGTTCTCTCTCTCTCTCTCTTCTCTCTCTCTCTCTCTCTCTCTCCCCCCCTTTTCCTCCCTTATCTTTCAGTGTAATATGAAACAGAACTAGATCTGAGTGAAATCTTATTTTTTTCCACTCAATTCTTCCTTAGCTGAGTTATATAAAGCACAAAGCAGTGCATTTTCCAAATACCTCATGAGGTCCTGTCAATTAATTTCTTCCTGTTACTTTGAAAATGACCCCCAAAGAGATGAAATTACTTGCATCAGTTCCTACGAAAAGCAGCCAAGGTTTTTATTAAAAACACTGTCCTTCCCATCCGTGCATATTTCTTTCCCTCTCCAGTGTAGGAGAACATTGAGTGTAAAAGAAATACAAGCATAGAGCCCCATCCCTTCACCCTTCGCTCTATTCCAAAACCTCCCAGGACCTGATCGCATTTCTTCTTTGTTATACTTTAAGGCACAGCGAGTGGAACAGTGCAGTCGGATTTGAAGGTCTGGAGGACTTTGGTGAGGGGTTATCTCCACTGTAGCGCTTACCAGATTTCCATAAACTCTTTCCATCCCGTATTAGCACTGGCAAAACATTTTTGTCCCTTGGGAAATACATTCCAACTATCTGATTTCCTATAAAACTCAGAATTCTAGAAGTCCATGTGTTTTGATATATGTGAATTCTTTAATATTTAAGGACAAAAGATAAAAAGTGTTATTGATTATTGATGACTGATTGAAAAGTAAACTTTAAAATAATCCTTGAATCTGGCTCTTATTGGTAGAGTGCTTGCCAAGTATGTGTAAAAGCCCCAGCTCTGATCCCCAGCATCTCAAAACCAAAACCAAACACAAATTCTAGAACTTTCCCTCAAATGCTACAATGGAGTACAGAATATTGCCTCGAAGAGCAATATTTTGAAATATTCATGAAAAGTAATTTGGTAATGATACCTCATGACCCAGATTTCCTTTAAAAAAAAAATTCCCCAGCTCAATTTTTTTCACTAAAATCTGTCTCTGTTAGAAACCACCTCTAACAACTCTAACTTCGGGAGAACAAGTTTTGTGATAGCAAGCTAAGTGAGGGAAAAAAGAATTCAAAGTTTCATATTAATAAATAAAAGAAACGGGGAAAATCAGCCCAAAATTGTTTTATTTTTATTTTCCTGTTTTCATTCTTTCTGTAATTTGGTGAAATTACTTTTCCAGCACCAATAACAAACAAACAAAAGGCAGTCCCCGTCTTTTTTATCTCTAGTCAGTCTGATTTATCTTGGACTACTCTGCACTTAGAGATACAGAACTCTGACTTCTAAACACAGCATATATTTTAAACTCACTATGGAATATCAGAAACTGTAATTGTGTCTGATAAAATGTCTGCCCTAAAAAAAGAAATATTGGAGAAGCGCAGTAGTGCTGGACTAAGCATTTGGAAACCCAGTGAGTAATGAGATTGTTAATTCAAAGATGAGCAGGCCTAAGTTTGAGGAAGTGTGACCTAATAGCATATGGTGAAATCCTGGATCCACGAGTGTCTCTTTACTACACTCAGCAGAACAGTGTTTAGTCCATATAAAGCAAGGTGTGGTAAATCAGGGCCGAGCTGAGGATGTCTTCAGACCTGCTTGCATTCCTTTCTTTCCTCTTAGGGATTCTTTAGGCAAGAAGGTTCATCATTCGAGAATGCTTGAACACCCTTTGAGAAGAATTCCAAAGTATAGATTTTGGCTTTAGACAACTTGGTAAAACCTTATTTTAACTAGAGATGGCGAAAAATATGGCTCTGACAGGGGCTAAATTACCAAAGGCAATGTGGTGCAGTGGCAGTAAGTTAAAATGTCAGATCTTGGGGAGATGAGAGCAGTTTGAACTTGTGTGGAAGTTTAACAGCAAGAGTGTGCAGATTCCTGGGACAAGAATTGTTAGGAGATGATAAAGAACTAGTAAGCAACTTTCTTGCTGGGCAAGGTTAAGTTTTGCACTGAGGGAGGGGATAAAAGAAGAGAAATTGATGGGATGGTAATGAAAATAGACTTGATGAGAAGTTGGACAAATTCTTTTTTCTTTAGTATTATGGATCAGAGTTTCAAATATCAGTTTATCCAGGCATGGTGGTGGCATCCCTGTAATCCCAGCATTTAGGAGGCTGGGATGAGAGGATTGTTGGTAATTTGAAGTCAACTGGACTACAGAGAAAGACTCTGAATCAATCAATCAATCAATCAATCAATCAATCAATCAATCAATCATCATTTTAAACAGGGAATGCATAGGAATGACAAGTGCCCAGCTATTAAGGAATCGAGTTTTATGGATGTCAAGGCCATTTCTCTTGCTAGGGACTCTTTGAAGTCAGGGCGTTGGAAGCAGAATGGGAGGTGAAGGGTGCAATGGAATCAGGCTGTGAATCGGCTTTGCAGTTGTCTCATTCCCCCCAAATGTTCATTGTTCTCCTTCTCACCATTCGTTTGGCAAATGCTTCATTTGTGACCTTCCTCTGTGCCTGATGCTCTGCTGGGCACTGGGGATTCAGCGATGAGCATAGGACAATTTCTGACCTTGGAATGTCGGAAGGAAAGGTCCTGGGAGGAGAAACTCTGTGGAAACGATATGCCATCCCATTTCTCTTAGTTTCAAGATGTTTCTCACTTTAAGCAAATTTCTTTTTTTAAAAAATAAGGGCAATCTTATTCTATAGGATAAATATATAGTTTCACTTAATTCTGTTATAGGGATTTCTCTTTTTTTAAATATATTTTTAATTTTTTTATGTGTATATTGCCTGCATGTATGAAAGGGCACCTGTGTCATGAAATGTCTGTGGAGGTCAGAAGAGGGCGTTGCTCCCCTGGAACTGGAGTTACTGATGGTTGTTAGTTACCATGTGGGTGCTGGGGATCAAATCTGGGTACTCTGCAAGAGCAGCCAATCCTCTTAACTACTGAGCCAACTCTCCAGCCCCCCAAGGATTTCTTTTTTTAATCTCAGTAAATTTATTCATTAAAAGAAAACCCCAAATGAGCAAAATGGAATCATTCTGATTACTTTTAAACTATGCAGTTTCTATACTGATTTTGTGAGCTTCTTTTTCCCCCATGTTGAAATTTGTGAATGGTATTAGGAAAACATTTGACACGTTGAGTGTGGTCACCGCCAGCGGTGGCCGCTCCTCCCTTCTCGGGTGCCGCTCCTTCGTTCTCACCGGCATCAAGGCTGCTCCTCAGCTCACCCTGGGCTGAGGCCGCTCTGCTGCTCGCCTGGTGCTGAGGCAGCTCTTCTGCTTGCCCTGTGCTGCCTCCTGTCGTCGCCTGGTCCCGGACCCCAGGGCTGGTGAGGAGACTGTGTCAGCGGAGCTGCATTCAGACACAGGAGACCAAGTTCAGTGACGCAGGTCTGGTTAGTGCAGGAAGGCACAAGCTTATATAGGGGTAGTGGTCCAATCACAGCACAGCAAGTAGGATACCTCATTAGCATATCATGTTTAGCATCCTATCACAGTACAGCAAGTAGGATACCTTATTAACATCATCCTATTAGCATAACAGACTTAATGTCCTATCACAGAATAGAGGGTAGGATGCCTCATTAGCATACTGGGTTTCAGATTACAGAGCCTGGATTCCTGGAAATCATGTGACCCTGACAGTTGCAATATCACACTAGGCTCAAGCCTGTCTCCCACAGTTGAGGAGAAGAATGATTTTAAAAATATATCAATTCAACATCTAGCTGATAGGAGAAAACCCCACAAGGGGTTTCTTTCTCCAAAAAACATTAATTGATAATGATATAAACAAAACATAAAGCTTTTTTATTATTAGTAAGTAAAACCTCTGCTGTATCTACCAAATCCTTTCTGAAGTTGGAGAAGAAAAAATTTCTGAAGCTTTTCAAGAAGTGAAGAACAACATTTTAAAAAGCCACACATTGGGGGTTGGGGAAGTTGCTCAGTAGGTGACCTGAGTTCAGTTCCTACAACCCACATAAAAGTAGAAGGGAAAAACTGACTTCACAAAGTTGTTGTCTGACCTCCATGTCCACTTGAACATTGCACACATGGATGAGTGCTCACTCAGACAGACAGACACACACAGTAAAATTTTAAAATAAATAAAATTAAAAGAGTAACAACAAAAACTCACATATTACACTTATCCTGTGATATATTAAATTTCCAAAAGACTAATTTCTGATCAGTCATCAGAAAAAGAAGTGAGATTTAATAAGCTTAAATAATTTTGTTTAACAATCGCATATTTCTTCCTTGGAAAAAAGTTAGTTTCCAAGGATCCCATGATTTTGGGTATAGATTTTAAGGGCCCCTCAATGATCCCTGTATCTCAATATGTATGCTTTGGATAGTTATCTCCCATATTGTATCAGGATTGGTTGGCCCATGTGACAAAAGTTTAAATCATAAGTCATTATGGATCTCTCTCTTTCTCTCTCTCTCTCTCTCTCTCTCTCTCTCTCTCTCTCTCTCTCCCCCTCTATTCCTTCTGGTGGAATCCAGCTTCTATGTTGTGAGGACACTTGGGTAGGCAGCCACATGGAGAGGCCCATATGACTCGGAATTGGGGCCTCCTGCCAATGAGCCCTATGAGTGAAGCATCTTGGAGGCAGATCCTCCTCCCTTGGAGAGCCCTCAGATGTTGCAGGCCCAGCCAGCAGCTTGACTGCAGCCTCCTGAGAGACCCTGACTCTGAACCTCAACATGAATCACTCAGCTAAAGGCATGGCCAGATCCCTAACCCACAGAAGCTGTGTGATATGGTAAATGTTTCTTGAACTAAGCTGCTAAGGTTTGTGATTCAATGATAGGTAGCTACTAATCCAAGGGCCTTTTCAGAATTAAAATGAGTTAATTATGTGATTTTCGTATCATACTGGTCATACCTACTATGAACAATACACATTCCAGGAGGTCTGGGAAATTTAAATCTCACTATGCCATTGTACATAGCATGCAATGATATACATCTCATGTCTAGGCACATATAGGAAGTTAATGCATTTTTCCTTAATATTTTTTTTGAGACAGAGTCTCATTATGAAGATCTGCCTGGCCTGGACCTCATTATGTAGACCAGACTGGCCTCAAAGTCACAGAGATCCATCTGCCTCTGTCTCCCAAGTGCTGGAATTAAAGGTATGTACATCCAGCTCCTTAATGTTTTTTTAAATAAAAAATTTAAGTTAGCATAAAAATCCATGGGCTCCATTATGACATTTTATACAAATATGCCCATAATTGTTTTCAGGTCTCTGTCTTTGCACACTGCCCTGCCCCTTCCTCCGGGCCTCCTCTTGCTCGTCCCCTTCCTTTCCCCAAATGGTGGGCCTCTGCTTTCATGTCAAATGTCCTCTTCACCCCCTTGTTGGCCCCACTACCTTAAGATGGCTTCTTTCTTCCTCATAATCTCCTTTCTTGCTGCACGCATTAAACACACACACACACACACACACACACACACACATGCTGATTCAATATATGAGAAAAAATGCTGTATTTGGTATTTGTCTTTCTGACTCTGGTTTATTTTTCTTAACATAATGATTTCCAGTTCCATCTATTTTCCTGCAAGTATCATTAATTTATTTTTTTTAATGGCTGAAACTCCCTGTATATACACACATTTTCTTTATTCTTTATCCACTCCTTGGTTGATAGACACCTAGGCTGGTTCTATTTCCTGTTTATTGTGAATAGTGTAGCAATAAACGTGAATGTGCAAGCACCCCTGTGGTGTGTTGACTTCGACTCCTTCGTGTATATACCCAAGAGTGGTATAGCTCAGTCATAGGGCAGTTCTAATTTTGATTTTTTTGAGGAATTTCATGGTGATTTCCATAATGGCGTCACCGGCTCACATTCTCGAGCATGCAGAGGAACTCGAGTGCCCGGCGTGCCAGAAGCACAGACGATGATTCGTACTGACTAGTTGTCTCCTGTTGCGTATTCTTTTTATTTTCAGTACCAACAGATGTGGAAGGACCCACCCCCCTGGATTCTCAAAACTCTTAATTATATCCACAAACTTCTTGAGGGAATCAATACTTTTTTTTTAATCTTCTGCTCCTCTTCAAAAAGGGTTGAGATGTGGGTTTGCCAAGGGCTGAGGAAACTACACGGTATAAGCAGCATCCTAGCCCTGTGTTCACATGTTGTGCATTTTTGCAAAATGAACAGAATCTGCACCTTAACTGACAATTGATTCAGACTGACGTCTTCTCACTCTGCT
>NW_008334056.1:752170-753485 GCF_000622305.1 Nannospalax galili | reverse complement strand
TCTCCCATTTGTACTCCCAGAGCCCCCTCCCCCACCAGTTTTCATGCATTCTGTCATACATGTTAGGTCCTATCTGGTCAAGCATTTGTACCTCGGGGCAAGTTCATCCACTGAAGTCTAGTCTGCCTATCTAGAGTCACTCCCTTAGAGAGGACCAACTCTCCCTTGCCCAGCAGTAATCATCTGCCAATAGTTCCTCAGTTAAGGTTGGGGCCTGCTGCCAGTTTCTCCAGTTCTATGCTGGATTTTTTTGTCTGACTGAGTTTGCATGGGTCTTGTGCATGCTGACACCATTGCTGTAAGTTCGTATGAGCAAGGTCCCAGAGGCCTGGAAGACTGTTTCTTTATGTTCATGTACTACTCCTGGCTCTGACAATCTTTCTGCTCCCTTCTTCTGCGATGGTGGGTAAGGTTTAGTACTGAGTCCCTGAGCCATGGGTTGGTAAGGTTTAATACTGGAGTCCTATCCAGGGACACACACTCTGCAGTCTCTTAGCCTCTATGCTTTGTGCAGCTGTGGCCTTCTGTGTGCATCACACTCTGTTGTATGAGGAAGCTTCACTGGTGAGAGTTGAGAGGTGAATTATTGTTCTCTCTACCCCCTTTTCCATTATGTTCCAGGAGCCTTAGCTGTAGAGGTTCCACTGTAGATGTGTCACTTAGGGCTGGGCATCTCTCAGACACTTATTCTTTGTGTGTGACCAGTGTGGAACACTGTAATAGTCTGCTGCAAAAAGAAGCTTCTTTGATGAGTGGTGACTGGTGTACTTGTCTATATACAACAAAACAAAACCTCTGAGACACTTTAAAAGCAGTCCTAAGAAGGGCGTTTATAGCTTTAAGTGACTACATTAAAAAAATCAGAAAGAACACATACAAATGACTTAACAGTACAGTTCAAGACTCTGGAAAGGCAAGAACAAACTAAACCCAAACCTCCCCCCTGGATTCTCAAAACTCTTAATTATATCCACAAACTTCTTGAGGGAATCAATACTTTTTTTTTAATCTTCTGCTCCTCTTCAAAAAGGGTTGAGATGTGGGTTTGCCAAGGGCTGAGGAAACTACACGGTATAAGCAGCATCCTAGCCCCGTGTTCACATGTTGTGCATTTTTGCAAAATGAACAGAATCTGCACCTTAACTGACAATTGATTCAGACTGACGTCTTCTCACTCTGCTCTGATTTCACAACACACACTGCCCTTTACACATAATACCTTTAAGGAGAGAGTCCTGCAAAGCCATTTTGTTCGCAGAATTTTGTATTCTGCTTTTTTTGTTTGTTTTCTGCTTTTTGTTTTTTTGGGGTTTTT
>NW_008334056.1:724025-752155 GCF_000622305.1 Nannospalax galili | reverse complement strand
TTTTTGGTGTTGGGGACTGCAACAGGGCCTCACCCACGCTAAGCACAAGCTGCTGAGCTGTAGATACTCCCCTCTTGTACCCCTTTTCTCTTTCATTCAGCATATACTTTTATTGAATTTTTGTGCATCTCATACAAAACATTTAAATCATCTTTATACCCCATCTCCCATTTGTACTCCCAGAGTCCCCTCCCCCACCAGTTTTCATGCATTCTGTCATACATGTTAGGTCCTATCTGGTCAAGCATTTGTACCTCAGGGCAAGTTCATCCACTGAAGTCTAGTCCGCCTATCTAGAGTCACTCCCTTAGAGAGGACCAACTCTCCCTTGCCCAGCAGTAATCACCTGCCAATAGTTCCTCAGTTAAGGTTGGGGCCTGCTGCCAATTTCTCCAGTTCTATGCTGGGTTTTTTTGTCTGACTGAGTTTGCATGGGTCTTGTGCATGCTGACACCATTGCTGTAAGTTCGTATGAGCAAGGTCCCAGAGGCCTAGAAGACTGTTTCTTTATGTTCATGTACTACTCCTGGCTCTGACAGGTGGGTAAGGTTTAATACTGAGTCCCTGAGCCATGGGTGGGTAAGGTTTAATACTGGAGTCCTATCCAGGGACACACACTCTGCAGTCTCTTAGCCTCTATGCTTTGTGCAGTTGTGGCCTTCTGTGTGCATCACACTCTGTTGTATGAGGAAGCTTCACTGGTGAGAGTTGAGAGATGAATTATTGTTCTCTCTACCCCCTTTTCCATTATGTTCCAGGAGCCTTAGCTGTAGAGGTTCCACTGTAGATGTGTCACTTAGGGCTGGGCATCTCTCAGACACTTATTCTTTGTGTGTGACCAGTGTGGAACACTGTAATAGTCTGCTGCAAAAAGAAGCTTCTTTGATGAGTGGTGACTGGTGTACTTGTCTATATAACATGACAAAACCTCTGGGACAGACTGAAAGCAGTCCTAAGAGGGAAGTTTATAGCTCTAAGTGCCTACATCAAAAAAATCAAAAGAACAGAAATAAATGACTTAACATTGCAACTCAAGACACTTGAAAAGCAACAACAAATGAAACCCAAACCCAGCAGATGAGAAGAAAACAAAAATCAGAGCAGAAATTAATGAAACAGAAACAAGACAATACAATGAATCAATGACTATAAGAGCTGGTTCTTTGAAAAGATCAAGAAGATAGACCCTTAGACCATTTAGCCAAAAGAAAGAACAAATTGAAATGAACAAAATCAGAGATGAAAAGGGAAACATCACAACCAAACCACAAAACCCCAGAACTGTATAAGGGAACACTTTAAAGACTTATATACTCTATGAAATTTGAAAATCTAAAAGAAATGGATGAATTTCCAAATTGATGGAAACCACCAAAGCCGAATCAAGAAGAGATCAACAGGGAGCTGGAAATACCTCTTGTCCTCAAATTAACAAAGGAAAAAGGGGGAGAAACATAGAACAATTATTTCAATGGTTTTGATAGCTTTTATGGTGTTATTTATTATTTGTTTCTTTTACTTATTAGGTTAATGGGAATTTCAGAATCTTGAGAGTATAGAATTAGGGAATTTTTAGAGCGCTCTACATGTTCCAAATGAGTGGATATAATTCCCAGGGCTATTGTGTCCTCAGAATCCATAGGTTCCCAGAGCCCCTTTGTGTTCATAGATCCCCACTCACTCATTCTATGGACATTTTTAAAACAGGAAGTGGTTGCCTCTCGATTCGTTCCTTAGTTAAGAAAGAACCAAATACATTTAACCTAGGGAACTCAGCATTTTTGAAAAACAACAAAAAAGGAAACGTAAAATCTATCATACCGATAAGCGGGTGATTGACTGTGAAAGACTGCGCTCTGAGTGTTTATGCATCTCACCTGCTAAGCAGGACACTCTGTTCACCTTAAAATCAAACCAGTGTCTGTGGTGGCATCCACGGAGATGCCCCTTTAAGAAGTGACAACCCCAGGCGCTGCATCTTTGGATCCGCTTGGCATTCCCTCTGTCCCCCCTCCCCCCAGCTGCTCTCACCCAGTGACTGAACACCATGCCCGTGCTGGCCCTGCCTGTCTGTCAGCATGCCCCCGGAGTAACTTACTTACCTGTCAGCCTGTCGGTCCGTAGAGCTACCCTGGTTCTGAGGCTCTTCCCAACCGACTTTTCCTTCTCTCTCTCTCTCCACAGGTGGCTGACCTGATCAGTCTGACCTCTCCCTGCCTACTAGTGTGCCCTCTTCCTTGTATCCTTCCCAGATCCCTCGCACCCCACCCCAGTAAGTTTCATGCCTATTGATTATTTTCTTCCTAGCAGATATTTCTCTGAGCATCTGAATTGGCACACATGCACATTGCTAAAAATGAATTTATCCAGTAAGCCTTCCTTTAAGACACCACAGTTCCCAGCCCCTCCCTGACTCTGCCCCTCCTCTATTCTCTCACATGCAGAACTACTTTCAATATTTTCCCTTTATTTAGCTCTAAATGGTTGTATTTCCAAAATAATACATTTATGCCATATTTACTATTTGTTATATTTTGTTTGTCATGTGCATATATATAGTGTATGTTACCTACTATGTGTTACCATAATGTTTATAACATGTCTTTCATTAAGATAAAATTGATGCTCAGTAAACTACTTATGTTTAAAGCAAACACTTGATTAGTTTTGACAATATGTACACTATATGGAAACTATCATTCCGATCAAGGTAATGAGTATATCTGTCACTCAAAAATCTCTGCAAGGCCTTGTGCTGTTCCCTTGTCCTCTCATGCTTCCACATTCTATTCTGCTACTCTAGATTAGTGTTCGTTTGCCTAGAGTTTGACATAAATATCTTAATATATATTCTACTAATGATAGTAATACATGTTAAGGCTATATGTAGATATATATACACACATATATTATAGTAATAATTGCAAAATATATACCATGCTATATACTATACTCTACTATTCTATATATCATGCCATTCTATAATAGAATTGTGTATAATATGAATAAACGTGGTATATAGTATAAGACTGTAAATAAATATCACTCTATGCCATATTTTCCCTTCAGTTCTTTCACATAGTGTCATGAATTTGAAGTTCATCCACATAATTTTGTGTTTCTGAAATTCATTCTTTTTCATTGCTAAGTAATATATTCTATTGCATAGCTACAGCTCCAGTTGTTTACACTTTCACTGTTTGGTTCTCTTATCTTCCCTGGATTTATTTGTGATTCTAGAATCTGCAGTAGTTTGGAATGTTGCTATCCATCCATCTTTGAGTGGACATTAGGGCTGTTTCTGTTGTATGGATCTATGTATCTTTTTTATCTCCTCCCTCAGTGAGTATCATCCTTTATTGTCTGATGTTCAAAATCTTTTGGAGCGTTGTTTTAGGTATTTTTCCCAGTGACTTAGTGGTCAGGCAGGTTGGTAAATGAGCCCTTCTTATTCTATTTGACTGAAAGTAAAAATACTTCAGTCCTCTTAATTCTACCATTATAGTCTTTTGAGTGATACCACATCACATCATGTGCAGAGTATGTTTCCAGAAGACATTCATGTTTGCCTGCTGGACTTTGGATCATGGTTGTCATATATTAATTTAACTCATATAAACTCTTCCGTATGTTACTATTCCCCTCCCCACTTTTTTTGGTCTTTTTGAGACAGGGTGTCCCTGTAGCCCCAGCTGGCCTGGAACTCACTATGTAGACCAGGCTGGCCTTGAACTCACCGAGATCCGCCTGCCTTTGCCTCCCAAGTGCTGGGATTAAAGGTGTGTGCCACCAGGCCCAGCTATTTCCCCATTTTTGACATTATCTGTTGATTTCTCTGATGTTGAATATGGATTTATCTCATTTAAGTTTTATTTCCCAAACCTTGTCTTCCTTTCCTCCCTTCTCATTATACAAAATATACTTGTCTTTATTTCAATTCTTTCAATGCATTAAAAAACTGGGTCTCACTCTGCTGTATAGCCCAGTCTGGCCTTGAGCTTTCTGCAATCATCCTGCCTCAACCTCCTAAGTGTTGGGATTGCAGGCGTGAGCCATCATGCTTGCCTTTTCCATCAACTGTTGTCGGTATCTCTAGTCTTCATCTTTCTGCTCCTCCCTATCCCAACCAAATATTTAATTTTAACTTATGCCATCCAAAAAAAAAAAAAAGTGAACCCCATTGTGTAACCAGACCTGCATGTTTTACCTGACCTGTAGTTTGGTATGAAGAACTGAAATAGATCAACTGCTTACAGAATTTTGACTATGTAAAGATATGACACTGCTTCACTACATAGGCTAATGTGATTGCATTTTTATAGCCTTGTGTATTTCCTGTCATTTCTAATTGCCTTCTCCTCTCCATTCTTATATCTTCTGTTTTTCTGTTTACAGTTTGACATTCCAGCTTCTTTAAGATAATATCAAGTCTGTGGATAACATCAAGTCTGTCTGCTCACACATTCTATTCTCCGACACTTGCATTTTAAAGTTCTTATTTGACTTATTTCACTGGACCTATGCTCTGTACACTTGTTGAAAAGCTCTCTGTCAATCACCCTTCCATTATCTCCCTAGTTTGCTTCTTGATCTCCAAGTTTTCTCTGAAAAGTTTACTGTCTTAATTTTCTGGAACCCATCCTTGAATCAGTCAATCCACAGAAAGAACATGTGGGGATAAGTTTAGAGATTTTTCATGATTAACAGTAATATATGTTTTTATGTGTGTATGAGCATATGTGCTTGTATGCATGAGTGCATGTGGAGTCCAGAGGCCAGCCTTGGGTGGTGCTCCTCAGCAGACATCCATTTTGTTTTTTAAGTCAGGATCTCTCATTGGGACCTGGGCCTTGAATTCATTATGTGTTTAATTTTGGATTAAGTTTTGGTTGTTGTAAGTTCAAAAACCTTTTACTGTTGCCAAACTTTTCACAACGCCCACATTCAGTTACACAATCCCATATGGGATCATGACCTACAGTTTAAGAAGCTGAGGTCTAGAGGCTTTCCTGCATCCCATCAAATTCAATAATACAATCAATGTCATTTGGCATTAACTAATTTTGTTTTCTTTTGCTTTTAAAAAACATTGGCATCTTTATCTCCACTTTCTCTTCCCTCTCATATTCCAGTTATGGGAGATGAGCTGCTTTCCTTGGGCCTTTCAGCTCTGTGAAATTCTCTGTCTATAGTCTCTTATTTTGTCTGTTCTCTGGAGTTTCTAGTCATTAGAAATTATCTGCCTGAAATCTTGGCATGAAGGAGCACTCTTGGAATCCCAGCCCTTGGAAGGCTGAAACAATAGGATTATTTCTCGTTTCATGCCAATTTGGGCTACAGAGTGAGATCTGCTATCAAAATAATAAATAAATGGATAAATAAATAAATAATAAGGAAGAAAGAAATTAACCTATTGAATTTAGACGTTACAATTGAGTATTTCTGTCACATTTTCATATTGCCTATATTTTCTACATTTTTCTATTTATCTGAAGACAGGGTCTCAGTAGCTCATGTTGGCCTTCAAGTCAAAATCATCTGCTTCAGCTTCTCAAATATACTGGAATTATATGTGTGGACTGCTATACCTGGCTTGCAGTTTTTCTTCTTTTCCTTCTTTTTTTTTTTCTTTCTTGAGATAGGGACTTGTTATATAGCCTAGGCTGGCCTTGAACTTACTATGTAGCCAAAGCTTGTACTGAGCTTATGGTGATCCTCCTGTTTCAGTCTCCTGAGGGCTGGGATTACAGGCATGAGTCACCATGTCTGACTTTGCTTGGAAATTTTCTTGATGTATATTCTTCAATATGTTCATTGATTAAACTACAACATTTTTAATTTCTGAGGGCTCTTTCTTATTTTTGAGTCATTCCTTTTTGTAAAATATCATCCTATTCTTGAGCTATACTAATACACTAATTCTGAACACACTGATGTTGAAATACCACGTCACACCAAGCATTCTTAAGATGAGCAAGTTTGTGTTTATCTTCATGAATAATGAGTACAGATATGTCCATCGACATGTATACATATATTTGTCAAGTGTTGCCATTGTAACAATCTGCTAAGAACACTATTTTTCCTGTTTTCTAAACGTACATATTTCTTCAGAATGAACTGAATTTTCAAAATATGGAGTCTACATGTACAGGAATGCATTCCTTCCCTGAACTTGACCAGGTGCTGAATTGAACTGACATCTACTTTCTTCAGGAGGTCTAGTTACATGAGAAACAGTGTCCCTCAATGCTAACCATGCTTATTTGTGGTCTTCTGGAAATGAGATATTCTCTTTCCCTTAAAAATGTATTTTGGGTTAGGGATGTAGCTCAGTTGGTAGAGTGCTTTTCTAGCATACGAGAAGCCCTAAGTTTGATTCCCAGCATCACATACACCATGCATGGTGATGTAGAGGCAGGGTGATCAGAATTTCAAGGCCAGCCTTAGATACACAGAGAGTTAAGAACAGACTGGGAGACATGAGAACTTGTCACAAACAATCAACTTCTACATCTTCATTTTCAATTATTTTACAATGGACACGATTATTTGTGTATGTGATTGTCTTAGTTTGCTTTCTGCTGCTGTAATAAACACCATGACTACAACTTGGGGAGGAAAGTGTTTATTTCAGCTTACAGGTTATAGACCATCATTAAGAGAAGCCAGAGCAGGAGCTCAAACTGGAACCTGGAGGCAGGAACTGGAGCAGAGACCATGGAGAAGCACTGTTTACTGGTTTGCTCCCTCTGTCCCAGTCAGCTACCTTTCCTATACAGCCCAGGACCACCTGCCTAGGAAGACACCACCCACAGTGGGTTGACCCTCCCACACCAAACACCAATCAAAGAAATGCCCCACAAACAGGCCCACAATCTCTTCCCTGGTGTCTGCGGTCTGTGTTGTTGACAAAACAAACCTGCACAATAATTTATTATTAATGCTAGAAAACTTTCTTATGAATTGTCATTTACTAAATTGAAAGAAGCAATAAACAAAAATAAAATAAGATAAAGTAGTCAGGCATGGTGGTGCAGATCTGAAATTTCAGAACTTGGGAGGTAGCAGCAGGAAGATCAGGTGTTCAAGATTAGCCTTAACTACTTAGCCAGTTTGAAGCCAAATTGGAATACACGAAACCCTGTCTCAGAACCACCACCATCAACAGAAAGCACAAAATAAAGAAAAATGAAGTGAAGTTAAAAAATAAATTTAAATCTAGAGCTGATTACTATACTTAGGATGGAAAGTTTAAAATCCTGGTATTGGGACAATCAAATATGTGACAGAGAGAGGGTGATAAGAGAGTGGGAAAAATATTGAAAGATGCCGGGAGAGGTGGAAGCAGAGAGGAGTGGCCTCAGGGTGCACTTCTGCCTTCCCAAGGTCTACAGCGAGGGTCGCAGGGCTTTGGAAACAGTCTAGGTTTGCAGATGGAATGTCACTGAAATTGAATACCTGAGCTTTCAGTACTCCAGTGGTCATACCCATGAACTAGGCTTCCTTCCCTAACAAAACACTCCAGAAATAAATTGCACATGTGGTTGGACGGCACCTACACCACTCACTGGCTGTTTAAACTGGCAATGTCTGGGTCACCCCCTGCCACCCAAGCAGGTCTGCTGGGAAAAGGACTTTAGAGAAGAAGCTGCTTCTCTTCACCGAAGATCTGCTCATTTGTAAAATAAACAGAAACAAAGGGACATTTCTTACTCAGTAGGCTAAGTCTAGAATTCTGTGAGGACTGAAAGTTTATACACCATATCAGCATAGAATTGTGTTTGTGAATGATCTGCAAGTGTTTATCAGATCTAAAATACATCAAATCAAATAAAAATATTTTGGGGAAATTGGTGTGTAAGATTTGTTTGGTTTCTGGTTTTGAGGTTTGTTTTGTTACATTTTTATTTGGTTTTAGTTTCAGTGTAATAACTTCATAGAAAGAGTTTGGTAGCATTCCTTCCTTTTTTATTTTGTGGAACAGTTTGAGAAGTATTGGTATTCTCTAAACGTTTGGTAGAATTCAGCATTAAATCAATATAGTCTTGAGATTTTCTTTGTGGCAGACTATTACTGCTTTAATCTCCATGCTTGATTTAGGGTAGTCTTGCATTGTTCATATCTCTGGATTTGATTTTAATAAGTCATATGAAGCTAGAAATTTATTGATTTTTTTTAGATTTACTTTAAAAATATAAATTTGGAAGCCGGGCGTGGTGGCACGTGCCTTTAATCCCGGCACTCGGGAGGCAGAGGCAGGTGGGTCTCTGTGAGTTCGAGGCCAGCCTTAGGAACCTCTTTTTCATCTTTAAAATTAGAGGTAAAATTATTAATTTGGGTCTTTCTCTTCCTTTGTCAGCTTGGCTAGAGATTTTTCAACCTTGTCAGTCTTTTCAAAGAACCAACTTTTTGTTTGATTGATTCTATGTATTCTTCTTTTAGTCACTAATTTACTTTCTGCTCTAATCTTTGTTATTCTTGCTGTCTTCTGGGTTTGCCTCTCTCTTGTTTTCCTAGAGCCTTGAGGTGCAGTACAGTTATTTATTTGGAGCCCCTCTGAGTTTTGAATGTGAACACTTAGAAGCTATACACTTTCCTCTTAGGACGGCCTTGGCTCTAGCCCAGAGGTTCTGATAACTTGTGTGCTGTCATTCTCATTTGAGTCTAAGAAATTTTGTTTCCTCCCTGATTTCTTCAATGATGCCCAGTTCATTCAGAAATGTATTGTTTAGTCTCCATGTATTTATGTAGTTTGTGAAGCAAATTTTTGGTGTTGATTTCTAGTTTTACTTTGCTGTTGTCTTATAAGAGACCGGGAAATTATGTTTTTTTAATTTATTTATTATTTATTATTTTTATTTTATGTGTACGAGTGTGTTGCCTGCATGTGTGTGAGTGCACCCGTGTCATGCAATGTTGCGGAGTCAGAAGAGGGCTTCGGATTCCTCTGGAACTGGAGTTAAGGATGGTTCGTAGCCGCCATGTGGGTGATGGGAATCGAACCCGGATCCTCTGCCAGAGCAGTCAGTGCTTTTAATCACTGAGCCGTCTCTCCAGCTTCAGAAGTTATGTTTTTATATTAACAAAAGGCTTTCTTTCTGATTTATAGTGCTATGATCAGTTTAGAGAAGGATCCATGCACCATTGAGAAGACCGTGCATTTTCTATTTGTCCAAATAGCAGAAGTTTATTGACTATTTTATTTTTTGAGATAGGGTCTCCCTGTGGCTCCAGCTGACCTGAAACTCCCTGTGTAGACCAGGCTGACCTCAGTCTCACAGAGATCTGCCTTACAGAGATCCACTTCTGCCTCTACCTCCCAAGTGCTGGGATTAAAGGCATGTGCCACCATGCCCTGCCTGACTTTTTTTTTTTTTTTTTTTGAGACAGTGTTGCTATGTAACCCAGGCCAGACTTAAACTCATTATATAGCCCAGGTCAGCTTTGAATTCCTGGCAATTCTCCTGTTTCGGCCTCCTGAGAACTGGGGTTATAGACATGTACCACCATGCCCAGATACCTGGCAGGGTTTTCAAGAAGCACAATGATTCTACCTATTTTTGAGTGCTTGCAATATGTGAGGCACTGTTCAAACCCTTTACATGCATTAACCTAATCTTAATTTGAGATCTGTAATTAATATAGTTATTAGTCCAACTGTGCTGCCACCTCTGAAAAATAAAAAGATATGTTGGTGTCCTAATCCATTAATACCTTAGAATGTACCTTATTTGGATATAGAGCCCTTTTAGAAATAATCAGTTTAAAATAAAGTCATTAGACTGACCCTAGTCCATCACTGGTGTCCTCAAAAAAGGGGGGAAATTGACCTGAAGATAGATATATTGAGAGAGAAGATGATGTAAGGAGACTCCATGAGCCAAAGAGGAAGGCATGGAACAGACCTTCCCTCACAGTGCTCAGAAGGAACCAGCCCTGCTGACAGCCCATCCAGATTTCTAGTCTCCAGAACTGTGATATGTTTCTGGGTTTTTTCATTTTTTATTTTTTTGGTCTTTTTGAGACAGGGTCTCCCTGTAACCCCAGCTGTCCTGGAACTCACTTTGTAGACCAGGCTGGCCTTGAAGCCTTGAACTCACAGAGATCTGCCTCTGCCTCCCAAGTGCTGGGATTAAAGGCGTGCACCACCATGCCTGGCTCTGTTTCTGTTTTTTAAGTTAACCTAACTAGTGTAATTTATCTCAGAAGCCCTTTCAAGGCAATACAATAAGTGCTGTTAATATTGTACCCTTTAACAATTGAGGAAACTTAAAGCAGGGAGGTTAAATAACTTGCTCAAATTTATTTGGCTAATAAACACAATAGGAACATTAGGTAGCCTGGCTCCAGAGTCAGCTCTAGGTGCCTAAGATATTTGACCTGTCTGAACTCAATTATTGCAGGCCAAGCAGTAGGCTCCAACCCTCCCTACCAATCTCTTTCCATTCAGTGCAGGCACAACTAAAATGAACCATTGATTAAGGGACACATAAGATAAACAAGCTCTCATGAAAACAACAGACACCTCATACATATGTTAATCCCTTTTACTGGGCACTTATAATGAACCAAGTATCATACCACAACCGATACTATGAAAAAGTAAGAATCTTGGTGTCTGTTCAAGAGTTCACCCTTTAGGAGAGGAACATGCCCTTTTAGTAGGGCAGAAAGCCCCATGCATGTGTATAGAAGACAGAGGAATCCATTTTTCCTGGAAGAGGCAAAGACCTCACCCCATAAAGAAGATAACTTTCGAGTTGCGTGTTGCTATGTGGGAAGAATTTCATAGGTGACACAGTAGAGAAAGATTTAGAAGTAGTTTTGTTTTGGTGAATGTAGTTTGTATGTAGACACTGACAGTCCTAATTTTAAGACTATATGGGTGAAAGAGAAACACTGGAACTGGGCTTAGCAAGACTGCTTCCATCAAATGAGAGGATGGCTATAAATAATAAGTGTTTTCTGCTTTTCACAGTTATACTCCAAAGCCATTGGCTTAAAGTTTAATAAGCATGCTTGACTTACCAGGAAAAACATCTTGAAAACCTTAATTGGATTCAGGGTTAATTGATTCTGTACCAGTTAAATCTGGGTCCAGCGAGGAGGCTGATTAAAATCTCAGTATTAGGGTGACATTGAGGTAGAGGTAGGTGGCAAACTTGTCATTCTTGGGCTAGATCTGGATCGTAGTCATGTTTTGTTTGACCTTGACAGCATTAGCCAACTGAGAAAATCGGTAGCTTTCCCATAATATTCAGAATTTCTGCCTTTTATTTACAGGATGTCAAAGGGTCTGGTAATACTGGGTCTTTATTTCTACAGGGGCTCCCTCATGTATTAATCTAGGTGGGCCATTCTTTACTATTGTAACAGTGGACCCAAGCATGTAATGAATCAATGAAGGAAAACTTTCTTGTAATTCTGGTATCTCATTTCCACATACTGCCCCAGGAACCCAGCCAGACTACTATTTTGTGTTTCTATTTGAATCATTTAATGGCTTCTAAGATCTCTCTGGATTTCTCATGTGCTTCAGTTGGTCGGAAAAAGGAGTGACTAACTGAGGGGAATTTTTTCATGAGCCAGGTCTAAATGCCAGAACCACTGTGTACTTTCTTTTTAAAAATATTTTATTATTTTTATTTTATGTGTATGAGTGTATTGCCTGCATGTGTTTAAGTGCGCCTGTGTCATGCAATGCTCATGGAGGTCAGAAGAAGGCATTGGATTCCCTTGGAACTGGAGTTTTGGGTGGTTGTTAGCTGCCATGTGGGTGCTAGGAATTGAGCCTGGGTCCTCTGCAAGAGCAGCCAGTGCTCTTAACTGCTGAGCCATCTCTCCAGTGCGCCCCCCGCCCCCACTGTAACTCAGTCACAGGGCCTTAACCTTCTGAAGGCTGGGGAAATAGTGAAGTGCTTGCCATACAAGCGTGAGGACCTGAGTTCAATTCCCAGCACCTACATAAAAAGCAGCTGCAGCGGTGCTGCCTATAACCCCAGTACTGAGGAGGCAGAAACAGGAGGATTCTGGGAGTTGCTCACCAGCCAGTGTCGCTAATCCAGGTTTAGTGAGAAACTCCATCACAAAAACTAAGGTGAAGAACAATCAAGTAAGACGCCTGATGTCAAACTCTTTGCACACATATGCACACATGTTCACGTGCACCCACACACATGTACACATACACACACACACACACACACACACACAAAGCAGGGTAATAGTACAGCATAAAGAGAAGGAAACAGGCTGGCAAACCCATAGTCAGTACACATGTGCTCTTTAATTCACCCTAATTGCTACCCGGGCTTCACTGTCATCCACCTAGCTTCTGACGATAGCTCAGTTTGTTAGCATGAACATTACTCAAATTTGGAATTAGAAAAGTCTATTTGAAAATTGGTTGGCCACAATTCTGTTTAAGATGGTAGAACTTAGGGCTGGCATTGTGGGTCGGTGATAAAGCCACTTGCTGCCAAGCCTGATGACTTGAATTGATCCTGGGGAGACACATGGTGGAAGAAGAGACAAAACACAATTGCTTGACTAAAATAACGATGTTTCTCCCTCCCACAAACATTCAAGATCATAGGGGATCCAGGATGAAGGACCATTCCAAACCATGAACTCATTCTGCTGGCCTCCTGTCTCTGAGGAGTCACCCTGGTCCATAAGATTGGACATGAGTCACCATATCTCCAGTGGGAAGAAGGAAAGAGGAAATAGAGGCATAGCCTTGAAGTCAGTCATATCCCTTCCTTCTATTCCTATCCCATTAGGATCTGAAGGTGGACTGCTGTTGATCAGGTTGATGATATTCGGGGAAATATTTCAGTGAAGTTTCTTTTGACTTTACCCTTATGGTTGCAAGACAATTATTTTAACCTTAACCATATAGCCAAACTCAAGTATCTTTTACCTTTATCAGAAAAAAACCCAAACATCTTCTAAACTTGTAGAAATCTATAATCTCTTAAGAGTTATGCAGTCATCCAAGTGGGGTAGTGCCACCAGTAATCCCAGCACTCAGACTGAAGCAGGAGGATCCTGAGTCAGAGGCTAGCCTGGGCTACATAGTAAAACGCTGGCTCAACAAAAGTTATATAATCATTTTAAGACTCAGTTTTCTATCCACATATGGGATGCTAACAGTTATGTCATGAGATGTTTTAAGAACTGATGAAATGTTATTGTTAATACGCATAGTATATTATCTGATACAATAGTTACTCAACAAACTGCAGGAAATATTATTCATGGAAGAAGAACGTGGGTTTTGCATTTGAATCCTGGTTTCGAAAGCATGTGGCTTTGATAAATTGTTTGCCTTCTCTGAGTTTTTTTCTTTATCCTGGAAGATGAGGATTCATAGTGCTTTCTTTAATTTTATTTCACATGTATGAGTGTTATGCCTGCATGTATGTAAATGCACCCATGTTGTGCAGTGCCTGTGGAGGACAGGAGAGGACATTGGAACCCCTGGAACTGGAGTTACAGACGATTGTTTGGTGCCATGTTGGTGCTGGGAATTGAACCCTGGTCTTCTGCAAGAGCAGTTAAGTGCTCTTAACTTCTGAGCCATCTCTCCGGGCCCCTTAATGCTTTATCGACAAGGCTATTGTGAAGATTAAGTGAAGGTATATACGTAAAGTACCTGGCAGAGGGAGAAATTCTTTCAGCATTTATGCAGAATCCACCTTTAATTTCCTTGGAGTCAGGAAGGGAGAACTGGAGATGTTGCGGTATATTGCTGAGCTGCCTTCTCTCAGCACAGTCCACGGGGATGGGGCTGTGCATCCACACTGAGTAGAACAAACCTGTAGTCATGACAGGAAAGCCAAACACAAGGCAGTCAGTAAAGGAACTGCAAGTCTAAGGGCCAGCCCACCCTTCTCTGCCTAGACAGAGTCAGCTGGGAGACTCTGAACAGGACTCTAGGGACCTACTTGAGGGGATGCCAGTTCTCAGCTGTGCAGCAGTGGTGAGTGCTGATGGACAGAGGTGATCAGCAACCTCTGATGGGGCCCTCTCAGTCACTGCCCCAACAATCAGCTTTTAGGACAAGGCTCTGAAGGATACCTCCTTGAATGTGTAACCAAGCAGCTCTGATGGCAAAGAGAGATGTGTCAAGTGGGTGTGGGAGAGGTCAGCTTCATGAATTGCAAGGAGACTGGGGGATCATGGTTAGCTGTAAAATCTTTGTTTCTTATGGGCAAATATGACTAAATACAGGAAGAGGACATCTTTCTCCATAATTCCTGGGAGGGATTTGTTAGGGAAAGAGATATCTAAATTTAAGATTAAATTGTCAGTGTTTATTCCAACCAGTCTGCTCCCGTTTGCATTGTCTTTTTTCCTTTCCTCCTTCCCTCTTTTCTTCCTTTGCTTCTTCCTTCCTCTCATTAAGTATGCATTTAAAAACTTTTTATTTATTATTTATTTTTTATGCATATGAGCGTATTGCCTGCATGTGTGTAAGTACACCCATGTTGTGCAATACTGAGGAGGTCAGAAGAGGGCATTGGATTCCCCTGGAACTGGAGCTATGAACCATTGTTAGCCACCATCTGGGTGCTGGGAATCAAACCCAGGTCCTTGGCAAGGGCAGCCAGTGCTCTTAACCTCCAAACCATCTCTGTAGCCCCCTAATTCTGCATTTTATAATAGGTCTTTTAAGATATGATTTATGTATTATACAAACTGGCAACATTTTTTTTATGTGTGCAAGTGTTATGCCTGCATGTAGGTAAGTGCACCTGTGTCATGCAATGAATGCAATGCACCCATGTTGGATCCCCTGGAACTGGAGTTATGGACAGTTGTTAGCTGCCACGTGGGTGCTGGGATTTGAACCCGGGTCTTCTGCAAGAACAATCAGTGTTCTTAACCTCTGAGCTATCTCTCCAGGCCCTTTTTTTATTTTTAAAAATTTAGTTAATAACCACATAATTAGTAGAAGAATTTCATTAAAACCGCATTGACATAGTCAATAACACTTTCCAGAGCAAAGATGCATCTCTTTCAAAATTGGCTGTGATTTTTAGGTTCACAGTGTTGAATTAATATGGTTATACACTATTGTATTCAGTATAAACCCTATAAGACATAAAATTGAATGAGGTTTTAGCCTTTAAAAAAGATCTCCATTTCATTTTAGAATATACTGTTTCATACAGAAAAACTAATTTTTAATGCAAATAACACTTAGATGTTTGCACATGTGTCTCTAATCTCTGTATATCTGATTATTACTAGTCACAGTCAGTTACTTTCTGGGATCCTCGGCACCTGAGCATGGATATAAATTCATAAGATAGATTTCAATGATAATGTTTTTCATATCTACTAATTAACATGAAGCAAATTTTTATGCTTCTTCCAGATATAACTCATTTTTTATTTCTTGATTTTTTTTGTGTGCATTTCATACAGAACATCCCCAAAAATCTTATTCATCTTTCTACTAGCATCCCAAATGGCACCCTCCCATAGCACCCCACCCCACTGGAGCCCATATACATTTTCATTCTTGTTACTGTTCACTGTGTTGTCAGTGCCCTCAGCCGCTCCCCAGTGCATGTCCATCCACTGAGTCTAGTCAGCCCATCTAGAGTCCCTTGTTTTAGGAAGATCATCTCTTGCTCATCTAGCAGCAATCAGTTGCCAACATTGGGGTCTGCTGTTCAGTTTCCCAATTCTATGCTGGGTTACTGTCTGGGAGTCTCTTGGGCCACCCTGGACTCAAAGGAAGGTATCTCCTGTCTGGCATCATTTCTTGTTATGTAGTCTTTAGCTATACACATTGTTTTAGTCACTGTTCTGTTGCTGTGATAGAAACACTGACCAAAACAACTTATAAAAGGAAGAGTTTATTTGAGCTTATGGTTCCAGGGGAATTACAGTCCATCTTGGTGGGGAGGCATGGTGGCAGAGGTGGCTGGAGAAGAGGAGCAGAAGCTAAGCTTTATATCTTCCAGCAGGCCCAGGAAACAAGAGAGCAACTGGAGATCTGGCCAGGCTTAAGAACTCTCTAAGCCCACCTCCAGTGATGTGCTTCCTCCAGGATAGCCACACCTTCTAAAACCTCCCAAAACAGCACCACCATCTGGGGACAAAATGTCCAAATACTTGGAGCCTATAGGGGACATTTTCATTCAAACCACCACATTCCATCCTCTTGTCCCCATAGGCTCATGACCATATAAAATGTGAAATGCATTTATTCCAACTTTAAAAGTTCCCATAGTCATTATCAGTCTCAATACTATTTGTTAGGGTTCCAAATAGCAGCTCCCTCCCCTCCCCAACCCCTGTAGGCTTGTGACCATATGAAATGCAAAATGCATTTAGTCCAACCTTAAAAGGTCCCATAGTCATTACCAGCCTCATACTATTCAAAAGTCCACAGTCCAAAGTCTCTTGTAATTGCTTAATTGTAAGTCCCTGTAAAATCAAAAGAAAAATCACATACTCCCAGTATAGTGGAACTGAATACACATTACCATTCCAAAAGGGAGGAATAGAGGAGATACCAGACCAAAACAAGACCGAAAACCAGCAGGGCAAACACCAAATCCAATAGCTCCATGTTTGACTTCTGGGACTTTACTTCCAAAGGGCTTATATGGCTCAGCCTCTCCAGCTTTGCCTGCATTTAACACACATCTCTCTCTCTTGTGCTGGTACCACTCCCTGTATGCAGGTCTTCTTGGCAGATGCCTCACAGCTCTGATATCATGAACTTCTTGGGGTCTCCATTGCCAACCAGGTTTCACCTTCACAGCTTCACGCAATAGTCTATCAGGGTCTTCTCTAGGCAGGGGCACCACTGCTACACGCTGCCTCGCCTCTGAGGCTCTCTGAAACCACAGAGGAAGAATTGATGACCCCTTCACTATTGCATCTTTCATGCCTCTAAAGCCAGCACCAGGTGAATGACAATGCCAAGTCTGACTGCAAGTTTGGGGTGGACTCCAGCCTTCAATTCAAACTGTACATTCTGTATTTCTTTCTTCCCCATTTGTTCTTTTTCACTGTAGATCTGTGCAATAGCTACCATTAATAGCCAAGCCACCATTTCTACATTAGGCTATCTTGAAATTTCTTCTGCCAGAGAAACTAGTCCATTGCTTTTCAACTTAGCCTTAGGTAAGCTTTTTGGTAGAGGTCAGACTCTAGCCAGACTCTGCCAAAATATCCCAAGTGCTGCTTAAGTCCTTATTTCCCTCTGGAACTACACTGTTCTCAGTGCTACATTCCTCCAGGCACTTACTAGAATGACCAGTTAAACTCTGCTTACAGCAATCAACTGCTTTTCTAACCCAAAATTCCAAAGTCTTCCACATTCCTCCAAAACCCCACATGGTCAGACTCTTCACAGACAACACCCCATTCTCAGTACCAATTATTGTATTAGTCACTGTTCTGTTGCTGTGATAGAAACACTGACCAAAACAACTTATAAAAGGAAGAGTTTATTTGAGTTTATGGTTCCAGTGGAATTACAGCCCATCTTGGTGGGGAGGCATGGTGGCAGAGGTGGCTGGAGAAGAGGAGCGGAAGCGAAGCTCTACATCTTCCAGCAGGCACAGGAAATAAGAGAGACTGGAGATCTGGCAAGGCTTAAGAACTCTGTAAACCCACCTCCAGTGACGTGTTTCCTCCAGGATAGCCATGCCTTCTAAAACCTCCCAAAACAGCACCACCATCTGGGGACAAAATGTCCAAATACTTGGAGCCTATGGAGGACATTTTCATTCAAACCATCACACACATGGACTCTTAAAGAAATACTCTGGTCACTTTAATCTTTGGTTATACTTTCCTTTTGGGTGTTTAAGACCATACAGTTGGCCCAAATAAATCAATTTATTTTTACTCTTAAGGTCGTTTGTTCCTCAGGGGTCACATGGGCTTGGGAGAAGCCCCTGGCTCTCTCTCTCTTTTTTTTAAAACGAGTTCCATCTATGTGAAGATAAGTCAGAGGTCCTGCTCGACCATCAACCATGGATGGCTTCACTTGGAAGCATGGAGGAAATGTTTCCTCTGTGTTGACCCTCTTCTTTGTAGACTAGACACTGGTTCAAGTCCATCTGGTGGGGTCTCCATGGCCTCCTTGATTAGGAGGACAGGTGACTCACCACAGTTACAGAGCATTTTGGGAGATGCTTTATAATCCCCTGGAACCTAGTCGATCTTGGAGGAGAAAAATCTGTCCTTTAAGGCTATCTGACCAGATTAGTATAGGCCTCAAAGTATGGCTGTTAAATATCCAAGAAGGTTAGTTCCACCAGTCTGCTACTTTTAATTACCATGTACTATGTAGATAAAGCTTGGTCAAAAACCAAATGTTCTCAGATAAACCCTGACTAGACATATATTTTGTTCCTTGTACTAGTTGTTTGTATAATTTGTCAATAGATTGTTGGACTAATATGGTTCCCTCTGGTTTTCTAAAACTAGCTAGGCATTATTTATCTCTCTCACTGTCTAACCCTTCCACTATGTTTTCCCCATTTAAAGTGCCCCCCTTTTCCCCATTTTTCCCTTACTAATACCCTTCTCCTATGGTCCCACCTCTCTTGAGCTCCTTCTTTCCCTTTATCCCCAAGTTTCCTTGTAAAACCCTCCCTCTTCCCTCCCATTAAAATAACCCAATTTTTATCCATATCTCCCTTATTAAGGCCTCTTTCCTACTGTTCTTCTCCCCAAGGTTCTTTCTTTTCCTTTGCCTCCCCAGTTCCTTTTCATTATCCTGATTCCTATAGCTATGTCTGGATACATACTCACTTATAAGGATTTGGTGCTAGGATCCACATATAAGTGAGAACATACGTCGTTTATTTTTCTGAGTCTGTGTTACTTCACTCAGTATAACAGTTTCTAGTTCCATCCATTTACCTGCAAATTTAATGATTTTATCTTTCTTTACTGCTGAGTAGAACTCCATTGTATAAATGAGCCACATTTTCATTAACCACTCATCATTTGAGGGGCACTTAGGTTGATTCCACCTCTTAGCTATTGTGAAAACAATAGCAACAAAAGCTGGCAACTTTTAAGTTTTTTCAGACAGGGTCTCATCATGTAGCCCAGGCTGGCCTTAAACTTACGAAACCCATGGCTCAGCCTCCCAAGTGGTGGGATCGCAGGTATGCGCCCCCATGCCCTTTTCAATTTATGTATTATGAATTTCACCACTGAAATGTACAATTAGCTGCTGTCACCTTGTACATACCCCAAATCATCTGAAATGTGTAATTTGGTGGGTTTTAGTTTATTCACAAGTTATGTAGCCATCAACAATATCTAATTTCAGAACATTTTCGTTATTCTCCCTCCAATAAAACCTGTCACCAGTCATTCTCTTTCTTCCATCCCTGGCATCTGTTTTCTACTTTCTGTCTCTCTGGATTTGCCTATTCAGGACATTTTGTATAAATGGAATCATATGATATATGGCCTTTTATGATGGCTTCTTACACAGCATGTTTTTAGGGTTCATCCATGTTGTAGCACATATTAGCACTCCATTAATTTTTATGGTTGAATGATTTCCTCTTGCATGGATATACCACATTGTGTTCATCAGTTTGTCAACGGATGAACAGTTGGACTCTTTCCATCTTTTAGCTACTTTGAATAACACTAGTATGAACATTTGGGCACAAGCTTTTGTGTGGATATCTTTTTGTCTCTTGGTTTATATTCTAAGTTATACAGTAACTCTATATTTAGCTTCTTAACAATCTGGCCCATTATTTTCCACAGTGACTGAACCATTTTACATTCCCACTTATGTGTGAGAGTTTCAATTTCTCCACATTCCCACCAACACTTCTTACCATCTTTTCTGTTATAGTCATTGTTATTGATGTGAGTTGCATTTCCCTGGTTACCAGAGATGTTGAGCATCTCTTCTTTTTCTTGAGAGCAAGTTGAATGGCTCCTTCTATAGGAAATGTTGTAAAGATCATGAGCTTGGGGAGAAGGGAGTAGGAAAGGGCCCTTCCACATTAGATGGAGAAAAGACAGACCTCTTGCTCAGCTATTTAGAGTACTAAGAAGAGTAGGGAAGGCATGTTCTGAGAGCACTAACAATTCTGACCTCTTTATTTGCCTTAAAGAGATTCTTATCATCTCTCCCAAGGACTTGAAGGATCGCCCTCCATCTGGAGTGGAAGGTTGCTCAAAAAGGTGTTTCCTTAATACAGGCAAACATTTAGTTGTGCTATTACTACATTTGACCCTTGAAAGCAAGGCTTGAGAACAAGGAAAAAATCAACCGTCCTCACATGACTTAGGCAGAAAAAGACCTAGCCTTTAAAAGCCCTGGTTCCCAGCTACTTGCTGAGGTCTCCTTTTCTTTGAGCAGGAGCTGGTAATTAAAAACCCTGAATTGAAGGTGAGTGAGCAAAGAATTTCATGGCCATCTTCATGAACTGGATGGAACTGCTCCTTCCTTCTCTTTCACCTGTGTGCTCTGTTTTGTTGTTTTTTTAACAAAATGTCATAACTGGTTATTCCCTCCCTCACAATTCCCACTTGTCCTCTGCACAACCATAAAACAAAATGACAGGCCTGGAATCTTATGAAATTTTGCCCCAACTGCTCTTGGAAAGGAATTTTCCTGGGCTAGTTCAGAGGGGTGGAAAGAATCCCCCTTCTGCATGGACAGTAAGGGTGGGGGCAGTGGAAATGCCTTCTTAGAGGCACTCCCAAGGAAGAAGTAATGACTCATCACTCTGCCAGTTGCCTTTTGAAGTGGGGGAGAAGCTGGTGTTCTCTGAAAAGCTACCATTTCAAACAGCATTCTTAGGACCCTCTGGCTTAGGAGCAAGGCAAGAAGATGGAAGGTGCTTTGTAAAGGGAGTGCCAGGCTGTCTGGATGATCTGCTCCCATTTTAGTTCCTGAAATTATCTTCTACAAGAAAACAGCAGTAGAATATGGCTTTCAGGTATTCAAAAGCTTCTCCAAGTTTTCAGCAAAATTGTCCTAGGTAGTGTGGAAATTGCTCATATGCTTGCAAAAATAATGACCTGTAACATCTGTCACACGGTGTGTCTGTTCCACACACTTTGGGAGAAGAGGCTGGCCATATTTATTACTTGCTGGTCAAGGATAGAACAGTTTTTCTTTTTTAAAAAGATATTTTATTTATTTTTATTTTATGTGTATAATATATTGCCTGAATGAGTGTAAGTGCACCCCTGTCATGCAATGCCCTCAGGGGTCAGAAGAGGGTTTCGGATCCCCTGGGACCAGTTGTTAGTTGCTATGTGGGTGCTGGGAATTGAACCTGGGTCCTCTGCAAGAGCAGTCAGTGCTATTAACCAATGAACCGTCTCTGAAGTCCCTGGAACAGATTTTCTTAAAAGTCAGGGTGGGAAGTGGGCACGTGTCACTTCAGAATCAAGAGTTTTCCTAATTGGGCTCTGTATGATTTGGTGGGGAGGAGGAAGGGAAAAGGTCTTTCTGGAGTGTTCTTGGATGAGTTGGAGGGAAGGAAGAAAACCGGGCAAGTGATATAAAAACTTACATTCTTCATGGTGGAGAAATGGCTGCCGAACAAGTGTCCGTGTCACACATTCTCCCAGAGTCAAGAATTCATTTTCAATATAAAACTTTATTTATTTAATTAATTCATTTTTTTATTTTATGTGCATGCATGTATTGCCTGCATGTAGGTAAGTGCACCCATGTCGTGCAATGCCCACAAAGGTAAGAAGAGTCTGTCGGATCCCCTGGGACTAGAGTTACTGACAGTTGTTAGCTGCCATGTGGGTACTGGGATTCAAACTTGGGAGTTCTGCAAGAACAAACAGTGTTCTTAACTGCTGCGCCATCTCTCCAGCCCCAACAACATAAAATTTTACAAAACACTTTTTTTCCCTGCCCAAATGTGTTTCCCAAACATAAACAGTTCAACATTATTCTGGTGGAAGGTGAAGTGTTGGGAGGGGAGGAAAATGGGACAGATAAAGAAGCTGGAGCCAATCTGCAGTTTTGGTGGTCAGAGCTTACTAGATATCACTCTATTATAGCCCTCCTGAAGTCTGAGAACTATTAAGACAATTTGCATCAAAAGAGTTTTAGTCATCAAAATCACACTGTTAATCTACCTGCTGGAGGGAGGCTGTAGACTCACTAAAAGTTAATGAGTTCATAGAAAATTGGAATGTGCAAAACATATTTGTACCATTTGGCAGAAGTATGTGGGAGACAGAGCTCTGTAACTACATTGATTATTTAAAAATAAAACTACGTACCAAAGTGGATATAAAAGTATTCCTCTGCCTGATAAGAAAGTAAACACACAATACTCTGGAAGCGGTTGTATAATCTTGTATGGTAAATAATTGTTTTGCCAAGGAGAGAGACATTAAAGATCATGTGTCTTATATTGAAATCTAAGACACTTTATTTTGCAAGTGAGATTTGGAAATCTCTATAAATTTGTATAATTGCTAATTTTACTGAAAAATTATAAAAGAGGCTAGGACTGTAGCTCAGAGAGTAGAGCCCTAGGTCCCTGCACTGCAGAAACCAGGGTGTGGTGGCACCTGCCTGCAATCCCAGCATTGGAGTGTGGGGATAGGGGTGGGGATGGAGGTGAGGAGTGGAGACAGGAGAATCAGGAAGGAGTTAAAGGTCATCAACAGCTACCCAGCTAGTTGGATACCAGCCTACGCTACATAATAGCCGGTCTCAAAAATAAATTAACTAAAAATTAAATTGCTTGTATATGGCCATGATAAATACAGTCATTCATCCATCACAGTACCAGAACTAAAAGCAGAACACACAGTTTGCTAATCTGCCCTTTATTTTGTATGCATTGCTTGAGTGCCTACTGTGTGTTAGGTACTGTACTGTTTCTGGTTCACAAACAACTGAAAGAATCACGCATGGAAATCATATTTAAAATTTTTAAATATTTAGAATATTTAAAATTGAAAGTGATTCAGAAAATATAATTATCTGATTGCAGTAATTAAAAAGCATGGTTAATGGAATATTATTATGTCTTTTGATAGAATTTAATTGGGAAGCTTCTTGTGACAAAATGTCAATATTGGAGCATAGTGTAGGTTTCTACATGGGTATAAAATAGTGCACATAGCTCGTGGTTTATGGGTTTTCCTCAATGCTAAGTCTCTGAAGCCTACAATTGAGGACTGGCTCACATTCCAGAAGTTTGTTTACAAGTTACTTGTTAAGTGGTTGATTTCCAAAGCTAATCAGCAAAACTCATTTAACCTATAAAGTAGGTGAAACAAAGCACTGGCGTTATAATTAAAACTAAACACTAGGTTAAACAATGTTTGTAAGGCTCAGGGCATCCAAAGTTCACTGTGGAGTTCCAGGAGTATGCTTTTCCTAGAAATGAGAGCATATCTCTAACTCTGAGATAATAGAGACAGCTATCGTGCAAGTAGAAACAGGTCTAGGTTTTGTCGTGGCCTGATGATTACATCATGATTATATCATGTAAGGAGTCCCGTGTAAGAAGAATTCATAATTATAAATACAAAATCAGGCATGGACCTTATAAGGAAGCTGTACAAGTAAGGACACCTAACATTTAAGTTTTATTTGAATCCCAGTAAATTTGCCTCTACAAGAATGACAGGATCAGGCCACTGGTAATGACTGAGGGATGGGAGATTTGAACCAGGAAATGAAAAATAATGGGGAGCAGTTAGGGGTGTGAGTGATAAACAGGAAGACCCCAACACAGCCAATGTAGGGAGATGGGACATTCAACAGCTAGGGTGGTCGTTCCTCTACCAGGGATAGTGGCATTCTGATCATTAGTCAGGGTTAAGGGCAGGTTGCTGGGGTCACAGAGCTTTTGGGGTAGCAGTTAGGACCATCTGTAGATATGATTAAGGTCTGTGAAAGAATGTGTGGGACTGGTCCAACTGGTCCAAAGGCTGAGGGGGGTGGGTTGGGATGGGGACAAATTCTAGAGCTGAAATAGGTGTTCAGGTGAACTCCATGTTGCTGCCAACAGGGAGCAGAAGGAAGGAGTCAGCAATAGGACTGCTCACTGTGAGGGCAGAAAGGGGTGCTTCCTCACCTGAAGATAGAGCCATGAGGTCCCAGTGTAGCAGTGTAAGAAAGGGTGTTTGTGTTCCATCCAGTCCAAGGGAGCAGGAAAGTAAGGGCCAGGCCTATGTCAGAAGCCACACAGGAGACACAGCCTGTAATTATGAAGAATGATAGCACTCAACCAGTCCAGAGCATAACTTAAAACAGAAGGCTAACAAACCCCACATCAACTATAATCGGCAGGGGTTAGGCTTAAACATAAGTGTGCACCCTGTGGGGACAAGAGGCAGGCCCATGATCCTTACATAAAACCCAGCAGCTTGGTTGAGAAAATTGTCTTTCCTGAGGAACCAGTGAAATGGGATTTTGTTTTTTTACACTGGAGAAGCTTGAAACAAAGCTGGTGGTGAGGTATTGAAACTGCACTGGAATGCAACACATTCCCCAGTAAAATGCGCACGCTTCCTTACACGGCCAGTCCAGGAGGGGCCGTGCATACCGGCCCTTCTCCAGTAACTCCCACGTGTGCCCCTCGTGTATGCCCCACGGTTCTCTGAGGAGTATGCCTGCAAGGAGTTGCTATTTAGCATTCTAAGTGCTCAGTTCTGAAAAGAATGTCAAAGCTCTTATGGTGAAGTCCTTCTTGAAATACAGCGTCCGTGGTACCTGGCTCCTCTCACAGCCTTTGCGGGACACCGACCCCCGACAGAGTCAGCTCAGGGGCAAGTGGGACCGAATGCGCACAAGGGAACTTGGCCTTTTTGAGGATAAAGAAGCCCTCCTGGGCAATGGAGAGCCTAGGAACAAGGCGATGAGCCCCTATTTGCATTTGTTGTGCAAACTTGCTGGGAGGAGAAGAAATACCAGAGCGCTTCAGCCATCTCCTCAGAGTTCTCCAAGTTGTGCTCAGAGGGTTGGAAGACCGTGTCCGATAAAGAAAAAGGAAAATCTGAAAACATGGCAAAGGTCCACAAGGCTTGTTATGAAAGAGAAATAAAAACCTAGCTCCCTCCCAAAGGAAGCAGAAAGGAAGATCCAGAGTCCCAATGACTCTTTCTGAGTCTGTTCTGTTCCAGCGTCACCAGACATCAAAGAATACCCTGCTTTATCCGTTGGTGACGTTGCAAAGAAATCCAGGCGAGAACTGGAATGCAGATGACCAGCAGCTTTAGAAAAAGAAGGTGGCTAGACTGAAGGGAAAATAGGAAGAGAACACGGTTGTCCGCGGAGCTAAAGGAAAAAATGCAGAAAAAAGATGTCAAGGCTGAAAACAGCAAGAGAAAAGAAAGATGAAGAAGGGGATGAAGAATGTGATGAATACGTTGGTTCTAGAGCAGGGTTTTTTTCTTGTCTATAAAGCACTTAACTTCCTGTATATAATTACTCCTAAAGGAAAAAATTAAAATGTAAGGCTAAGATTTTTTAAAATGGTACTGTCTTTTTTGTGTAGTTAACATACTACAAAAAATTGCCTTTAAATAGCCCTGTCCCATAAATAGCCCTGTCAATAGCCACTAACCTTGCCTGGTACAGTATGGTATGGATATTTAAAGTAGATTATTGTTGGTGAACAGTACAAATTGGTTGTCTCTGATGCAACTTATGCAAAATAACCAGTGTTCTGACTCCTGAATACTACTCTGTAATTGCACAAAAATATTGCAGCTGTTTTGTTGACATTCTGAATTCTAAGTGAATACAATTGTTTAAATTAATAACCAATGCCCTTTAAAAATCCATTTACAATATCCGATAATGATAAAATAGTATGAAATATAGGGATGGAAATATGGGCATGGTGGCATGCACCTGTAATCCCAGTACTTGGGATGTTGAGGTAGGAATCTTGCCACAAGTTCAAGGTTACACAGTGAGTTCAAGGATCTAGGCTGTATAGTGAGACCCTATCTGGAAAAAACCCCAAAAAGTTGAAAAAGAAAGGAAAAAGAAATATGGGTTTAGAATGCAAAACACTGACCAAATGCTAGTGTGTTAGGAATTCTGGTTCTGAATCTAAGATTATATGTTATGCAAAAAGGTCCTGAGTTGTCTTTCTTATTCATGGACAAGTTTCTTTTCAAATCAAGAAACAGATAATATAGGGACTAGAGAAATGGCCTTGCAGTTGAGATCACATAGTGCTCCCCAGAGGATCACAGTTTGGTGCCCAGCCATGTCAGGTGGCTCACAATGACCTGTAACTCCAGCTCTAGGGGGATTCAATGCCTCTGGCCTATTTGGGCACCCGTACTCATGTGCACATAACCGGAAACAGAGACACCTATATACACACAATTAAAGATAAAATAAATCTTTAAAAAACACAGAAAATGTCAGTGTATCAGTTCGGCTCTCTGGCCAGACAAACAGAAGCTATTGCAAGTTTTTCTGACAGAAAATCTTGGTTACCTAAAAAATGGAAGAATTGAGAGACATGCCAGACATGGACTGAGAGATGAGCGATACTAGGAAGTGCTCCAAACTCAGGCTTGAAGGACAATGGACGTTGTATTATCAGAGCCCACACACAGGCTCCTCCAGTAGGAACTCTAGTCATAGGGTCTCTTTCCAGTTGGAGCTGAGAGTAAAGAATGGATGTAACTAGTGTTAGAAATAGTACAGGGAACTCGGAGGAGAAAATCGCCTGACTTCTTCCAAACTTCACTGGGATGCCCGAGCCTTCAATGGGCTGCATCTAGCTGGCAACCAGAAGTCAAAGCAACCTGGGAAGTGTGCCATTCTACAACCAAACAGAGTCCTGAGAGTATACCTCAAGTAGATTCCACATGACAAAATAAACAAATCAGTTTTACATAATGTAAAATGTGACCAAGCTCCCTTGGAACTGGTAGCTTCTACGATCAGCACTGCGTTATGTTTATAAATGATGAGAAACTATTAGTGTATCATTGGTACAATTCCTGATTTTAAATTTTATTACTTTCATGACTGGGGAGGTTGTAGGTCCTAGTGTGGAGGTTGCTGCTGTTGTTCTGCTAAATGGAAATGATGCACCTGTCAATTGCCTTCTATAAAAAACTGGGTTCTGACCATAGATTAGTGCTGTTGTCAGCTTTGGTCAGAGAAGGGTCTTTTTACCTTGGTCAGCACTGACTGCTGAGACTCATAACTGGCCAAAGTACTTAGAATAAACGACTATTGAGTGCTCAGCCATAAATGGGTCATCTATATCACCTCCTTCAAGGTTCAGGGACATCAAGGAAGAAGAGTCAGAAGGAATGTAAGAGTGGAGGAAGGTGTGGGAGGGTGTGGATTGCCAATGTCCCGGCATGACATGACTGTTGCATTCTTGAATTCACAGCAGCTGTGATTGCCTATACAAAATTGGGCCGGTTGACACCCTGTCATGAGAGGAGAGAGGCTCATAGGGCCCCATCTATCCCTAAAGATTTACATGCTGGTAATGATTGATTGGGGGGTACAGGGAAGACATTTTCTTCAGTGATTTAACTACTGGTAAGGGGCCTATGCTCTTGAAAACAAGCCCTCACTTGTGAACCTATAAACAACTCTAAAGAAACTCAGTGGAAAACACACACACACACACACACACACACACACACACACACATATCAAAGTAGAGGAAAGAAAAATCAGGAATAGAAAGGGAATTAGTGGGAAAAGGAGGGTACAACAGAGGGTAATGTGTGTGTGTGTACGTGTGTGTGTGGTGTGTGTGTATGTGTGTGTATGTGTGTGCATGTGTGTGTATGTGTGTATGTGTGTCTGTGTATGTGTGTATATGTGTGTGTATGTGTGTGTCTGTGTGTCTGTGTGTGTCTGTGTGTGTCTGTGTGTGTATGTGTGTCTGTGTATGTGTGTGTATGTGTTTGTGGTGTGTGGTGTGTGTATGTGTGTGTGTATGTGTGTGTCTCTGTGTGTGTCTGTGTGTCTGTGTGTGTATGTGTGTGTGTGTGTGTGGTGTGTGGTGTGTGTGTATATGTGTGTGTGTGGTGTTTGTGTGTGGTGTGTGGTGTGTGTATGTGTGTGTCTGTGTGTGTGTGTGTCTGTGTGTGTGTGTGTGTATGGTGTGTGAATATGATCAAAA